>NC_091179.1:27557199-27861413 GCF_040958095.1 Procambarus clarkii
ACTTTTTATGCCGAAAATATGTCAATTACTGAAAACAGCGTAAGGTCATATTTTACTCAAACCCCTCCTGTAGTTTTCAAAATATGTGAAATGTCGGAAATTTAACTCCTGAGCGTTATTTTTGAGCCGAATTCTGACTCTTTGCACCTATTTTCAGTTTCAAATTACGACTTTTTATACCGAAAATATGCCAATTACTGAAAACGGCGATGGGTCATATTTTACCCAATCGTCCTTGCAGTTTTTAAAATATCGGTAAAATCGCAAATCTGACCCATGAGCGTTATTTTTGAGCCGAATTCTGGCTAACCGCTCATATATGGAGTTTGAAAATTACGACTGTTAATACCGAAAATATGCCAATTAAATTAGTGAAAACGTCGATGGGGCACATTTTACTCATTACCCCCTCTCCCTACAAGCTTCAAAATATAGGAAATATCGCAAATCTGATTCATGAGCGTTATTTCTGAGTCGAATTCTGGTTCACTGCACAAATTTGGAGTTTGAAATAACGACTTTTAATACTGAAAAATATGCCATTTAGTGAAATCGGCGATGGGTCACATTTTACCCAAACTCCCCTACTGTTTTTAAAATATCGGAAATTATCGCAAATTTGACTCATGAGCGTTATTTTTTAGTCGAATTCTGGCTCATTGCACATATTTGGAGTTTGAAATTACGAATTTTAATACCGAAAAAATGCCAATTAGTGAAAACGGCGATGGGTCACATTTTGCTCAAACCCCCCTTCAGTTTTCAAAATATCGGAAATCTGACTCATGAGCGTTATTTTTGCCATCAGCAGCCATCTGTGTGGCCTCTGGCTCAGCTTGAACATCCTCATGTCTGCCATCAGCAGCCATCTGTGTGGCCTCTGGCTCAGCTTGAACATCCTCATGTCTGCCATCAGCAGCCATCTGTGTGGCCTCTGGCTCAGCTTGACCAGCCTCATGTCTGCCATCAGCAGCCATCTGTGTGGCGTCTGGCTCAGCTTGAACATCCTCATGTCTGCCATCAGCAGCCATCTGTGTGGCCTCTGGCTCAGCTTGACCAGCCTCATGTCTGCCATCAGCAGCCATCTGTGTGGCGTCTGGCTCAGCTTGACCAGCCTCATGTCTGCCATCAGCAGCCATCTGTGTGGCGTCTGGCTCAGCTTGACCAGCCTCATGTCTGCCATCAGCAGCCATCTGTGTGGCGTCTGGCTCATGTCTGCCATCAGCAGTTGCCATACGTGGAGTGTCATAGAAGCAACACACTTATTCCGTATAAAAGTCGCTCAGATAATCGAAGATCACTAATGACTGATCACTTGTGCACCGAACTCCTCCAGGGCCGTGGGTCTGGACCGAAACTGAAAGAACACGGACAATACAAAAAAAAAGTGACAAAACCTTGTGATATATAACAAGTTAGAAAGTTGAAAGCTAACCAATTTAGAACCAAAATACAGCAATGGAACAATTTAAACGCTCAGAGAAATGAGAACTCGAGGAAATACGAGTCATACATATAAAAGACCAGTACAGTAGTGGACCTGGAGGATATACATAGGAGCAAGACCTGGAGATGCGCCGCAGGGATGTAAGGAAGCATTTCTTCAGTGTAACGCCAGTAAGCAAGTGAAATGATCACGTAAGCTACCTCAGTTTTATTTATAAAAGACTATATGATAAGTTACAGATGGTTTGCGAGTCTGTAAATTACACAACCAACATTTGGAAAGGCAGCGCCCATGAACTGAAGCTCGGCCGTGAAAAAAAAACAGTCGGGTGAGTACTGATTGCCAAACACACACACACACACACACACACACACACACACACACACACACACACACACACACACACACACCCATTATACATCCATCAGCGCATATATCCATGCTTATTCATCACGCAACAATTCATCAACATATTCACACATGTCGACATACACGCCAAGGATGGAGGCCAACCAAGCAACCTTGGAGGAATTTGACCTCACCAGTGATGAGGTCAAAAGGTGTCACATCCACCTGGAGCTGGATGTGACAAAGGCTGTTGGGCCTGACAGAATAAGAACATAAGAACAAAGGTAACTGCAGAAGGCCTATTGGCCCATACGAGGCAGCTCCTATTCTATAACCACCCAATCCCACTCATATACTTGTCCAACCCGTGCTTGAAACAATCGAGGGACCCCACCTCCACAATGTTACGCGGCAATTGGTTCCACAAATCAACAACCCTGTTACTGAACCAGTATTTACCCAAGTCTTTCCTAAATCTAAACTTATCCAATTTATATCCATTGTTTCGTGTTCTGTCCTGTGTTGATACTTTTAATACCCTATTAATATCCCCCCGGTTATGTCCATTCATCCACTTGTAAACCTCTATCATGTCACCCCTAACTCTTCGCCTTTCCAGTGAATGCAACTTAAGCTTTGTTAATCTTTCTTCATATGAAAGATTTCTAATTTGGGGAATTAACTTAGTCATCCTACGCTGGACACGTTCAAGTGAATTTATATCCATTCTATAATATGGCGACCAAAACTGAACTGCATAATCTAAATGGGGCCTAACTAGAGCAAGATATAGCTTGAGAACCACACCAGGTGTCTTGTTACTAACGCTGCGATTAATAAATCCAAGTGTCCGATTTGCCTTATTACGAACATTTATGCATTGATCCTTTTGTTTTAAATTCTTACTAATCATAACTCCCAGATCCCTTTCGCAATCCGACTTCGCAATCACAACACCATCTAGCTCGTATCTTGTAACTCTATCATCATTACCTAACCTCAGAACTTTACATATATCAGCATTAAACTGCATCTGCCAATCCTTTGACCATTTCAAAACCCTATCTAGATCAACTTGAAGTGATAGTGAGTCCTCCTCCGAATTAATTTCCCTACCGATTTTCGTATCATCGGCAAATTTGCAAATGTTGCTACTCAAACCTGAATCTAAATCATTTATATATATTATAAACAACAGAGGTCCCAGGACAGAGCCTTGAGGCACTCCACTTACAACATTTTCCCACTCTGACTTGATTCCATTTATACTAACTCTCTGTTTCCTTTGGTATAGCCATGCCCTAATCCAGCTTAATATAGCACCCCCAATACCATGAGACTCTATTTTTTTAATCAGTCTTTCATGAGGCACTGTATCAAAAGCTTTGCTAAAGTCAAGGTATACAACATCGCAATCCTTACCACTATCAACTGCCTCAACAATGCTAGAATAAAAAGATAACAAATTTGTTAAACATGAACGGCCATTTATAAAACCATGTTGCGACTCAATTATTAATTTATGTTTTTCAAGATGAAGACGAATTTTATTTGCTATTATAGATTCGAGTAACTTTCCCACAATAGACGTTAGGCTAATTGGTCGATAGTTAGACGCAAGTGATCTATCTCCTTTCTTAAAAACTGGTATCACATTAGCAACTTTCCAAAACTCTGGCACTCTGCCTGACTCTATTGATTTATTAAATATGGTTGACAGTGGGTCACAAAGCTCCTCTTTGCATTCTTTAAGCACCCTAGCAAACACTTCATCCGGCCCTGGGGATTTGTTTGGTTTGAGTTTTACTATTTGTTTAAGAACATCCTCCCTGGTAACTGCTAAACTCGTCCACCATGGATACTAAGAATCTCACCATGGATACTAAAGGAAGGTGCAGAAGCACTAAGTGTGCCACTCTCTATGGTGTATAACAGGTCACTGGAAACAGGAGACTTACAAGAAAGTTGGAAGACAGCTAACGTAGTCCCAATATACAAGAAGGGTGACAGGCAAGAGGCACTGAACTACAGGCCAGTTTCCCTAACTTGTATATCATGCAAGGTGATGGAGAAGATCGCGAGGAAAAGGCTCGTAGAGCATCTGGAGGGAAATAACTTTGTAACGCACCACGAACATGGGTTCAGGGATGGTATATCGTGCCTCACAGGTTTAACAGAATTCTATGACCAGGCAACAAAAATTAGGCAGGAAAGAGAAGGTTGGGCCGACTGCATTTTCCTGGACTGCCAGAAAGCCTTTGACACAGTCCCCCATAAAAGGCTGTTAAAAAAATTGAAGCAATAGGCAGGAGTAAAAGGGAATGTGCTCCAGTGGATAAGGGAGTACTTAAGCAACAGGAAACAGCGAGTAACGGTGAGGGGGGGAGACATCAGAGTGGCGAGATGTCACCAGCGGAGTCCCACAGGGCTCAGTTCTTGGACCCATCCTGTTTCTAATATGTGAACGATCTTCCGGAGGGTATAGACTCATTCCTCTCGATGTTTGCTGATGATGCAAAAATTATAAAAAAGAATCAAGACGGATGAAGATAGACAGAGACTACAGGATGACCTGGACAAACTGGAGGAATGGTCTAGAAAATGGCTGCTAAAGTTCAACTCGGGAAAGTGTAAGGAAATTAAATTAGGCGAAGGGAAGAGGAGGCTGAACACAAGGTATCATCTGGGAGGTGAAATCCTGCGAGAGTCAAATAAAGAGAAAGACCTGGGGGTTGATATCACACCGAACTTGTCCCCGGAGGCCCACATCAAAAGAATATCATCAGCAGCATATGCTAGACTGGCCAACATAAGAACTGCCTTTAGAAACTCGTGTAAGGAATCGTTCAGGACCCTGTATACCACTTATGTAAGACCAATCCTGGAGTATGCAGCTCCAGCCTGGACTCCATACCTAGTTAAACACAAAACAAAGTTAGAGAAGATTCAGCGGTATGCCACCAGGCTCGTTCCGGAACTGAGAGGAATGAGCTACGAGGAAAGGCTAAAGGAGCTGAACCTCACATCCCTGGAAAACAGAAGAGTAAAGGGAGACATGATAACCACCTACAAAATTCTCAGGGGAATTGACAGGGTGGACAAAGACAAACTCTTCAGCACGGATGGGACACGAACAAGGGGACACAGGTGGAAACTTAGTACCCAGATGAGCCAAAGAGACGTTAGAAAGAATTTTTTCATTGTCAGAGTAGTTAACAAATGGAATGCACTCAAAAGTGATGTGGTTGAGGTTGACTCCATACATAGTTTCAAATGTAAATATGATAGAGCCCAGTAGGCTCAGGAACCTGTACACCAGTTGATTGACAGTTGAGAGGCGGGACCAAAGAGCCAAAGCTCAATCCCCGCAAGTACAATTAGGTGAGTACACCAAATACCCGACTACATACGTAACATATTACACATATAGCCACACTAACAACAACCAATAATATATTATTGTGAAAATATAACCTGAACACCTGCTGTAGACTATGATCATATCATTACGAGAACAAAAATAAATTAATATAGCTCTCGCAGTTTACACCAGCCTGGTCGACACTTCCCAGAAGACGAGTAAGGAAGGTGTCGCAGCGCTAAGACATTCCACTGCGCCATTATTGCAAGTTATAAAACATCTTTATTGTTCTATGACACACACTATAAAATATTAGCAAGATATACGTGCGGGTCTCCTTAGAAACGCAGCATAATGTGCTGTAGATTCTGAATCACACAGTGAACATTTTATATTAGGAGCACAAACACCAACTCTACTCCTTTACCATTATATGAAGGAGCAATAACTAGCAGCAGTAGCGTGATATTGACAGACATCAAGGAGCAGTAGCGCGAGGCATAAATGAACTTTATATCCACTGCCACGTTCCAGAGATTTGAACATTAATTCTGGCAGTGAAAGGAAGTAATGTCAAACAAGTGATTATCGCGCTCAAAATAGGTGAAGATCTTTCATTTTATAATATATCAATAGCCAAACAATTGGCTAAATATCTCCAGTCAACCAAAAATAGAGAACATAAGAACATAAGAACAAAGGTAACTGCAGAAGGCCTATTGGCCCATACGAGGCAGCTCCTATTTATAACTACCAAATCCCACTCATATACTTGTCCAACCCGCGCTTGAAACAATCGAGGGACCCCACCTCCACCACGTTACGCGGCAATTGGTTCCACAAATCAACAACCCTGTTACTGAACCAGTATTTACCCAAGTCTTTCCTAAATCTAAACTTATCCAATTTATACCCATTGTTTCGTGTTCTGTCTTGTGTTGATACTTTTAATACCCTATTAATATCCCCTTTGTTATGTCCATTCACCCACTTGTAAACCTCTATCATGTCACCCCTAACTCTTCGCCTTTCCAGTGAATGCAAATTAAGCTTTGTTAATCTTTCTTCATATGAAGAAAGATTAACAACGAAAGAAGAACATTTGACCTAATTTTTGGCTGACTGGAAATATTTGGAGAACTCAAATCACCTGGACAATCAAACATAGAAAACGAAACTTTAACCAAAAAAAACACAAAAACAACGATCAGCTGACGCCATAACCGCAACTTTCAGCACTTGCCGCAAAGTGCATCAAGTCTGACGCTCAAAAACACCTGTATCAAGGTGTGTTTGAGTGCAAACACACCTGTATCAAGGTGTGTTTGAGTGCAAACACACCTGTATCAAGGTGTGTTTGAGTGCAAACACACCTGTATCAAGGTGTGTTTGAGTGCAAACACACCTGTATCAAGGTGTGTTTGAGTGCAAACACACCTGTATCAAGGTGTGTTTGAGTGCAAACACACCTGTATCAAGGTGTGTTTGAGTGCAAACACACCTGTACTGGAAGCAATAACTTCCAAACTTGGCCTAATAAACTCTGACACGAGAAAAACCTTCAGGCAAACAGCGGGTACCATAAAGAAGAAAACATATTGCACTCCAATATGGAATAAAGCAATATGGAAGTTGTAGTTAAGGACCTGGTGACTCTAGTGGGAGCCCTGAGGACAGAGTTGGACACTCTGCGGGAGGAGGTGCGTCAGCTTAAAGAACAACGAGAAGTAACGAAGGAGGAGACCAGCAGTAAAGGGACCTCGTCTTGGAGAGTTGCGAAAGACAGGGGCCTTAAGAAGACTTTGATAAAGCCGCCTTCAAACGCCATAGCAACTTCAAATTCATTTGACGTTTTGGAGGACGAGTGCTGTGGAGAGACTGTGGATCGCGCAAAAGGGAAAGCAACGAAGAGAAAGGAAGCGCAGGCCCCTCAGAAAGTAAAGGAAGTACCTAAGCAAACATTAGTTGTGGGAGATTCCCAGATAAGGTATTTGGATAGAACGTTTTGTGCTAGAGATAGGGGGAACAGGTTAAGGGTTTGCTATCCCGGAGCTGGCATTGGTGATATTATAAACAACATGAATGATATTATGGCTGGTAATGGGAACAATCCCATTATTTGCATTAGCGTGGGAGGAAATGATGTTGGTCGAGTCAGGAGTGAGGAACTGATTCAGAGGTATAAAACAGCCATAGAGTTAGTTAGGAGCAAGGGAGGAATCCCGATCATATGTGGCATTCTTCCAAGAAAGGGAGTGGGAAATGAATGGATATCGAGGGCACTTGGTGTCAATTGCCGGCTGGAAAGATATTGCAAATCAAATGCAATATCTTTCATAGACAACTGGGAACACTTCTATGGAAGAAATGAAATGTATGCTCGTGATGGGGTGCATCTATCGAGAGCTGGGGTTGTTGCTGTTGCGAACTCGCTAGAAGAAGTGGTTAGAGGTGTTTGTTTGGGTTTAAACTGTTAGTAGATAGAGGTATGGGAATTGATTTGGAGGAAGGAGGTAATAAAAGTATGTGTTTGTGGGAGAAAGGAATTGGCAAAACGATCAGGGAAAGAGAAGGTCCGCAAAATAACAATTCACTTAGGGTATATTACACTAACAGTAGAAGTCTAAGAAATAAAATTAACGAATTAAATGCTCTTGTCTGCACAGAAAAAATAGATATTATTGCACTTACCGAAACGTGGATGAATGTAGAAAATAGAGAACTATTAGCTGAATATCAAATATATGGATTTAAACTATTTCACACAGATAGATATATTAGACGAGGAGGTGGAGTAGCCATATATGTTAGGGACAATTTGAAATGTAGTCTCAAAGAGGGAATCAAAACAGAGCCACACACAGAAACTATTTGGATTGAATTAAACGAAAAAGCTAATAATATTATAATAGGAGTAATATATAGGCCACCAAATTTAGACAGAATGGAAGCAAAGCATCTATGGGATGAAATATCTAGAGCATCTAGATCTAACAGTATTTATGTCATGGGTGACTTTAATTTTAGCGGAATAAACTGGTTGAACAAAACAGGGAATAGTGAAGCAGAAGATTTTCTAGAATTAATTGACGATTGCTTTCTTACGCAACACATTATGGAACCAACACGGGAAAATAATATTTTAGATTTAGTGTTAACTAACAGGGAAACGCAAATTAATGACATCGAAATAGGGAGTGAGCTAGGGAGCAGTGATCACAAAGAAATCAGATTTAGCATAGAATGGAATAGACCAGTAGGAGAAAATTCTGTTAAAGTGCCAGATTTTCGAAAAGCTGATTTTAATAGCCTAAGAAATTTTTTGGGTCAAATTGATTGGAAAGTCTTGGGTATGGGGTGTGGGCCGGTCTTGGAGCGAGACATGAACCCAGCGATAGGTGACTTAAATGGGGATTTCGATGTGGATTCAATATATAACTTATTTAAGAATATTCTAAACAAAGCACAGGAACGTAGTATACCATACAAATTGAATAGATCGAATACTAATGACCCAAAGTGGATAACAAAGAATTTGAAGAACCTTATAGGTAAAAAGAGAGCTTGGTACAAAAGGATTAAAAATGGGGAGGTCACTTTAGAACAGGAATTCGTACAACTGGTTAGAAATGTTAAAAAAGAGATAAGGAAAGCAAAAAGAAACTATGAAGTTCGCATAGCAGGGCAAGCAAAGACAAATCCTAAAGGGTTTTTTCAGTTATATCGTACTAAGACTAGGGAAAGGATAGGTCCATTAAAAACTGAGACAGGTCAAATAACAGATAGTGATGAAGAGATGAGTAGTATTTTTAATAAATATTTTGTATCTGTATTTACTAAAGAGGAACTTAACAATATGCCTTCAGCCGAACAAGTCTATGTGGGTGGGGACGAGGACAGGTTGACGAGTTTAGCAGTTACCAGGGAGGATGTTCTTAAACAAATAGTAAAACTCAAACCAAACAAATCCCCAGGGCCGGATGAAGTGTTTGCTAGGGTGCTTAAAGAATGCAAAGAGGAGCTTTGTGACCCACTGTCAACCATATTTAATAAATCAATAGAGTCAGGCAGAGTGCCAGAGTTTTGGAAAGTTGCTAATGTGATACCAGTTTTTAAGAAAGGAGATAGATCACTTGCGTCTAACTATCGACCAATTAGCCTAACGTCCATTGTGGGAAAGTTGCTCGAATCTATAATAGCAAATAAAATTCGTCTTCATCTTGAAAAACATAAATTAATAATTGAGTCGCAACATGGTTTTATAAATGGCCGTTCATGTTTAACAAATTTGTTATCTTTTTATTCTAGCATTGTTGAGGCAGTTGATAGTGGTAAGGATTGCGATGTTGTATACCTTGACTTTAGCAAAGCTTTTGATACAGTGCCACATGAAAGACTGATTAAAAAAATAGAGTCTCATGGTATTGGGGGTGCTATATTAAGCTGGATTAGGGCATGGCTATACCAAAGGAAACAGAGAGTTAGTATAAATGGAATCAAGTCAGAGTGGGAAAATGTTGTAAGTGGAGTGCCTCAAGGCTCTGTCCTGGGACCTCTGTTGTTTATAATATATATAAATGATTTAGATTCAGGTTTGAGTAGCAACATTTGCAAATTTGCCGATGATACGAAAATCGGTAGGGAAATTAATTCGGAGGAGGACTCACTATCACTTCAAGTTGATCTAGATAGGGTTTTGAAATGGTCAAAGGATTGGCAGATGCAGTTTAATGCTGATAAATGTAAAGTTCTGAGGTTAGGTAATGATGATAGAGTTACAAGATACGAGCTAGATGGTGTTGTGATTGCGAAGTCGGATTGCGAAAGGGATCTGGGAGTTATGATTAGTAAGAATTTAAAACAAAAGGATCAATGCATAAATGTTCGTAATAAGGCAAATCGGACACTTGGATTTATTAATCGCAGCGTTAGTAACAAGACACCTGGTGTGGTTCTCAAGCTATATCTTGCTCTAGTTAGGCCCCATTTAGATTTTGCAGTTCAGTTTTGGTCGCCATATTATAGAATGGATATAAATTCACTTGAACGTGTCCAGCGTAGGATGACTAAGTTAATTCCCCAAATTAGAAATCTTTCATATGAAGAAAGATTAACAAAGCTTAAGTTGCATTCACTGGAAAGGCGAAGAGTTAGGGGTGACATGATAGAGGTTTACAAGTGGATGAATGGACATAACCGGGGGGATATTAATAGGGTATTAAAAGTATCAACACAGGACAGAACACGAAACAATGGGTATAAATTGGATAAGTTTAGATTTAGGAAAGACTTGGGTAAATACTGGTTCAGTAACAGGGTTGTTGATTTGTGGAACCAATTGCCGCGTAACATTGTGGAGGTGGGGTCCCTCGATTGTTTCAAGCACGGGTTGGACAAGTATATGAGTGGGATTGGGTGGTTATAGAATAGGAGCTGCCTCGTATGGGCCAATAGGCCTTCTGCAGTTGCCTTTGTTCTTATGTTCTTATGTTCTTATGTTCTCCGTTGTAAGGCTCCTCGCCACCCCAGGATTAACAATATACCAAGTACAACCAGATTTAATTGTGACGATTGTTGGATTACTTTCAATATGCAGCGCCTGCTGGTCAAATGCCCGATTCAGGAAACTCCATTTTAGGTACCTCTATGATTGTCAGTCTCATGATGACATCCTGGCCGGTAATGACTATAAAAATACCCTCATTCTTTTGCAGCAAATCTGAAGCACTCAGTAGTGGAAAGGATCACAACATTATATTATTATTATTATTATTATTATTATTATTATTATTATTATTTTACAAGTTACTGAACCAGACCTCTCTCTCCCCCTGTGTTCCCTTCGTTAACCAATTCTCGCTTATCTTTCTGTAACATTACAAAACATGAAGTGAAAAATCTCCTCGAGACAAATGTTAATAAGGCTCTAAGACCAGACTGTGTAAGTCTCTACATCCTGAAAAGATGTGCACTTCCATCTGCACTTCTGTTCCAAGCTTGCATTAACCAGCCAACCTGGCCACTACACTTTAGAAGACTAGGGTTGTAGCTGTTTATAAGAGAAGCAACACATCAATAGGAGAGCATAAGCCAATATTCTTGCTCTTAGTCGTTGGAAACCTTTGAAAAAATACTTACTGTGAGATTTGAAAACTACTTCCTAAGTAATGAGCAATTTGGTTTTGATATAAAGAAATAGATCAGATCTGTTACTTCAAGGAGGAAGTGAAAACTACTTAGGCAAATGAGCCTGTCAGGTTGTTAGAAACATACAGTTGTAACATACCATAAAGAAGAGTGCGCCCCAGGGAAGTGTAAACTGTGAAACATCGATGACTTATTGAAGTTAATACCAGAGGCGAGTACCTATGCAGATGATTGTGTGATGACTTTTCAGGAGACAAGAAACATGATGTAAATCACATCATTGAAACCTTTAAAACAATTTTTCCTTGGAGACGACGGTGAGAAGTTATTGTTACCCCTGATGAAACCCAACTATAGCTAACTCTTCGGGACAACAAATATACTGTCCTGCCATAAGACTGGACAAGAAAGCAATAATGTACAATCTATCAATTACCATATTAAGAGTGGAAAGGGATGAAAATCTGACCTTCCAAGACATGTTAAAAAATTTCAAGCAAATGAAATAACTGGGGAAAGTTACTCGAATCTATAATAGCAAATAAAATTCGTCTTCATCTTAGAACAAAGGTAACTGCAGAAGGCCTATTGGCCCATACGAGGCAGCTCCTATTCTATAACCACCCAATCCCACTCATATACTTGTCCAACCCGTGCTTGAAACAATCGAGGGACCCCACCTCCACAATGTTACGCGGCAATTGGTTCCACAAATCAACAACCCTGTTACTGAACCAGTATTTACCCAAGTCTTTCCTAAATCTAAACTTATCCAATTTATACCCATTGTTTCGTGTTCTGTCCTGTGTTGATACTTTTAATACCCTATTAATATCTCCCCGGTTATGTCCATTCATCCACTTGTAAACCTCTATCATGTCACCCCTAACTCTTCGCCTTTCCAGTGAATGCAACTTAAGCTTTGTTAATCTTTCTTCATATGAAAGATTTCTAATTTGGGGAATTAACTTAGTCATCCTACGCTGGACACGTTCAAGTGAATTTATATCCATTCTATAATATGGCGACCAAAACTGAACTGCATAATCTAAATGGGGCCTAACTAGAGCAAGATATAGCTTGAGAACCACACCAGGTGTCTTGTTACTAACGCTGCGATTAATAAATCCAAGTGTCCGATTTGCCTTATTACGAACATTTATGCATTGATCCTTTTGTTTTAAATTCTTACTAATCATAACTCCCAGATCCCTTTCGCAATCCGACTTCGCAATCACAACACCATCTAGCTCGTATCTTGTAACTCTATCATCATTACCTAACCTCAGAACTTTACATTTATCAGCATTAAACTGCATCTGCCAATCCTTTGACCATTTCAAAACCCTATCTAGATCAACTTGAAGTGATAGTGAGTCCTCCTCCGAATTAATTTCCCTACCGATTTTCGTATCATCGGCAAATTTGCAAATGTTGCTACTCAAACCTGAATCTAAATCATTTATATATATTATAAACAACAGAGGTCCCAGGACAGAGCCTTGAGGCACTCCACTTACAACATTTTCCCACTCTGACTTGATTCCATTTATACTAACTCTCTGTTTCCTTTGGTATAGCCATGCCCTAATCCAGCTTAATATAGCACCCCCAATACCATGAGACTCTATCTTTTTAATCAGTCTTTCATGTGGCACTGTATCAAAAGCTTTGCTAAAGTCAAGGTATACAACATCGCAATCCTTACCACTATCAACTGCCTCAACAATGCTAGAATAAAAAGATAACAAATTTGTTAAACATGAACGGCCATTTATAAAACCATGTTGCGACTCAATTATTAATTTATGTTTTTCAAGATGAAGACGAATTTTATTTGCTATTATAGATTCGAGTAACTTTCCCACAATAGACGTTAGGCTAATTGGTCGATAGTTAGACGCAAGTGATCTATCTCCTTTCTTAAAAACTGGTATCACATTAGCAACTTTCCAAAACTCTGGCACTCTGCCTGACTCTATTGATTTATTAAATATGGTTGACAGTGGGTCACAAAGCTCCTCTTTGCATTCTTTAAGCACCCTGGCAAACACTTCATCCGGCCCTGGGGATTTGTTTGGTTTGAGTTTTACTATTTGTTTAAGAACATCCTCCCTGGTAACTGCTAAACTCGTCAACCTGTCCTCGTCCCCACCCACATAGACTTGTTCGGCTGAAGGTATATTGTTAAGTTCCTCTTTAGTAAATACAGATACAAAATATTTATTAAAAATACTACTCATCTCTTCATCACTATCTGTTATTTGACCTGTCTCAGTTTTTAATGGACCTATCCTTTCCCTAGTCTTAGTACGATATAACTGAAAAAACCCTTCTATCAATTACCTTGAAAAACATAAATTAATAATTGAGTCGCAACATGGTTTTATAAATGGCCGTTCATGTTTAACAAATTTGTTATCTTTTTATTCTAGCATTGTTGAGGCAGTTGATAGTGGTAAGGATTGCGATGTTGTATACCTTGACTTTAGCAAAGCTTTTGATACAGTGCCACATGAAAGACTGATTAAAAAAATAGAGTCTCATGGTATTGGGGGTGCTATATTAAGCTGGATTAGGGCATGGCTATACCAAAGGAAACAGAGAGTTAGTATAAATGGAATCAAGTCAGAGTGGGAAAATGTTGTAAGTGGAGTGCCTCAAGGCTCTGTCCTGGGACCTCTGTTGTTTATAATATATATAAATGATTTAGATTCAGGTTTGAGTAGCAACATTTGCAAATTTGCCGATGATACGAAAATCGGTAGGGAAATTAATTCGGAGGAGGACTCACTATCACTTCAAGTTGATCTAGATAGGGTTTTGAAATGGTCAAAGGATTGGCAGATGCAGTTTAATGCTGATAAATGTAAAGTTCTGAGGTTAGGTAATGATGATAGAGTTACAAGATACGAGCTAGATGGTGTTGTGATTGCGAAGTCGGATTGCGAAAGGGATCTGGGAGTTATGATTAGTAAGAATTTAAAACAAAAGGATCAATGCATAAATGTTCGTAATAAGGCAAATCGGACACTTGGATTTATTAATCGCAGCGTTAGTAACAAGACACCTGGTGTGGTTCTCAAGCTATATCTTGCTCTAGTTAGGCCCCATTTAGATTATGCAGTTCAGTTTTGGTCGCCATATTATAGAATGGATATAAATTCACTTGAACGTGTCCAGCGTAGGATGACTAAGTTAATTCCCCAAATTAGAAATCTTTCATATGAAGAAAGATTAACAAAGCTTAAGTTGCATTCACTGGAAAGGCGAAGAGTTAGGGGTGACATGATAGAGGTTTACAAGTGGATGAATGGACATAACCGGGGGGATATTAATAGGGTATTAAAAGTATCAACACAGGACAGAACACGAAACAATGGATATAAATTGGATAAGTTTAGATTTAGGAAAGACTTGGGTAAATACTGGTTCAGTAACAGGGTTGTTGATTTGTGGAACCAATTGCCGCGTAACATTGTGGAGGTGGGGTCCCTCGATTGTTTCAAGCACGGGTTGGACAAGTATATGAGTGGGATTGGGTGGTTATAGAATAGGAGCTGCCTCGTATGGGCCAATAGGCCTTCTGCAGTTACCTTTGTTCTTATGTTCTTATGTTCTTATGAGCCAGAAAACTAGTCCATGTGAGGGTAGCAGATCATTTATATGCGAAGGATCGTAAAACACTTTACAATTTCCAAATCAAAGAGATCTCGTCACTAACTTGAGATCCCTTTGAATATTCCTATATGATTCACTAGAAATAAGCTATCATACAAGAGGCATAAATGTGACGACCAAATGAATGTTCCTTCTGCACGAACACATTAGTGTTCGTGCTCTTATCACCCGAGAAACACTAAATTATGATAAGCGCTTTGGCAACAAGTTTGCAGCCAAAACATACTGTTACTTCAACAATTACATAATTTTGTAACTGAAAGGCTAATAACGCACAACAGTATTGAATACAGATATAGATAACTGTGCAGAAAGAGTGCAATTCTAGTTTGCAAACTTCAAAGTGCTCGCTAATTAGTGAAGCGTAAAAATACAAATTTGTATTATAATTATCGTTAATATCATAATTATCGAAATATTCCTCTGTGTTCTCAGAATGTTTCGTGTAGCTCTCACTCCCATCCAAGGTTTACTGTGCAATGTAACAGTTATATAATATATGTGAAGGTATTATATCTTGAGTTTGTAAAGCACTTTAATCACCTGTAGTTGAGTGTTCAATAACACACTATGTACTGTGGCAGCTGTCTTACCATGTTCATGAAGGAGAAACGAAAATATGTGAATGGTGGTTAGAATAGTAATTTGCCTCTGTAAGCAATCTGAGAGCAACAGTACGCCAAGAACTTCAACAAAATCTTGTAGCTCTGAGGCAAAGTGGAAACGACACTAGTAATTCCATCTATCATCATACTATCATGCTAGAGGAGCCCACACTTATATGGATCATCCAATAAAATCATTAAATAAAATCTAGCAGACTTCTAGATGTTACTACTGCTCGGCTTAGACTCGGTTACAAGTGTCTCTGGCAATTCTCATTATCTGCTGATGTAGACCTGAGCAAATGTAAATTGTTTCAACAAAATTATTCGCACACCCTCCGTCACTATGTGATGGAGTGGGAAAAGATACGTGAATTCAGAGACAATTCTATAACAAATGTTTCAAAGATGTGTAAATATTTAATTCAAAATGATCTGCTACCAGAAATCTTAGCCAAATATCCCCAGTTTGCTAACTGCAGGTAGTAACTAGGTGATTGTAACCTATCTGCCACTAGCTCATCAAGACTGTAACTTCCTTAGCTAAATTAATTGTGGGGTTCAGTCCCTAAGCCCATTATGTGCCTCTGTAACCCTTTCCACCACCGCCCACAAGATGGGTATGGGATGCATAATAAATGAATTAAACTAAACCAACTAAGTGCACCTCAATCTCAGCCTGTGGTTGAGTACTCAATAACCCACTGCAGAATATATAGGAGAACAGATTTCTAAATCTGTCTATGTAGGACAAACGAGAATATACATATGCTGGTTAGTATTGTATAAATGTATAGTCACATCTGTGGTAGAAAAAACAGTTGATGGCACTCATAGAGGCACCAAATGTACCGTCCTGCCATAAGTCTGGACTACCACGTCTGTGGTAGGAAAAACATTCAACATATTTATACGAATGGGCGCTAATCAATTACTCTTGCCTCAGGCTGGGTCGGTCCGCTGCCGGCAAACCTCTAGTCAGCTGCTGACTTCGGTGGGATCACGTTCCCTCTCGCTATTTCTTCCTTACCCACAACACCTCGCATTGTCCACAGCCTCTAGTCCCCTCGCCGGTTGAGTCAACACAAGTGTGGGAATCGTCAACTTCTCAAGGTTATGATGGTTATCTGTCATTACCTGACAATCGTTTAAGAACGTTCCTAAATTTTCTTGACCTGAGGACATTTAAAATGCTATAAATTGTTTTTCTTTCGATCCCCAATCATCTGAGTCTATAGTTCCCACGAGCCCAAGTCTTGAGTTTGTCATTACGATCCCGAGTTCTAAAGATCTTCAGTTCTCTGTCCTCACTATCCACAGTTCTCACTGTCCACAGTTCTCACAGTCCCCAGTCCTCCTAGTCCACAATAGTCACCATCCACACTCCACACGGTCTCCAGTCCTCACCGTCCACAGTCCTCACGGTCCACAGTCCTCACAGTCCACAGATATTTAGGGCCCTCAAGGGCTTCCAAGTCTTGCAGACAGTCGAGAGTGCTCCATTACCATGACCTTGCTGGCTCTGCCTGTGATGTTCCTCGTCACCCAGAGCATCTTTGGTCTCCAGGCCACCTGGAAGACGTCAGGTGAGTCCTTCAATACCATGGTCTGGTATTGTCTATGTCTGCAGGCAACTGTTCAAAGATCAGGTCTCTTGGGGTCTTTGACAGTTCAAGTGTGGGAGAGATGTGAATATCTTTGTGTTAATGGGTAGTACATGAATTTACCCGAGGACCACCATCTCCAGTAGTCTCGACGAGGACAGAAAGCCAGCAGGTTGTCAGGGATCCACCATTATTCCTGATGTTTCTTTCCAGCTGTATTTTAAACCGAAGTATTTAAAAGTAATTGCAATGCAGTCCAATATTTCCCTGTTTCCAAGACTCGTGATAGTGTCGATAGTGTCCTCATAGAGATCTGATATGGCATGAATCAGTGTTTACGTCAGTAAGTATTTTCCCCGATTCCAAATTCATTTTTGTTCATGGCCGCAGCATGAGTAGATGCTTTGCTGTGTATATATACTTGCTGAAATTTAAGATAATCTTGCCGAGAGTCAGTGTGCTGATACTGACAACACAGGCAATAGTGAGTCAGTAGAGGTTAGTCCAACCACAGCAACATACTGTGGTGACGACTGTGGTGAAAGTTACGACTGTCTATGGTATTGATTATTATGAGAACTGTTCTTTGAGAACTGTTATTAACAATCCCCGCCAAAGACCTGCTGGCAGAACCTGGTACAAGACACTACCAGCAAGAACCATCAGCATCACTACTGTCAGAACCATCACCAGAAAACAAAAGACATGTTGACCAAAATTTGTTTTCTGAGTATATTAACAATTATGACACTGGAAGGAAAGGAAATAATCAGGAGAAATCGCTATGCTTTTATGTCTATACAATATTTGGAAGGAATACAAGTACAAGAAGCTGGGATATGAGAACGGAGTGAAAAAAAATGATGCCCAACCACTTGTACCATCGAGGATCGAACGTTGACCTAACAAACGAAGAATTCGTTCTACCGAACAGTCCAAGAAGAATGTTATTGCCGGTTGGCAATAAAATGCAGCAGCTGGCCACACAGATGTCACAGCGTCGCAACACCTCGAGAGAAAGTAGGTACAAAAATATTTCTGCATGCCACTTATGTTTCTCAAAGCATGGGTTCAGCGACCATAGATACCAACGACAATATGGTTGAGGAGTGAATAATAGTTGCTACAACAATTGCCCAGAGCTCCCTACCTTAGGTTACTGCATGGCCAAGCAGACGCCTGGTTCAACCTTGACAATGAATGGACTTCTAGACACCTGCTCTGCCTGGGAGCCGCCGGAACACTCATTTACCCCAGTGTGGGTCTCGTTACTGCCGTCAGACAATTTTGTTCAACAGTCCGGATTGTTACGACGCCTGGCGCACTTATCGCCTGGTATTACAGGTAAGTTAGATTTTTCGTTTTCTGGCTGGTTCTTCGGGCGGAGAGAAAGTGTCCGGTGCCGGTTTGGCCGCGAGGTGCCGGGAGTTGGCGGGTCTTGCCCTCCTGGTGTGCCATTGGGGTGGTGGGCGACTGGCTGTCGGGGCCCCTAAATAAAAGAACAACGTCAGCAACTCTTCACGGGTCGTCGTCGCCAACTGCACCAACAACAGTGTGATGGTCAGTCTTAAACCATCCCGATTAAATTACCATCTGTTAATGGGTCAATCAATCTCTGACCTAAATTCTGTGCAATGTTCTGTATAATGTTCCTGCTGCAAATACTATCCCTGGATATTTTATGTACGCCCAGGCTTTGTGCAGAGACAATTTTTGAATGTTAGAACATGTGGGAAACATTAGAAAAACTCAACAAATGTGAGGTTGAACCTAAAATCGCCAGAGGGCTCTAAGGATAGAGTGGCCTTGTTAAGAATAAATAAATAAATTAATTAATTAATGTTTATTCAGTTAAAAGTACATACATACAAGATGAGTTAGAGAGGAAGTAGGTACATAGATACCTATTATGACAGAATTAGAGTTAACATAAACTCTAACATACAAACATAATGCTGGATTTCTAGATTAGGCTGGCACATACTATGCCTTAAACCAATAATACGCACAGCGTTTCGGGCAAAAATTATTTATAGAATATTATTTATAAAATATTATAGAAAGAATATCTCAATCGTCAGTGTCCACAGAGCCTCTGTAGGGTGCACATGTTGCTTGCTGCTATAACTCTTGGTGTTATATGGCCCAGTATCAAACCAAATGATCCTCAAACTAAATATTTATGGTTTATTCAATGACTGTTATTTTAACTATTTCTGATTAGCCAATTTTTAATGGTGGTAAATATGTTCATAGGCGTGACTAGGTATTTTTTTTCGCAATCTGCATTTGTTTTTATATATTTTTTTGTTAATATTTTATATTATTTATATTCGGGACCGGGGGGGGGGGATGGGCACAGCTGGGAGGTACACCAAAAGTTGAGCAAGTATAAGTTTCTAATTTATTTCCTTGCAATCATCTGCAAGGTAAAGGTTTGTTTTGTGTTAATGACATAATTCTTACTGTATTTCAATGTGCTTGTAATTATTGTTGTGTTTTGTGGTCGGCCCATCCGGCCAGTGTTTTGTGGCTTGGTTATTTTATTTTGTACTTGTGTGTGTTTGTGTTATGTCATTTTGTACTTTTGTGCTCTGTGTTTGTTTTTGTGCTCTGTGTTTGTTTTTGTGCTCTGTGTTTGTGTTCTAGTTTGTTTTCTGCTTTGCTTTTATTGTACTTATACGCATGCTTGCATGTAAAAATATAAATATAAAAAAAAATTAATAAGAGAGAGTAAGAGACATGATATCAGGTCAAACGACCACATTAAGTCCCTGGCACACTGTTGGCTCATCCGATTCCTTATATGACAGATACTTAGCATTAAGGTAACTTTATTCCTAATGGACACAACTAATAATCTCATCAAATAAACAGGTCTTAAGGCAGGCTTCAGATGAGTTGATGATGGATAACAGCTCATTCCTGCAGTTTTATTAGGAACATCTCTGACATTTCAAATAAACACAACCGTTAATTTAAATAAGAAAGGAGGGAGAGAGAGAGAGAGAGAGAGAGAGAGAGAGAGAGAGAGAGAGCGCGCGCGCGCTTATGCACATTTCTACCATTGCTTTGCTCCTGTGGCAGGAACCGACCGTCTCTACTCCGCCACCAGCAACATCGTCAACACCAGAAATAATCTCTCAAGAGTGCTGTGTGCCGCCGCCTGCACCCAGGACTACTCCTGCCTCTCCTTCAACCATCACGGTCAGTGTTCCTCGTGTGTGTGTGTGTGTGTGTGTGTGTGTACTCATCTAGTTGTACTCACCTAGTTGTGCTTCCAAGGGTTGAGCTTTGGCTCATTGTTCCCGCCTCTCAACCGTCAATCTACTGGTGTACCAGAAGTTCCACAGATGCCGTGTGGTCAGAGTCCGAGAGTGCTGGTGGGATGCCAGCACATGTGGGGGGGGGGGAAGTCAGGGTAAGTGTGTTAGGTTCGGGTGTTACCGGAAACCGTGTTTGAGCAGTTGGACAGGTGTATAGAAGTTTAGGAGGAAGTAACAGGTGTAACACGCAGTCGTCAGCAGAGCACGCTAGGGTGCCCTTGCAGACTGGGTTTTGCCTCACTGGGGTGCCCTTCTTGCACACATTGTTTGCCTCGCCTCACCTAGGACGATGAGTGAGCGAGGGAAAACTCCCAGTGTATTGTCCTCCACGCGACCATGTGGAGGACAATACATGACAATATGTGTCATGGTGTATATTCTACATTGTAAGTGTGTGTAATGAATGTGTAGACAGTAAGCATGTGTAGATCAAGCATAGGGGGTAGCTGGGCAGGTGAACACATGGAGTGCACAGGCTGTCTCACATGCCTGCCGACCACGCCAGTGGGAGGAGTTAGTGAGCGAGTGAAAAAACTATGTAGCGTCCTAGCATTGTTACGGCCACTATGGGCCAGTAACCGGGTTGTTGATGTTATAACCTCTTTTATAGTATCCGACTGTCATGGCCACTTAGGACCAGTAATCGGGTTCTTGTTGGAGGAACCTGTGTGTTGTATCCGACTCCGAGTCGGTAGCACGCTTTCGAGAAAGTGGCTATATAGTGCAAAATAAAGGGGACGGGATGAACAAAACACTGTTCCTTTCACCAATGTATTATATATTTTACCATCACCGTTATATATATATATGTACACCATCACCGTTAAATATATATAAAATAACAGATAGGCTATTTCTACACCTATATACAAGGATATCCTTTCACTCAAGATATTAAATGCGCTCCCATGCAGAGTTCTCCAAAACCCAGTGTTTCTCCACTGCCCAGTAGCTTATCCAACCATACTGGGATGAACACTGGTGAGTTCACACGTATGTGGGCCAGCCCACTGACAGTGTCACGAGGTGCCTGTACCCCCACGACCACTCTCCAGCTACTGGCTGGCAGAGTACCTCAGCCACACGCTGAGCGGGGTCACAAACCAATACAGGGGTAGCGATCCCCTGGCAGCAGTGTCTAGGGTCCAGCTATCAGCACTACTCAATAGATACCTCCCTGCTGTCAGTTTCTCCCCTAAGCTAATCCCGGAGGCACTTCGAGCTCTTTCAACACTGTGTAACTAGCAGCTACCAAACTGCTTCAGAACGGCGGCGGCTTATGTGGTCGTTTTTCCAGGACCATGTCAGGAGACTGTGGACTGCCCAAGATGAACTGCCGTCTCCAGTACCGCTGCCCCCAGACGTCACCTCTGTGGACACAATCTTGAGATTATCTTGAGATGATTTCGGGGCTGTTTAGTGTCCCAGCGGCCCGGTCCTCGACCAGGCCTCCACCCCCAGGAAACAACCCATGACAGCTGACTAACACCCAGGTACCTATTTTACTGCTAGGTAACAGGGGCATAGGGTGAAAGAAACTCTGCCCAATGTTTCTCGCCGGCGCCCGGAATCGAACTCAGGACCACAGGATCACAAGTCCAGCGTGCTGTCCGCTCGGCCGACCGGCTCCCTAATTTAACTAAACCAACCTAACTTAACTAAACCTAACCTAACCTAACCAACACTTGGATCGTCGACTTGATTTGGCGTCACCAGCTCTTTATTTTCGTCTAATTTCTTAATAAAAAGATACTTTTTCAGATTAAAATTATGTTTTTTCGTGTTGTACATTCAGTACCAACATTATAATGAGTAAATATATCATATTTATTCATTACTACCGTATTGCCAGGAAGCTTTGTGAAGCTTGTGTAGCTTGTGGTAGCTTGTGGTAATTAGACGGACCGTACCAGGGTGCCTTAGCAAACATTAATTAGCTCAGGACTCCTTATTGAATTATCTTTATCACCAGTGGTTACGCTCTAGAACTGGGGGAGTATCTGGACAATATATCTACAAGGAAAAATTCCTAAAACATATCTTATAAGTGTAGAATATGTGTAGAGTGGAGCACACAAAGTGACACTGTCTCCACCTCCACCATCATCATCCTACGCAATTAAGGACAATCACGTAGCAATGCTACCAGAACAATCTACAGCAAAGCTGTTATATAAAATATCGTGCCTAAACTCGACAAGAGAGAGTTATCCAGTCTGGCACACTTGTCAGACAAGCACCCGGCATACAGAGAAGTATATTGAATATTATTAGTGTATTAATTGGCCAATTGTATGTTTGTATAACCTTAATATATCCAATAAGTCTGTCTGTCAGTTATAGGGTGAGGCAACGCCTCATATTTCAGTAAGTTTATTAATATTGTAGTGCAGCTGCTGAATCTTTTTCCAAGCATAGAAAAACCTTATGAGTGTCCCTTGTGTGGGAAAAAAAATATATATATATATATATATATATATATATATATATATATATATATATATATATATATATATATATATATATATATATATATATATATATATATATATATACAATATTGTAACTTTTTTTGTGTAATGACATTTTCAAATAAAGTTAGATAAATATACACACATACCAAAAGAATAGGGGTGGTATTAGAAAATATCAAGGTGTTCAGTGAGGATCCACAAGGTCTTCTCACAGTACTCTTTATTTTCTTCTCCGAGGCTATGGGTCCCTACACTTGCACCAGAGGTATATATATATATATATATATATATATATATATATAACTGAAAACTCACACCCCAGAAGTGACTCGAACCCATACTGCCAGGAGCAACGCAACTGGTATGTACAGGGACGCCTTAATCCGCTTGACCATCATGACCGGACATAAGGAAGTGATAGCCGAAGCTATTTGAACCACTTCCCCGCTGGCACTCGGATGGTAATCTTGGGCATAGCATTTTATCAAATCACCTCATTCTTTGGGGCACACGTGAGGAACACAAATGCAAACAAGCCTGAATGGTCCCCAGGACTATATACAACTGAAAACTCACACCAACATATATAGTATTACAGCCCACAATCTGTCCCCTTACAGCCCACAATCTGTCATTAGGAAAAGAGGAGCTAGGATTTATGACCCTAGCTAGAGACTTTAGTTGAATAAATTGCAGACAGTAATTTTTATTGTAGTACAGTACAAGTCCCTGGTAGTCTCCTCTCATATCAATCCCGGCAGGTTTTTCCCACAACTATGACCCAGGTGCGATACCTGCATGGGCAGGTGGGGGCACAAACCTGGCTCACCTGCTCAGGTGTTGCACATGGTCGTAGTCTCAATTTACGCTACTATGGCATACCTGTGGGTGTGTGTGTGTATTCACCTAGTGGCATTCACCTAGTTGTATTCATCTAGTTGTGCTTGCGAGGGTTGAGCTCTGCTCTTTTGGCCCGCCTCTCAACTGTCAATCAATCAACTGTTACTAACTACTAATTTTTTTTCCACACACACACACACCCAGGAAGCAGCCCGTAACAGCTGTCTAACTCCCAGGTACCTATTTACTGCTAGGTAACAGGGGCATCATGGGTGGAAAAAACTCTGCCCATTGATTCTCGCCAGTGCAGGGAATCAAACCGGGGCCACAGGATTACATGTCGAGCGTGCTGTCCACACAGCCACTGGTGCCCTTGGCTGTGAATATGTGTGTGTGTACTCACCTATTTGTACTTGTGCTTGCAGGATCGAGCATTGATTCTTGGATCCCGCCTTTCCAGCCATTGGTTGTTTACAGCAATGACTCATGTCCCATTTCCCTATCATATCTAATTTTAAGATTATGAATAGTTTGCCTCCACAACCTGTTCCCCAAGTGCATTCCATTTTCCACTACTCACACGCTAAAAGAAAACTTCCTAACATCTCTGTGACTCATCTGAGTTTCCAGTTTCCACCCATGTCCCCTCGTTCTGTTATTATTACGTGTGAACATTTCATCTGTTTCCACTTTGTCAAGTCCCCTGAGTATTTTATATGTCCCTATCATATCTCCTCTCTCCCTTCTTTTCTCTAGTGTCGTAAGGTTTAGTTCCTTCAGACGCTTTTCATATCCCATCCCTCGTAACTCTGGGACAAGCCTCGTCGCAAACCTCTGAACCTTCTCCAGTTTCCTTATGTGTTTCTTCAGGTGGGGGCTCCATGATGGCTCCATGATTTGCCTTGTGTGTGTGTGTGCCAGACAGCTGCTAGTTGTCTGATGTCTAATGCATTATCACTAATACATCTTGTTATGATTTCCAATATCTCTGCCTTATTTCAAACACTAATAAATTAATGTAAACATCTAAAGATATGGCTAAAAATTCCCATTAATCTTAATAACTATTTTTTTATTAAAATTTGACATTTTCAGTATTATGCAGTTGATATCTGGGAATATATTTTCGGTTTCTAGGTTAAGAAACCAGTATTTGTCAGCATTAAATTGCATCCAGGAAAGCTGATGTCCATTTTAGAAGCATGACCAAGTCATCTTGAGGCGATTTTTAGTTTCCTTATGAATTATTTTCCCGCCTTATATTGGTATCATCTACAAAGGTACTTAAGATTCTGTTCAGTCCTGTGTCTCAGTGGTCAATATTTGTGGTAAAGAACAAAGGCGAGAGGACAGAGCCCCGGAGCACTCCACTTACATCAGTCTCCCACTCAGACGTAACTCAGTCAATACTAATCTTCTGTTTTCTCTGAAATAACCATGCACTAATCCAGCACTAAGATAACCTCCACAACAACAGTAGTGGTGGCAGAATTTAATGAGAGAGAGAGAGAGAGAGAGAGAGAGAGAGAGAGAGAGAGAGAGAGAGAGAGAGAGAGAGAGAGAGAGAGAGAGAGAGAGAGAGAGAGAGAGAGAGAGAGAGAGAGAGAGAGAGAGAGAGAGTCAGACAGACAGACAGGCAGACAGACAGACAGACTGAAAGACAGACAGACTGAAAGACAGACAGACTGAAAGACAGACAGACTGAAAGACAGACAGACTGAAAGACAGACAGACTGAAAGACAGACAGACAGACAGACAGACAGACAGACAGACAGACAGACTGAAAGACAGACAGACAGACAGACAGACAGACAGACAGACAGACAGACAGACAGACAGACAGACAGACAGACAGACAGGAAGAGAGGAGGGGAAAAGAAAGAGCAAAAGGGCGAGGAAATAAACGATTCAGAATGAAACGGAACATTGCGCACATGTTTCTTTCATCTCCTATAAGTCTGATCACCTAGCAGTAAATAGGTACCTGGGAGTTCGACAGTTTGTGAGGGCTGCATTCTGGGGATGGTCAGTAGTTGACCTAGTAGTCAAATGGTCATATACACGCATACATTACATCTCACATGTGATACACACACACTCGCTCTATGACAAAAATCCAGGGAGAATTGACACGAAACCATTCCATAAAACTGATTTCCTGTTCCACGGAAAACTATAGTTGGTAAGGCTTACCATGAAGTATGGGAAGGGAGAGTTCTCACCCTAATAACAAGAGTCAGAAGGCTGTGTAGAGAGAAAAAAGAAAAACATACCGCTGTATAAGTCACTGACTCTAAGCACTGTCTGGGCCACAGGTGTGGGAGGCAGCTGCCAGTTGATGAAGAGGGCTCCCTACCCGGCCACCACCGACCCAGCCCTGGTCACCAGCCCTGGCTGGTCACACTACACCATTTCTGGTCCCAGGAAGGTCAGAGTTGGCGTTTGTTTTAATTTATTTGTGTCTAACCAGAAATTCCGTTTTCCTTTTACAAGCTTGAAGATATCCCTTATGTTTTCCAAATGTCTTGTAAATATTAAATCAGTTAATAACTATTCATAGATATTTGTACATTTATAATTTAATCTATTTACAACATGTCAACATATTAATTAATTTATTATATACAATTAATACAACAATGATCATTATAATGTGATAATGAAGAGGAAGAAACAAATAACATTTTCATATTTTTTTTATTATGCACCCCATACCCATCCTGTGGGCGGTGGTGGAAAGGGTTATAGAAGCACATAATAGGATCAGGAACTGAACCCCATAGGTCACGTAGCTAAACTAGTGACAATCTTGTGAAGCTAGTTAAACAATTGTTAATATTAAATACACATATACCTATACATACATACATACATACATACATACATACATACATACATACATACATACATACATACATACATACATACATACATACATACATACATACATACATACATACATACATACATACATACATACATACAAACATTCATACATACATACATACATACATACATACATACATACATACATACATACATACATACATACATACATACATACATACATACATACATACATACATACATACATACATACATACATACATACATACATACATACAAACATTCATACATACATACATACATACATACATACATACATACATACATACATACATACATACATACATACATACATACATACATACATACATACATACAATCCCCCAAAATACTTAGGAGGATTGACAAATGGAAATAAAGTGGAAATAGACGAAATATTCACACGGAATACCAACAGAACAAGGGGACATGGGTGGAAGCTGGAAACTCAGATGAGTCACAGAAGTGTTAGAAAGTTTTATTTTAGCGTGAGAGTAGTTGTGGGGAAATGGAATGAGAGAAGACATAACTGCAACCCTAACACACGACACACCTCGGCAGGATAACGTCGGAAGCACCAACTGCGCTGGCCGACGTCCAGATACCTATCAAAAGAGCGAAGATGGAGGCTACAGGAGCTACAGGAGCCTCCTGACAGAGGCTACAGGAGCCTCCTGACAGAGGCTACAGGAGCCTCCTAACAGAGGCTACAGAAGCCTCGTGACAGAGGCTACAGGAGCCTCGTGACAGAGGCTACAGGAGCCTCGTGACAGAGGCTACAAGAGCCTCGTGACAGAGGCTACAGGAGCCTCCTGAACGCCACATACATCCTTTGTGAGACTCGTTCTTATGGTGCTGCCTCGCACGGAGTCTCTCATGTAAACAAACACAAAACTCAACAGAAACAACACAAAGCTAAGGAAGCCTGAAGGAACTGGTCAACCACACTGGCAGGTTGAAGGAACTGGTCAACCACACTGGCAGGTTGAAGGAACTGGTCAACCACACTGGCAGGTTGAAGGAACTGGTCAACCACACTGGCAGGTTGAAGGAACTAGTCAACCACACTGGCAGGTTGAAGGAACTGGTCAACCACACTGGCAGGTTGAAGGAACTGGTCAACCACACTGGCAGGTTGAAGGAACTGGTCAACCACACTGGCAGGTTGAAGGAACTGGTCAACCACACTGGCAGGTTGAAGGAACTGGTCAACCACACTGGCAGGTTGAAGGAACTAGTCAACCACACTGGCAGGTTGAAGGAACTGGTCAACCACACTGGCAGGTTGAAGGAACTAGTCAACCACACTGGCAGGTTGAAGGAACTGGTCAACCACACTGGCAGGTTGAAGGAACTGGTCAACCACACTGGCAGGTTAAAGGAACTAGTCAACCACACTGGCAGGTTGAAGGAACTAGTCAACCACACTGGCAGGTTAAAGGAACTGGTCAACCACACTGGCAGGTTGAAGGAACTAGTCAACCACACTGGCAGGTTGAAGGAACTGGTCAACCACACTGGCAGGTTGAAGGAACTGGTCAACCACACTGGCAGGTTGAAGGAACTAGTCAACCACACTGGCAGGTTGAAGGAACTGGTCAACCACACTGGCAGGTTGAAGGAACTGGTCAACCACACTGGCAGGTTAAAGGAACTGGTCAACCACACTGGCAGGTTGAAGGAACTAGTCAACCACACTGGCAGGTTGAAGGAACTGGTCAACCACACTGGCAGGTTGAAGGAACTAGTCAACCACACTGGCAGGTTGAAGGAACTGGTCAACCACACTGGCAGGTTGAAGGAACTAGTCAACCACACTGGCAGGTTGAAGGAACTGGTCAACCACACTGGCAGGTTGAAGGAACTGGTCAACCACACTGGCAGGTTAAAGGAACTGGTCAACCACACTGGCAGGTTAAAGGAACTGGTCAACCACACTGGCAGGTTGAAGGAACTGGTCAACCACACTGGCCGGTTGAAGGAACTGGTCAACCACACTGGCAGGTTGAAGGAACTGGTCAACCACACTGGCAGGTTGAAGGAACTAGTCAACCACACTGGCAGGTTGAAGGAACTGGTCAACCACACTGGCAGGTTGAAGGAACTGGTCAACCACACTGGCAGGTTAAAGGAACTGGTCAACCACACTGGCAGGTTGAAGGAACTAGTCAACCACACTGGCAGGTTGAAGGAACTAGTCAAACACATTGGCAGGTTGAAGGAACTGGTCAACCACACTGGCAGGTTGAAGGAACTGGTCAACCACACTGGCAGGTTGAAGGAGCTGGTCAACCACACTGGCAGGTTGAAGGAACTAGTCAACCACACTGGCAGGTTGAAGGAACTGGTCAACCACACTGCCAGGTTGAAGGAACTGGTCAACCACACTGGCAGGTTGAAGGAACTAGTCAACCACACTGGCAGGTTAAAGGAACTGGTCAACCACACTGGCAGGTTGAAGGAGCTGGTCAACCACACTGGCAGGTTGAAGGAGCTGGTCAACCACACTGGCAGGTTGAAGGAGCTGGTCTACCACACTGGCAGGTTGAAGGAACTGGTCTACCACACTGGCAGGTTGAAGGAACTGGTCAACCACACTGGCAGGTTGAAGGAACTAGTCAACCACACTGGCAGGTTGAAGGAACTGGTCTACCACACTGGCAGGTTGAATGAACTGGTCTACCACACTGGCAGGTTGAAGGAACTGGTCAACCACACTGGCAGGTTGAAGGAACTGGTCAACCACACTGGCAGGTTGAAGGAACTAGTCAACCACACTGGCAGGTTGAAGGAACTAGTCAACCACACTGGCAGGTTGAAGGAACTGGTCAACCACACTGGCAGGTTGAAGGAACTGGTCAACCACACTGGCAGGTTGAAGGAACTGGCCTACCACACTGGCAGGTTGAAGGAACTAGTCAACCACACTGGCAGGTTGAAGGAACTGGTCAACCACACTGGCAGGTTGAAGGAACTAGTCAACCACACTGGCAGGTTGAAGGAACTGGTTAACCACACTGGCAGGTTGAAGGAACTGGTCAACCACACTGGCAGGTTGAAGGAACTGGTCAACCACACTGCCAGGTTGAAGGAACTGGTCAACCACACTGGCAGGTTGAAGGAACTGGTCAACCACACTGGCAGGTTGAAGGAACTGGTCAACCACACTGCCAGGTTGAAGGAACTGGTCAACCACACTGCCAGGTTGAAGGAACTGGTCAACCACACTGGCAGGTTGAAGGAACTGGTCAACCACACTGCCAGGTTGAAGGAACTGGTCAACCACACTGGCAGGTTGAAGGAACTGGTCAACCACACTGGCAGGTTGAAGGAACTGGTCAACCACACTGCCAGGTTGAAGGAACTGGTCAACCACACTGGCAGGTTGAAGGAACTGGTCAACCACACTGGCAGGTTGAAGGAACTGGTCAACCACACTGCCAGGTTGAAGGAACTGGTCAACCACACTGCCAGGTTGAAGGAACTGGTCAACCACACTGGCAGGTTGAAGGAACTGGTCAACCACACTGCCAGGTTGAAGGAACTGGTCAACCACACTGCCAGGTTGAAGGAACTGGTCAACCACACTGGCAGGTTGAAGGAACTGGTCAACCCCACTGGCAGGTTGAAGGAACTGGTCAACCCCACTGGCAGGTTAAAGGAACTGGTCAACCACACTGGCAGGTTGAAGGAACTAGTCAACCACACTGGCAGGTTGAAGGAACTGGTCTACCACACTGGCAGGTTGAAGGAACTAGTCAACCACACTGGCAGGTTGAAGGAACTGGTCTACCACACTGGCAGGTTGAAGGAACTGGTCTACCACACTGGCAGGTTGAAGGAACTGGTCAACCACACTGGCAGGTTGAAGGAACTGGTCAACCACACTGGCAGGTTAAAGGAACTGGTCAACCACACTGGCAGGTTGAAGGAACTGGTCAACCCCACTGGCAGGTTGAAGGAACTGGTCAACCACACTGCCAGGTTGAAGGAACTGGTCAACCACACTGGCAGGTTGAAGGAACTGGTCAACCCCACTGGCAGGTTGAAGGAACTGGTCAACCACACTGGCAGGTTGAAGGAGCTGGTCAACCACACTGGCAGGTTGAAGGAGCTGGTCAACCACACTGGCAGGTTAAAGGAACTGGTCAACCACACTGGCAGGTTGAAGGAGCTGGTCAACCACACTGGCAGGTTGAAGGAGCTGGTCAACCACACTGGCAGGTTGAAGGAACTGGTCAACCACACTGGCAGGTTGAAGGAACTGGTCAACCACACTGGCAGGTTGAAGGAACTGGTCAACCACACTGGCAGGTTGAAGGAACTGGTCAACCACACTGGCAGGTTGAAGGAACTGGTCAACCACACTGGCAGGTTGAAGGAACTGGTCAACCACACTGGCAGGTTGAAGGAGCTGGTCAACCACACTGGCAGGTTGAAGGAGCTGGTCAACCCCACTGGCAGGTTGAAGTAACAGGACAAACAGGATAACGACACTTATGATTATAAGGGTAATTTACCACGACGACAGAGAAACCAAGAACAAAGATGTAAATGCACATGAGTGAGGGAGATGTTTGTGAAAGACCTTCACAAGTGTTTAAGAGTAGTAAATAAATGTAAGAGTTTAGATAAGGAAGTTGCAGATACTTACTCAATACACAGTTTTAATTGTTAAGAAAAGGGGCTGATGGATAGAACGGTGAGGGGGGAGACATCAGAGTGGCGAGATGTCACCAGCGGAGTCCCACAGAGCTCAGTACTTGGACCCATCCTGTTTCTAATATATGTGAACGATCTTCCAGAGGGTTTAGACTCATTCCTCTCGATGTTTGCTGATGATGCAAAAATTATGAGAAGAATCAAGACGGATGAAGATAGACAGAGACTACAGGATGACCTGGATAAACTGGAGGAATGGTCTAGAAAATGGCTGCTAAAGTTCAACTCGGGAAAGTGTAAGGTGATGAAATTAGGCGAAGGGAACAAGAGGCTGAACACAAGGTATCATCTGGGAGGGGAAATCCTGCAAGAGTCATATAGAGAGAAAGATCTGGGGGTTGATATCACACCGAACCTGTCCCCAGAGGCCCACATCAAAAGAATATCATCAGCGGCATATGCTAGACTGGCCAACATAAGAACTGCCTTCAGAAACTTGTGTAAGGAATCTTTCAGAACCCTGTATACCACTTATGTAAGACCAATCCTGGAGTATGCAGCTCCAGCCTGGAGTCCATACCTAGTTAAACACAAGACAAAGTTAGAGAAGATTCAGCGGTATGCCACCAGGCTTGTCCCGGAACCGAGAGGATTGAGCTACGAGGAAAGGCTAAAGGAGCTGAACCTCACATCCCTGGAAAACAGAAGAGTAAGGGGAGACATGATAACCACCTACAAAATTCTCAGGGGAATTGACAGGGTGGACAAAGACAAACTCTTCAGCACGGGTGGGACACGAACAAGGGGACACAGGTGGAAACTTAGTACCCAGATGAGCCACAGAGACGTTAGAAAGAATTTTTTCAGTGTCAGAGTAGTTAATAAATGGAATGCACTAGGAAGTGATGTGGTGGAGGCTGACTCCATACACAGTTTCAAGTGTAGATATGATAGAGCCCGATAGGCTCAGGAATCTGTACACCTGTTGATTGACGGTTGAGAGGCGGGACCAAAGAGCCAGAGCTCAACCCCCGCAAACACAACTAGGTGAGTACAACCAGGTGAGTACACATAAGGGACTACCTGGGAGAAGTGCAGTGGGAGGAAGAACTTAGAGGAAAAACAGTGCAGGGTATGATGAACCAAGTCATATTGAAATGCAAGGAGGCTGAAGAGAGATTTATTCCAACAATAAAGGAAAAAAAGCAGGAGGGAATATAATAACCCATGGTTTAATAGACAGTGTCAGGAAGCAAAGGTGAGAAGCAGGAGGGAGTGGAGGAAGTACAGAAGACAAAGGACAGAGGACAACAGGATTAGATGTAACAGAGCTAGGAATGATTACATTAACATAAGACGAGTGTCGGAAAGAAATTATGAGAATGATATTGCAGTCAAAGCGAAAAAGCAACCAAAATTACTACATAGCCATATAAGAAGGAAGATGTCGGTAAATGACCAAGTGACAAGACTGAGGAAAACAGAAGGGGCATATACAGAAAGCGACAAGGAAATCTGCGAGGTACTGAATGCAAATTTCCATGGAGTGTTCACAACCGAGCCTGAGCAGCTCCCATTGTTAGAAGCGATTACCCAAGATGAAAGACTATCAGATATAGAGGTGACAGCAGAGGAGGTAATGAAACAGTTGACAACACTGGATGCAAATAAAGCTGTTGGACCAGACAAAGTATCACCTTGGATACTTAAAGAGGCAGCGCAGGCTCTCAGCGTGCCTCTGGCAATGATCTTTAATGAGTCACTTATGTCGGGAGAATTGCCCAGTTGCTGGAAGGAGGCAAATGTCGTACCGATTTTCAAGAAAGGTGATAGGGAGGAGGCACTTTACTACAGACCCGTATCACTGACAAGCATCACCTGCAAAATACTTGAGAGAATAATTAGGCTAAGACTTGTTGAGCACCTGGAGAGCATTGGGTTTGTAAACAAGCACCAACATGGGTTCTGGACAGGGAAATCATGCCTAACAAACCTTTTAGAATTCTATGATAAAGTAACAAGGATAAGGCAGGACAGAGAAGGCTGGGCAGACTGCATATTTCTTGACTGCCAAAAGGCCTTTGATACAGTGCCGCACATGAGACTGCTATACAAACTTGAGAGGCAGGCAGGAGTAAGCGGAAAGGCCCTAGTATGGGTGAAGAACTACCTAACAGGAAGGAGCCAGAGGGTAATGGTAAGGGGCGAGAAATCGGACTGGCGAACAGTAACAAGTGGAGTACCTCAAGGATCGGTGCTGGGACCAATCCTCTTTCTAGTTTACGTAAATGATATGTTTACAGGAGTGGAATCATACATGTCAATGTTTGCGGATGACGCAAAATTAATGAGAAGAGTTGTGACAGACGAGGATTGTAGGATCCTCCAAGAGGACTTAAACAGGTTGCAGAGATGGTCAGGGAAATGGCTACTGGAGTTTAATACCAGTAAATGTAAAGTTATGGAAATGGGATCAGGTGATAGGAGACCAAAAGGACAGTACACAATGAAGGGGAACAGCCTACCTGTAACGATTCGAGAAAGAGACCTGGGAGTGGATGTGACACCTAATCTAACTCCTGAGGCACATATAAATAGGATAACGACAGCAGCGTACTCTACACTGGCGAAAATTAGAACTTCATTCAGAAACCTAAATGAGGAGGCTTTTAGGGCGCTTTACACTGCCTACGTGAGACCCGTCTTAGAGTATGCCGTGCCATCATGGAGCCCCCACCTGAAGAAACACATAAAGGAACTGGAGAAGGTTCAGAGGTTTGCGATGAGGCTTGTCCCAGAGTTACGAGGGATGGGATACGAAGAGCGTCTGAAGGAACTGAACCTTACGACACTAGAGAAAAGAAGGGAGAGAGGAGATATGATAGGGACATATAAAATACTCAGGGGAATTGACAAAGTGGAAATAGATGAAATGTTCACACGTAATAATAACAGAACGAGGGGACATGGGTGGAAACTGGAAACTCAGATGAGTCACAGAGATGTTAGGAAGTTTTCTTTTAGCGTGAGAGTAGTGGAAAAATGGAATGCACTTGGGGAACAGGTTGTGGAAGCAAATACTATTCATACTTTTAAAACTAGGTATGATAGGGAAATGGGACAGGTGTCATTGCTGTAAACAACCGATAGCTGGAAAGGCGGGATGCTCGATCCTGCAAGCACAAATAGGTGAGTACACACACACACACACACACACACACACACAGACACACACACACACACACACACACACACACACACACACACACACACACACACACACACACATACACATACACATACACACACACACACACACACACACACACACACACACACACACACACACACACACACACACACAGGTGGTTGTCGAAAAGATTAATGGGAAAATGTAAACCATGTATTGCTAAACAAATTTGTGTGTTATCTCATCTGTCCGTGACAGGTGTTGGATGAAAACATGTGTGCCGAGGGAGGTGTGTATCTGCCCTACGACGTGCCCGCTACTGGTTACAACACCAACGTTGAGCGCTACACCTGCTCCAGCCACCCCTGGATCTTCAAGCAGCACAGCTTGGGAAAGACCAGTGAGTGAACGACACCTGCACACGCTCATAATGGCACCCAGATGTGGCCACATCCTGCCTCATTCACCCCTTGATATCCACTCATCATCACCCCATGGCACCATTCCTGTTTCGGCCCCATACCACACTCACCATCTTCATACTCTCTCACCTTTCACCTGTCACCTCCCTAACCACCTTGCTTGTTTTTCAGACTGCCACTTTGCCATACTGAACCAAGTGGACCTGGCTGGCAACGACATTAACGGCTACTTCAACGTTGGCCCCTTCGATCGGGTGTTTCATGCATGCAGGAATACCTCCTGTGCATCCATGGCCTGCCTCACCCAAAGTTAGTAAGCTTCTGATATCTTTAAACTATTTTTCATCATTATGAGAGAGAGAGAGAGAGAGAGAGAGAGAGAGAGAGAGAGAGAGAGAGAGAGAGAGAGAGAGAGAGAGAGAGAGAGAGAGAGAGAGAGAGAGAGAGAGAGAGAGAGAGAGAGAGAGAGAGAGAGAGAGAGAGAGAGAGAGAGAGAGAGAGAGAGAGAGAGAGAGAGAGAGAGAGAGAGAGAGAGAGAGAGATTGATTGATTTACTCCTCCACCCTTCTTGCCTTATATTGACACCCTCTTTAACTTGCTCTTACGGGCTACTTATGTCCGTGACACCTCTTCACCTCTTGGGAGGCTTAATCTTCATTAATCAGTCAACTCTTGCTCAATCAATCAATCAAAAACTGGATCGCGTACTGGGATCCAGTCCCAGCGCGGCAAGCCTTGGTGGCTGGACCGCGTCAAAACAACAGAAACTACTAGGCTGCCAGAGCGGTAAAAATCGTGAACAGATTACAACTAAAAAACATGATTCTTGCTTGATAAAGGAAATCATCCGCATACAAAGAACACTTGTCCTCCACCGCAGGAGCAGCCCACATTAAAAATTGTAATAGGTCTTCCAACGAAAAAGCTGCCTCTTGAAAATAATTCACAGCCCCCATCTAAATAAATATCTTAATGGAAGTTCCCAGAGTGGACTCCGTGGGCTTCTCAGGACGTCTGCCAAACGAATCCCTGCCTGTTATATATGAATGCTGTGACTCAAATCTCATAGTATTAGTTATAATTTACGAAGTTACCTTAGTTAAAGCTGTGGCGTTTATTAAAACTAACAGATATATTGATGCATAATCACTACTTAAATTAAATAAAAAATAATTTCCCGCCTCACGCTCGTGAAGGCTGAGGGAAGGGAGACGCCATAATGGTGCAGAGAATCAACAAGAATGACACCACGACTCCCCAGTTGCTGCACCTCCTCACGTGGTTTTTTTTCTAAATTTTCAGGAACTGTTAGCTTTAGTTCTGTCAGAATTAAGCAGTGAAGTTCCAAAAAGTAAACAAATTCATTAATAAGCACCACAATGCGCTATAACCATAAACAGCCCACAACGCACCAGCTGACCCGGACGGCCCGTTTAAGTTAATAATTTTAAATTCCGAAGTTTCTCAGGAATTTATTTAGTTTACATACTGTTCTAAGAATTGACTCATAGAATTAATTTGAGGAGTAAATCCCACATTACCTATGATCCAACAGACCTCAGGTGCACTGTAGAAAGCAAATGAGCAGAATTGCAGCAGCAGGGGCAACCCACATCTTCACAGACGGATGGTGAACACAGAATATGGGAATACTGCTGCTGTTCTTTGCGCGTACAACGAACAGACATATTGGAAACTGGCAAGACAAGTATATCATCAACCCAAACTGAATTGTTTGCCATACAACAGGTATTCGCATACATGATTGCATAAAACACTCAAAATGCAGTCATACACACAGTCTCGAAAGCTGCACTTCAAATATTAAAAAAGGAGTGGAAAGACAACGTGGAAATAATTACTGTTCTGTATTTGATATCTAGGAACAGTAGCTAAAGACAAAGCATTTAACATAACCATAAACTGGATCCCATCCCACATTTTAATTCCATTAAATGAGAATGCTGATGAAACAGGTTAATTGGCAACTGGTCATCCAGTGATCCACAAAAGAATCTAACCCAACATAGAGTACATAAAAAGACTTCACCAAAAAGCTCACACACCTCAACAAAGCCCACCTAGATAGAGAGAAACAGAAGGTTCGCCCTCTGCGAGATTCAAATTCAAATACGTTGATTCTCTGCTCTGTCACCAGAGGGAGCGGACGTCAGGGCTTGAGCTGCCAGTCGTCGGTTGACGTTGCTGAATGGTTGTTCGCTGTTGGAGGTGTGGAGCATCCACTAGTCAGGGCTCCGGCTGGTAGTATGGCAGTGGCCGGTGGCAGGCGTGTGGATTCTGTATGGCTGGATATTTCTGCTGCAGTGGAATGGCTTGTTGTGTAGATTGCTCCCCTGGACGTGCTACGTGTCAAAGTCTCTGATCTCCTGGCACTGGAGAAGATCTCGCCTACCTGTGTGGCAGTGTCGTTTGCCACGTCTCTTGTTTACCGGGAGTTTGTGGCATGTTGGGATGCACGATCGCTTACTTTTCCTGCTTCGGCTGTGACTATGGAGATCTCGGATCCCTGGGTACCATTGACTTTTGTGAGTGTCCACGGTGTGCCTGTGACCTTCCCTGAGGCGGAACTCATGTCATTGTTTACATGGTTTGGTGCTGCGGTGATGCACCGGTTCACCACTTTGAGTGCGGGCCGGCTGAAGGGGATCCGTCTGGGTGCTCGTACGCTCGTCATGCGGGTCACGAGCCCTATTTCTTCTCGGATTTCATTTCGTGAGCTCTCTCTGCGGATCTTTTATCAGTGACAGATGCGCACCTATTTCCGGTGTAGTGCTGAGGGCCATGTGGCGGCTGGATGCAACGCGTCTTGTGCTGAGGCCCCATCTGTGTTCCTGGAGGGGGATTTTTCCGCTTGTCTGTGCGTGGGGATTCCCCGGTGGGTCCTCGCTCTGTGGAGGTGCCTGGTGTAGTTCCTGCGGCGGTTGTGGCTGTCGCTCCGTCTGGCCTGTCAGGCCTGTCTGGCAATGATCTGTCTGCCCTACCTGAAGGCTCTACAAACCTAGGGGCCCCTGCTTCACGCCTTCGACGTTCGGTGGTGCGGAGGTGCATCCGACTCCGGATGCTTCCTTGGTGGCGTTGGATGGTGCTGCAGGGGTGGTGCCTGCGCCTCCTGCTGAAGGACGTGTGCTTCCCGGGGCTGTCAGGGTGGTGGTGTGTGTGGCTCCGCCCTGCCCTCTGCCTCGTCGCCTCTGGTGGTTTCCTCGGTACCACGTGCCTCTTCTCCTCTGCCAGATCTGACGCCCTCGCTGGATCCTTCACCTGTGCTGGTGTCTGCCCATCCGCCTGATGTGTCTGATCCTTCTCCGGATCTGGTCTCCTTGATGGATGGTGGCTTTCTGCCCCGCGTCGTTGAGATTGCCGTTCTGCATGGTCGCGCTGCCCCGGCTTTGGGGCATCCTGCCGATGGTTCTTCTTGGGCACTGCTTGCAGGGGGTGACAGTTCCAACGATCAACGGCCTGTTACTAAATACTCTCGTACGGCTCGGGATGCGTCGCCTCGCCGGACGTGGGCTGAGGAGCATGACGCTATGGATGATAATGCTGTGGGTGGCGTTGTGCTGCCTCCTGTAGTATCTTCTGTGTCGGACCTTGTGCCCTCTGCTGGTGGCTCTCCTCAGTCGGCGGTTGCCCCCTGGTGAATATCATCACTCGTGGTGGTGTTGTCGAAGGATGTGTGAAGGGGGGCTTCTGCTCCTGTTCCGGTTAGCGGGGACCCTGCGGAGTTTGCCAGTACCTCCACTGCGGGGCTCTGTGCGATGCCCTGCGTAGAACGAAGTGCGCGCCCTGGTGGGCGTCCCGATGTGCAGCCCGGTGTGCTTCCAAGTGTGAGGCCCTGTGGCCGACCACCTAGGGGGGAAACCCTTCCCTTTCGTCCTCCCATCCGGAAAGGTGTTCGATGGCACTACATCTATGAGTTTTGAATGTGATAACCTGGTGCGTCCTGTTCCGTGGTCCCGTTCTACCATTTGGGTTCCACGGGCGCGGTGTTTTATCATTGGAGTGCCGAATTTGATGCCGCGGCCTATTGCGACTCCTGGACGTCCGGTTACTGAAGACGACCTAGCTGTTTGGGATGCTTACTACTTACGATTTCTGGCTCGGGAGTATCCGGATAAGTATGAGTGATCCGTGTGGTTGATTTCTGTCTGTGTTGTGCATGTTGTTTCCCCGGTGCCTGCGTGCACAGGTGGGTGTCCTTGTCTGTGAATGTGTGTGTGGTATGGGTGTTTGTTCCTGGCTCCTGCGTGGGCCTGTTCTGATATGTTTGCAATTTGTTTTGTACTTTTCCTATGTTCTATATTTGTGTTTGTGTTGTGGTTGTGTGCGTTTGTGGGTGTTTGGCGTTCTTTCTTTCCTCTCTTTGCACGCTCCCCATGTGTTGGGGTGGCGGGCGTGTTGGTGTGGGGTGGTGTGGTTGTGGGTTGTGTGTGTTGCTGTTGTCGCATGGATTGTGTGTGTGTTTCTTTATTTTTCCTTGTAATTGCTTTATTCTTTGTACATATTTTATGCTATTTATGTTCTTATGTGCATTTTTTGGGTTTACTGTTCATTTGTTGTTGGTGTGCTCATTTGTGTCCGGTTCTGCTCCTCTGTGTGCGGGGTCGGACTGCCCGAGCTTGTTTTCTGTTTTCCTCCCCTTTCTGTTCTAGGGGTGGTTGGCTTTATGTAAATTTGTTGTAATTTTTTCTTGTACATTTTTGTTATTGTACTTATGTTATTTCTTTGTTGTGTACTGTATGCATTCTCTGTCCTATGCTATTTGTGGGTTTGTCTTTGCTTGTGTCCTGTGCGCTTTACTGTGCCTTCTTGTGTGCATATTATGTCTGTTTCATGGTGTTTGCTTTGTTGTTTCATGTATAAGCACGATTGTTTGTATTCATATGTTGTTTTGCAATTGTTGCCTGTTTTTGTACTTTGGTTTTTTTATATATAAAAAAATCAAGTACGTTTATTGAGGTATAAATACACACAAAGAGATGAGGTAGCTCAAGCTATTCTCACCCCGTTCAGTACAACAAGTAACATATTAAGGAACATTCTGAGTGATAAATATATTCATTTCTACCTTTACACTTGCAGTATGTTAACAGACGTACACACAAATACTTTTATGACCAGGTACACAGACAATTTGTAAATAGACATTCAGTCAATTCAACAAAATTTTACAATCTTGGTGCAAAATTCTTATATCCCTCCAGAATATCATCACTCTTTCCGTACCTCTGCGATATGGTATCTTCAGGCCACCAAGTTAGACAGCCTTGATATCCCAAAAGGAATTTACCTGATACACTTGCGTTGGCACATCTATCCTCACTTTGCAACTATCCTTTCACGACCAAAGACCACATTCACTCCAAACATCCACTACCTAAGGGGTACTTGCCCGTATCACCTCTTGAGTGGCTTAATCTTCATCAATCGATCAATCATTTGAGTTATTGCTTGTTTACAACTTGACAAATGTTCAGGAATTACCAAAACGTCGTCACTTTCCTTTCATACGTGTATTGTGCTATTTATTTATTTATGTTATTAATTATTATTATCTAGTATTATTATTATTATTAGGCTGTTATGAGCAAGTTATAAATTGTATGTGACCGATTACTAGTTAAATATTATTTGCTCGGCAGGCGAATGCTATCTGAAGTACGAGTCTCACCTCACTCTTGGTGTTCCTCTAGTTAGTAACAACCGTGTCTTCTGGTATGTGCTCTGTCAGTGAACAGCGGCCACATCTGTGTTCTGTCAGTGAACAGCGGCTACATCTGTGTTCTGTCAGTGAACCAGCGGCTCCATCTGTGTTCTGTCAGTGAACAGCGGCCACATCTATGTGTTCCGTCAGTGAACCAGCAGTCTCATCTCCACCATCGATACCAGGGAGCTAATTTTTCTTTAGAAATGTCCAAATATGAATAAAAAATTGTTTTCATATAAATAGGGAATGGGACACTTTTCACGTTGTGAGATAAGGAATCTGAAACATTTTTGCAATGTTAGATATATATAATGCATTTAGCCCGTCCTCAGCCCAAATCCATTATCATGAGAAACCACATTCCCTTTCAAACAACCTGGATAGTTATCTAGATATTTGTGATAGTCTGAAAGCATATTACGGTTCCAGTAATAGTCCACTTGTAAACTGGCAAGTGAACCTTTGTCCTAAACTGAGAGTAGTGTCAAATTATAATTTAATGTATAATAAATTGTTGGTTTGAAATATAAAGTGTATGCTGAAAACGTTTTCTTTAAAGGTAATGGATTTCTGTAAACGGAATTTGAATTTCTATAAACGGAATTTTCGGGTGCACTTAAATAGATTTTGAATTCCAAATTTCACATTGTCGCCAAAAATATCAATACCATTCCAGTATTGATGTGACCAAATGTAATAAAACCTAACCTAACCTAAAATAAAATTAACCCATCTTAACCATGGATAGAGTAGATAATAGCACTAATTATGTAGTCATTGCCAATCCATTCCCTTGAGTGGGTCTCCTCACTGAGGACAGGTTAATCTCATTTTCATGTTAGTAAAGAATATGAAGTGTTTTCGGTTTGCTTGATAAAGAATATTAACTTTATCATGTTGCTAGACAAGGACAACCCGTTCTCGCACATGACAGCATATATGTGAATAAATGCTTAAAGTCTCTATGTTGCTAATGAATAAGTACCTATGTGATATATTCCCAGTTATATTTTTTCAAGGCACTAACTCTTCCTTACGTTCCAATTTACGTCCTAGTACCCGTCTATCGCCGTAGACAGCAGAATAGTTGTGATTGGTTCAATTTTAAGTAAATTTTTTTTATCCAGTCCCACATGTGTTGTGAAATTTATCTACTATTGTCCATGCTCTTAGAATATTACGAATAACCTACATCCTATTGAAGGCTCGTAATTTTGTTTTCAGAAATATTAGTTGTTCTCAGTAAATTAAAATATGCATTATAAATTATTACATAGAATAAGAGTGTGTCACCAATCATTATATACTTTATTATATATTGTTTGGGCTTTGAAAATCTCTAAAGAATATATTGTAGGAACATCCACAGAAAACGATGTTACGTTGTAATGTCGATGGGGCAAACTACTGCAAACAGGATGGTATGGTGACTATTACCAACTGAAGGCAGGGTATCGGGTCCACTACCACCTGTTGGGTGGGTAATGGATCCATAGCACTTATAGGATGGGTTTGGATCCACAACTGCCCAAAGGATAGGTATGGGGACCATTATCATCCACAGGATGGGTATGGGGTTATAGGGATACTACCGCCTACTGGATGGGTATATATATAATAATAATAATAATAATAATAATAATTTTTATTTAGGCAAAGTTACATACATAAAGAGATTTTACAAAGTTTGTTGGCTTTATAGATAAGAGCTAGTACATACAATGCCTAAAGCCACTATTACGCAAAGCGTTTCGGGCAGAATAATAATAATAATCGGGCAGAATAATAATAATTTATTTAGGAAAAGTATATACATAGATGCAGAGTTACAAACATTCTGATTGATTTATTCATAGAGCTAGTACATACAATACCTAAACCCACTAGTCCGAATAGCGTTTCGGGTAACTTGGTCCACTATCTCGCACAGGATGAGTATGGCGTCCACTACCGCCAGCAGAATGGGTATGGGGTCCACTACTACCCACAGAATGGGTTTGGGGACCACTATCATCTACAGGATGAGTATGGGGTTCACTACTGCCAACTGTACAAGAATGTAACAACTCTTGTATATATCTCAAAAAAAAACTGGATGGGTATATGTTCTACTTCCGCCCACAGGATGTGTGTTGCGTCCACTATACCACCCACACGATGGGTATGAGGTCCACAATCACCCACAGGGTGAAAATTTGGTCCACTATCGCCCACAGGATGGGTATGGCGTCCACTGCCGCCCACATGATAAGTATGGTGTCCACTACCGTCCACAGGATGGGCATGTTACGTTATCCTAAGCATTTTTATACCAATTTGACAGTTAATTTCAGTAACACGATCAACAACGCCCGGAATATTCAGTTCCTTTTTCATGTTAAGTATCTTTGTGGAACGAGGGCACGCAAGGATTATACTCAAGTCTTCGTTCTGCAATTTTTTAAGCCATATATACAATATATTTTCAAATGTTGTCATTAAAGTATTTATTTTGGAAACAGGTAAATTTTAGTTTCCCTAATATAAAGCACAAATGCCATCGACTCATCCTGTGAGTGGTAGTTTAATGTACACCCCATACTCATCCTGTGAGTCTTTTTTTACGTGCACCTTATACTCATTCTCTGTGTGGTAATGTATTGTGCAACCCATACTCATCTTCTTACCAGTAGTTTGTGTACCCATACTTATCCTGTGACCTGTAGTTTATTGTGCAACCCATACTCATCCTGTGAGTGGTAGTTAATTGTGCACATCTTGCTCATCCGGTGAATCAGAGTACATTGTGGAACCCTTTCTCATCATGTGAATCTTTGTTTACTGTGCGAAACGCGTTAGTGTTACGAAACGCTGTGCAAACTAGTGGTTTTACAAGAAGATGTGAGGCAAAGTGAAATCGACACCAGTAATTCCATCTATCACCATACTATCATGCAAGAGGAGCCACCCAAGGCACGGTACTCCATTGGATAAAGGAGTACCTAAGCAACAGGAGACAACGAGTCAGTGTGAGGGGTGAGGTCTCAGATTGGCGAGACGTTACGAGTGGAGTCCCGCAGGAGTCAGTCTTTGGACCTATACTGTTTCTGATATATGTAAATGATCTCCCAGAGGGTATAGAATCATTTCTCTCAATGTTTGCCGATGATGCAAAAATTATGAGGAGGATTGAAACAGAGGATGATAGTAGGAGGCTACAAGATGACCTAAACAGACTGAGTGAATGGTTCAACAAATGGCTGTTGAAGTTCAACCCGAGTAAATGCAAAGTAATGAAACTAGGCAGTGGAAACAGGAGGCCAGACACAGGATACAGAATGGGAGATGAAGTACTTAGTGAAACGGACAGAGAAAGATCTAAGAGTTGATATCACACCAAACCTGTCTCCTGAAGCCCACATAAAAAGAATAACGTCTGCGGCATATGCGAGACTAGCTAACATCAGATCAGCGTTCAGGAACCTGTGTAAGGAATCATTAAGAATCTTGTACACCACATATGTAAGACCAATCCTGGAGTATGCGGCCCCAGCATGGAGCCCGTACCTTGTCAAGCACAAGACGAAGCTGGAAAAAGTCCAAAGATACGCCACTAGACTAGTCCCAGAACTAAGAGGCATGAGTTACGAGGAAAGGCTGCGGGAAATGCACCTTACGACACTGGAAGACAGAGGTGTAAGGGGAGACATGATCACAACCTACAAAATCTTCCGGGGAATCGACCGGGTAAACAAGGATAAACTATTCAACACTGGTGGGACGCGAACAAGGGGACACAAGTGGAAACTGAAACTGAGTTGAGAGGCGGGACCAAAGAGCCAAAGCTCAAACCCCGCAAGCACAAATAGGTGAGTACACATCTATGGTTCATCCAATAAAATCAGCAGACTTCTAGATGTTACAACTGCTCGGCTTAGACTCGGTTATCTTTGGGATTTCTCATTATCTGCCGATTTAGACCTGACCAAATGTAAACTGTGTCAACAAAATTATTCGCACACCCTCCGTCACTATGTGATGGAGTGCGAAAAGATACGTGAATTCAGAGACAATTCTATAACCAATGTTCCAGCGATGTGTCAATATTTCATTCAATATGATCTGCTACCAGAAATTTTAGCCAAATATCCCCAGTTTGCTAACTGTAGGTAGAACCTAAGTGATTGTAACCTATCCACCGCTGCCCACTGGATGGGGGGCGGTGTGCAGGACAAACATATCAATTGTGACACTAGCTCTCCACATATGTCAGTTGCTTAATTTAGAAATTGTACTTGAGGTCGATCTCGAACCCATTGTTGATGTAATGACTTATACTGAATTTTGTAACTAGCTCATCAAGAGTTACTTGCTTAGCTAAATGAATTGAGGGGTTCAGTCCCTGAGCCCATTATGTGCCTCTGTAACCCCTTCCAATACCGCCCACAAGATGGGTATGGGGTGCATAATAAATGAGCTAAACTAACTACAAGAATGTAAACGCATCGTGCTATGTACTTTCGTAAACTCAATGTAACTTCTTGTATATATAAATAAATAATAAATAAATTAATAAATAGTTTCTTGTGCAACCCATACTCATCCTATGAGTTGTAGTTCAGTGTGTTCCCTATACTCATCCTTTGAGTGGTAGTTCATTTTACACCCCACACTCATCAAGAAATATATTTTACCAGCATTGTAATATAAATTAAGAATAATGACTTAACTGGATAACGGAACCCTAATCCAAATAAGAGCCATCACTAATTATCATGACAAATGGCCTAGGTTCCTCTTCCGCTTTTGACAAGCTGCCGCCGGAGGTGCATGGGTAGTTTATTTTGTACATTTCCGCACAACCAGGAGGCCTGGTCGACGACCGGGCCGCGGGGACGCTAAGCCCCGGAAGCACCTCAAGGTAAGGTAACACCTGTGAAGGGGGCATTGGATTGTGGGCATGAGAACCAATCCCCCCCCCCTCTCCTATTAATAATAATACTAATAATAAAACAAAATTATATAATAATAATATTAATAATAATAATAATGGAAAACCTACTGTAATGCCGTAGTGATTGTATGCAGGCAAAGAAAAGACCCAATAAATGTGTGAGTGTATTATAAATCAAATTTTCGGATCTACCCTTCATTCTTTCTCAATGTGTTGTATACAATGATCTGGTTGCACGTTGTTCTGTTGTGAACACTGTATACAGTGCTTCAGGATATACATCCCAATAACAGTTACCTTACTCCCGGGTACCTACTTAATGCTAGGTGAACACCACCTACACATCGCACCTCACCATATGGAGAGAGCCAAGTATACAATATTTAAAGTATAAGAATTAAGATATAGTTAGGATTTAACGGTTTTAATAATACCTTTTTTGCACTTTATCATCATTACCGTTTACAGAAAGAAATAGCATAAAAATGTAGTAATTTTAATACACAAAACATAAGTAGAATATATATATGTATGTTAATTATGATGCAGGATTGCTATTAAGAATTTAATTATAAACCAACCAAGAATTATAAACCAAAAGTTTCTTTTCATCAATCTCAGGTGCTAATGAGACCAGTCTCGACCCGCTGGACATGTCATGAACAGCTCATATTCAAATCTAATTTTTTTTTCAGGTCAAAGTACATACATAGATGACGAGTTACTAGCATAGTGTTGGATTTATAGATAGAATAAGAACCCTTTCTCATTCACACGATGAGAAAGGGTTCCACAATGTACTATGACTCACAGGATGACTAAGAGGTGCACACTTAACTATCACTCACAGGATAAATATGGGTTGCACAATAAACTATAGGTCACAGGATAAGTATGGGTTGCACAATCTACTGGTAACAGAATGAGTATGGGGTGCACAATACATTACCACACAGAGGGGTGAGTATGGGGTGCACGTAAACAAAGACTCACAGGATGAGTATGGGGTGCACAATAAACTACCACACACAGGATGAGTGGTAGTTTATTACATGACATTTGTGCTCTATATTAGGGTAACTAAAATACACCTGTTTCCAAACTAATTACTTTAATGACAAATATTTGAAAATATATTGTATGTATGGCTTGAAAAATTGCAGAACGAAGGCTTGAGGATAATCCTTGGGTGTCCTCGTACCACAAAGATATTTAACATGAAAAAGGAACTGAATATTCTGAGCGTTGTTGATCGTGTTACTGAAATTAACTGTCAAATTAAAAAGCTTAGGATAAAAAAGCTTAGGATAACATAACATACCCATCCTTATAACATAACCATACTTATCATGTGGGCGGCAGTGGACGTCATATCAATCCTGTGGGCGGTACTGGGTCAAATACCCACCCTGTGGGCGGTAGTGAACCCCATACGTGTCCTATGGGTGGTAGTTAACCCCATACCCATCCTGTGGGCGATAGTAGACGATATACTCATCCTGTAGGCGGTAGTTAACCATATACCCATCCCGTGGGCAGTACTGGACCCTATACTCATCCTGTGGGCAGCAATGGAGACCATACCCGTCTTGTGGACGGTAGTGGACCCAATTTTCACCCTGTGGGTGATTGTGGACCTCATACCCATCATGTGGGTGGTTTAGTGGACGCCATACACATCCTGTGGGCGGAAGAGAAACATATACCCATCCAGTGGACAGTAGTGGACCCCATATTCATCCTGTAGATGATGGTGGTCCCCATACCCATCTTTCAGGGGGTAGTGGATGCCATACTCATCCTTTGGGCGTAGTGGACCCCATACCCATCCTGTGGATGATTGTGGTACCCATAACCTTCTTATGGGCAGTTGTGGGTGCAAACCCATCCTACAAGTGCTATGGACCCCTTACCCACCTAGCAGGTGGTAGTGGACCCGATACCCATCCTACACACATCCCCAGGGGGGCCGGTGGCTGAGCGAACAGCACGCTGCACGCGTGATCCTATGGTCCCGGGTTCGATCCCGGGCGCTAGCGAGAAACAATGGGCAGAGTTTCTTTCACCCTAATGCATCTGTTACCTAGCAGTAAATAGGTACCTGGGAGTTAGTCAGCTTTCTCGGGATGCTTCCTGGGGTGTATGTGGTGTGGGAAAAGAAATAGTAGTTAATAACAGTTGACTGACAGTTGAGAGGCGGGCCGAAAGAGCAGAGCTCAACCCCCGCAAGCACACCTAAGTGAATACAGTTGGTAGTAGACACCATACCATCCTGTTTGCAGTAGTTTACCCCATAGACATGCCAATGTAACATCGTTTTCTGTGGACATTCCTACAATATATTCTTTAGAGATTTTCAAAGCATAAACTAGTGTATATAATGTTGATTGGTGAAGCACTCTTATTCTATATAATCATTTATAGTTCTTATTATAATTTACTGAGAACAACTAATATTTCTCAAAACAAGACTACGAGCCTTCAATAGTATATAGCTTATCCGAAATATTTTAAGAGCATGGACAATAGTAGGTAAATTTCAGAACTCATGTGGGACTGGATAAATACAATTTTCCTTAAAATTAAACCAGTCACGACTATTCTGCTGTCTACGGCGATAGACGGGTACTATGAGACGTAAATTGGTACGTAAGAAAGAATAAGTGCCTTGAAAAATTATAACTGGGAATATACCAGATAAGTACTTATTCATTAGCAACATAGAGACTGTAAGCCTTTAGTCGAATACAGTATGTGCTGTCTTGTGCGAGAACAGAATGTTGTGGAATATGATACATTAAAATTGTGCTAGGTAAAGAATATGAGTCATTTGTATGTTGCCAGATAAGGAACATGAAATAATTTCATGATATATTAAGAATATTAAACATTTGAATATGTCTACATAAGGAATATGATTTTTTTTTGTCTGCATAATGAACATGAAACATTTTTTTTATTGTTGGATAGGGTATATGAAACATTTTATTATTGTTGGATATGGAATGTGAAACTTTGCTATGATGATGGAAAAAGAATGGGAAATATTTTCATCTTACATTTTCATATTTCTAGCCATTGAAATTACACATTTTCATATTCCAAGACGAAAACCTTTTAGGCTGTTAGCTAACAAATGAGAAAATTATGTCTCATGATACGAAACATGAATGTTGGAAGATAAGAAATAAGAAATATCCCAGACCCCCTGAGCGAGATAATTATTATTATTGATTTAATTTGCTTTTATTGCTATTATATCTGATGTTTCTCATAATATTTATACAAATTATTAATAATATTATCATTATAATCAAACCAAAATTTGTAGTATAATTATCGTATATATTATAACTTTATCAAAATATTCCGCCGTGTTCTCAGAACGTTTCGTCACTGCTCTACACTCACTCTAGTGTTCTCATCCTCTACTTGTGTAAAGGAGGAAATGTATATGTTTATCTCTCAGAATGTTCGGTAATACGTTTATCGCTTGTGATGTGTGTCTATGTATGTATTAACACGATTTACTGAACGGGGTGAAAATAGCTTGAGCTACCTCATCCCTTTGTGTATATTTTACTTCAATAAATATATTTAAATTTCAATTTCAATTTCATCCTCTACTCTCGAATAATACATCGCCTTTTGACATCAAAGTTCCTAACTGGCAAAATATGAAGAACTTTAAATCCATATATATTTATATAAATATAAATATATTCAGAGCCATCTTCCTGAAAGGAAAGTATTTATAGTAACCATTTGGAGGAAATTACCAATATGTACTGGTATAAGTATGGATGATTGACCACCATAAAGTTGACTTTTGTATTACTGAATTTGGACAAATGGGAAATTTTTTAATTACAACATAAATGGAGAACCGAACCTAACTTATAGCAATCCTAGGCTTAATACACGCTATCTTAGTCTAATAGAGTGCTATAATAGTCTAATATGTGGTATACTATGCCTAGGAATATTTGAGTTTGGTTTTTGCTTTATTTTTTCCTGGTACAAAAGTACAAACTGAATTACTGAGGATCCATCAATACAAATGATACTTTCGATGAAATAGTTACTATAAGTACTGTAATATCATTTCAGGAGGATGAGTTGTATGAATCATAGTAATTCACAAACATGCACGTTTCTATGCAGGGGCCTCGTAGCCTGGTGGATAGCGCGCAGGACTCGTAATTCTGTGGCGCGGGTTCGATTCCCGCACGAGGCAGAAACAAATGGGCAAAGTTTCTTTCACCCTGAATGCCCCTGTTACCTAGCAGTAAATAGGTACCTGGGAGTTAGTCAGCTGTCACGGGCTGCTTCCTGGGGGTGGAGGCCTGGTCGAGGACCGGGCCGCGGGGACACTAAAGCCCCGAAATCATCTCAAGATAACCTCAAGATTCGGTTAGGTTCAGGTGTTTTAGTACACCATTTTCTGTCCGTTGTGACAGCTCGAGTGGAGGGGCTGATCTCACTTCAACTTAAGATTCACTATGAAATGCAACAATTGTGTAATATATGTGAAGGTATTTTATCTTGAGTTTGTAAAGCACTTTAATCACCTTCTGTAGTTGAGCGTTCAATAACACACTATGTACTGTAGCAGCTCTCTTACCATGTTCATGAAGGAGAGACGAAAATATGTGTGTGCTGGTTAGTATAGTAACTTGCCTCTGTAAGTGCACCTCAATCTCAGTCTATGGTTAAGTACTCAATTATCCCAGTGCATAATATGTATTATTATATTTAACATTAATATGTGTCATATGTATAATTATAATATGCATTATTAATATGTATCATTAATATATATCATTAATATGTATCATTATTATGTATCATCATTATATATCATTATTATATATATAATTATATGCTTGTTAGCATTACATAAATGTATGGCTATATCTGTGGAAGAAAAAAAACAGCTGATGACATTCATAGAGCCACCAAATGTACTGTCCTGCCATAACCCTCGACGGCACACACACACATTATATATATATATATATATATATATATATATATATATATATATATATATATATATATATATATATATATATATATATATATATATATATATATATATATATCAAACTTTAGACAACACCCACCAGTGGACCTCGAACCCAAAAAGCATAACTAGTACGCCTTAGCCCACTACACTAACATCAGATCCCTAAAAGAGATAGAGATTTCGAGGTATTTACCTTATCTCCACCTCCCAAGAGCACTCCATCTCCCAATCTTCAATCCGGTGCCCCCAGAAATCATATGAGACAAGCCCATGACATCACTTTAACAAGAGAAATGCTGAATAAAAACACCTGTATAATAGACAGAACCCAAGAATGTAAGAAGATTACAAATTCTTGAATCAATCCACATAAAAATAGAACTACCTACCATGAATACTCAAATCATGGAACTATTATATATATATATATATATATATATATATATATATATATATATATATATATATATATATATATATATATATATATATATATATATATATATACATATATATGTCGTACCTAGTAGCCAGAACGCACTTCTCAGCTTACTATGCAAGGCCCGATTTGCCTAATAAGCCAAGTTTTCCTGATTTAATATATTTTCTCTAATTTTTTTCTTATGAAATGATAAAGCTACCCATTTCATTATGTTTGAGGTCAATTTTTTTTTATTCGAGTTAAAATTAACGTAGATGTATGACCAAACCTAACCAACCCTACCTAACCTAACCTAACCTATCTCTATAGGTTAGGTTAGGTTAGGTTAGGTAGCCGAAAAAGTTAGGTTAGGTAGTCGAAAAACAATTAATTCATGAAAACTAGGCTTATTAGGCAAATCGGGCCTTGCATAGTAGGCTGAGAAGTGCGTTCTGGCTACTAGGTACGACATATATATATATATATATATATATATATATATATATATATATATATATATATATATATATATATATATATATAAATATATATATATATATATATATATATATATATATATATATATATATATTTTATATAATATATATTTACGCTCTCCGCATTGGAGTTGCCCTTCGCCTTGCCGCCCCCATCCTCACCGAACATAGGTGCATCTGCGGAACTGCGATGGCAGACCAATATGGTCGTCATGGTCTGGTATGTCGTAAATCACAGGGTAAAATTGCAAGACATGAAGAAGTCAACGACATCATCAAGAGGAGCCTCGCCACAGCCCGCTGCCCGGCACAAAGAGAACCACACTTATCCAGACCTAACGACCCTCAGAAGCGCCCTGATGGGGTCACCTTGCTACCTTGGAAGGATGGTAAGCAAGTGGTATGGGACTACACGTGCGCTGCCACACTGGCCAGTACCTACCTCCACTACAGCACACGTGAAAGCGGTGGTGCTGCTTCTTTCAGGGAATCGCAGAAAATTATTAAATACAGAGGTCTAGCACACTGCTACAGCTTTGTTCCGATCGGCTCGGAGACCCTCGGTTCGTGGGGAAAATGTGCATTGAAGTTCCTGAAGGAGTTGGGGGACAAATTGATCAGCGCTACAAAAGACCAGAGAGCAAAAAGTTTCTTGTTCCAGCGCCTCAGTGTTGCGATTCAGAGGGGAAATGCCTGTTGCGTCTTGGGCACTAGTCCAACTTCAGAGGAATTCGAAGAAGTGTTTGACTTGCAACAATGATCGAACCCGTCTGTGACATTCATCAATGTTTCCCATTGTTGTGTTTTTCAAGAGATCCATAACCTTTAAGTACCTTTTTGCATTATTATTTTTGTATCAACCCATGTATATCTTGTAACCATCAAATGCATAATAAAGCACAAAAAGTAGAAAAGGAAGGGGGTGGTAGGAGAAAAGCACACAGAAACTGTATTGGAGGGGATCTAAACATTCCCTCTAATGCGTTATGCGTGGTTTCCTCCGAGGCTATGGGTCCCCCTTCTTCCAGCTAGAGGTGGTACTCCCTTCCTATATATATTTTATATATATATATATATTATATATATATATATATATATATATATATATATATATATATATATATATATATTTTATATATATATATATTATATATATATATATATATATATATATTTTATATATATATTTTATATATATATATTTTATATATATATATATATATTTTATATATATATATTTTATATATATATATTTTATATATATATATATATATTTTATATATATATATATATATATTTTATATATATATATTTTATATATATATATATATATTTTATATATATATATTTTATATATATATATATTTATATATATTATATATATATATATATATATATATATATATATATATATTATACATATATATTATTATATATATTATACATATATATTATTATATATATATTATGCATATGTATTATTTTATATATATTATACATATATATTATTATATATATATATATATATATATATATATATATATATAATAATAATAATAAATACTATATAAATAATAATATATATATATAATATATATATTTTTTTTTTTATAAAATATAATGGAAGGGAGTACCGCCTCTAGCTGGAAGAAGGGGGACCCATAGCCTCGGAGGAAACCACGCATAACGCATTAGAGGGAATGTTTAGATCCCCTCCAATACAGTTTCTGTGTACTTTTCTCCTACCACCCCCTTCCTTTTCTACTTTTTGTGCTTTATTATGCATTTGATGGTTACAAGATATACATGGGTTGATACAAAAATAATAATGCAAAAAGGTACTTAAAGGTTATGGATCTCTTGAAAAACACAACAATGGGAAACATTGATGAATGTCACAGACGGGTTCGATCATTGTTGCAAGTCAAACACTTCTTCGAATTCCTCTGAAGTTGGACTAGTGCCCAAGACGCAACAGGCATTTCCCCTCTGAATCGCAACACTGAGGCGCTGGAACAAGAAACTTTTTGCTCTCTGGTCTTTTGTAGCGCTGATCAATTTGTCCCCCAATTCCTTCAGGAACTTCAATGCACATTTTCCCCACGAACCGAGGGTCTCCGAGCCGATCGGAACAAAGCTGCAGCAGTGTGCTAGACCTCTGTATTTAATAATTTTCTGCGATTCCCTGAAAGAAGCAGCACCACCGCTTTCACGTGTGCTGTAGTGGAGGTAGGTTCTGGCCAGTGTGGCAGCGCACGTGTAGTCCCATACCACTTGCTTGCCATCCTACCAAGGTAGCAAGGTGACTCCATCAGGGCGCTTCTGAGGGTCGTTAGATCTGGATAAGTGTGGTTCTCTTTGTGCCGGGCAGCGGGCTGTGGCGAGGCTCCTCTTGATGATGTCGTTGACTTCTTCATGTCTTGCAATTTTACCCTGTGATTTACGACATACCAGACCATGACGACTATATTGGTCTGCCATCGCAGTTCCGCAGATGCACCTATGTTCGGTGAGGATGGGGGCAGCAAGGCGAAGGGCAACTCCAATGCGGAGAGCGTCATGACTGAGGCGAGTTCCCAGGGCTGCATTTGGCACAGCAAATAAAAAATCCCCGGCGTGGGGTGCTGTTACCGCTAGGAGGCGGGCTTTGTTTTCAGCATCAGCGTTGTCAATCATTGCTGTGACAGTCTTTTCCATTATGGGGCTATCCCAGTGGGCCTGCTTGTGGTCTTTTGGGACTTGTGGTCGGGGTTGAGGGTGTGCAATGGTGTCCCATTGTCTGGCTGCTTCGATGAACGTTTGATCATGAGTTCCCGCTGTCTCTCTCATACGCTCTGGTAGGATCTGCCCTACCAATTCGTTGGCTGCTGTACATGAGGATAAGAATGCTGGAAGTGCTACCTCAGTTGCCTTTCGTATGCCTATCCCTCCAAATCTCACTGGTAGTGTTGCTTGGTCCCACTGACTGTCATCTAAATCTAGATTGAGCGCCTTCCTGAATATTGACCTGAGGAGCTCATCATATTGATGTAGAAGTGGGTTGCCAAAAGTTGGTGCACACCTTAAGAAGTATGTTAGCCTGGGCAAGGTAAGGCACTTTGTGAGAAGGTAGAGGGCATCGTGGGAGTCCAAGTCCCCAATTCTCTCTTCCATCCTCTTTACGTCTCTAAACTTTTCGTCAAGGACTGCAGCAATGGCATTGTGGCCCAGAGGTGCTCCGAGTAGTGTGTTGTCGGTAGGTTTAACGACTGAGGCTTCTGGTAAAACTGATTTCACTGCTCTAATGATTACTTCACTGGATGCAATAATTTCGCACTTGGAGGGGTTAAGAACGAGACCCATGGACTCCCCCCGTGTCTTCACCAGCTGTAGGTCTTCTAGCAGGGAATCTTGTGTGCCTGCCAGAGTGCCATCATCCAGGAACCAGATGTTGAGCTCACTGGACAGTCTGGTTGTAATTTCTCGAACCGCTATGCAAAAGAGGAACGGTGCAAGTGGGTCACCCTGTTGAATTCCCTCTGCTGAGGTGACTTCATGTTTGCCAAACAGGAGGGTTGAGTCTTTGCTGTAGCCTGCTGACACAAACGGGAGAATGCTTGGGCAATGTTCCTGGACTGCAGTGAGGATTGCTTCCCTTTTGACCGAGTTGAAAGCGTTTTTAAAATCTAATTTTACTACTGCCTGGTCTTCAGTAAGAGAGCTAATGTAGGCTCGTGCAGCATGAGCCGCTGCTTCACAGCCTTGGGGGACTCCAAACCCCAGCTGGTTGGGTTGCAGCATGGTGGCTGCTTCCATTCGGATACTTCTGACAGCAGCCCTTGCAACTAGGCGGCGAAGGGTATTACCAACGGCGAAATGCTATATATATATAATATATATATATATATATATATATATATATATATATATATATATATATATATATATATATATATATATATATATATATATATATATATATATAAAATATATATATATATATAAAATATATATATATATAAAATATATATATATATATATATATATATATATATATATATATATATATATATATATATATATATATATATATATATATTAGTATATTTTGGTAGCAGTCTTTCCTGTAGACATATTATTAAATATGACCGAAAAAGTAAGATTAATAATTCTAACACGAATTTTCTCAATCTTTCGTACATTTCTTTTCACTGTTGGAGGTAAATCAAAAATTAATTCTCCAAAATTCATTTTTATTTCTAGTCTGACGCGACACGAGCGCGTTTCGTAAAACTTATTACATTTTCAAAGACTTTAGTTTACAAATACACAACTGAATAGAACTTACGCATCTCCGATTTTATATCTACATTTTTAGTGAGGTGGATGGGGTGAGGTGGCATTAATAGGGTATCAACACAAGACAGAACAAGAGGTGGTATTAATAGGGTATTAATTTCATCAACACAAGACAGAACACGAAACAATGGGTATTGAATAGAAGTGTATGTAGAAAGCCTATTGGTCCATATTTCTTGATGCTTCTATATTGGAGCGGAGTCTTGAGGTGGGTAGAATATAGTTGTGCATTAATTGGCTGTTGATTGCTGGTGTTGACTTCTTGATGTGTAGTGCCTCGCAAACGTCAAGCCGCCTGCTATCGCTGTATCTATCGATGATTTCTGTGTTGTTTACTAGGATTTCTCTGGCGATGGTTTGGTGGTGGGAAGTGATTATATGTTCCTTAATGGAGCCCTGTTGTTTATGCATCGTTAAACGCCTAGAAAGAGATGTTGTTGTCTTGCCTATATACTGGGTTTTTTGGAGCTTACAGTCCCCAAGAGGGCATTTGAAGGCATAGACGACGTTAGTCTCTTTTAAAGCATTCTGTTTTGTGTCTGGAGAGTTTCTCATGAGTAGGCTGGCCGTTTTTCTGGTTTTATAGTAAATCGTCAGTTGTATCCTCTGATTTTTGTCTGTAGGGATAACGTTTCTATTAACAATATCTTTCAGGACCCTTTCCTTCGTTTTATGAGCTGTGGAAAAGAAGTTCCTGTAAAATAGTCTAATAGGGGGTATAGGTGTTGTGTTAGTTGTCTCTTCAGAGGTTGCATGGCTTTTCACTTTCCTTCTTATGATGTCTTCGACGAAACCATTGGAGAAGCCGTTATTGACTAGGACCTGCCTTACCCTACAGAGTTCTTCGTCGACTTGCTTCCATTCTGAGCTGTGGCTGAGAGCACGGTCGACATATGCGTTAACAACACTCCTCTTGTACCTGTCTGGGCAGTCGCTGTTGGCATTTAGGCACATTCCTATGTTCGTTTCCTTAGTGTAGACTGCAGTGTGGAAATCTCCGCCCTTTTCCATGACTGTTACATCTAGAAAGGGCAGCTTCCCATCCTTTTCCATCTCGTAAGTGAAACGCAGCACGGAACTCTGCTCAAATGCCTCCTTCAGCTCCTGCAGATGTCTGACATCAGGTACCTGTGTAAAAATGTCGTCAACATACCTGCAGTATATGGCCGGTTTCAAGTTCATGTCGACTAAGACTTTTTGCTCGATGGTACCCATGTAGAAGTTTGCAAACAGGACACCTAGGGGAGAACCCATGGCGACCCCATCTACTTGCTTATACATGTGTCCATCCGGGCTCAAGAAGGGTACCTCTTTAGTACAAGCTTGGAGTAGTTTCCTCAGAATATTTTCTGGTATGTCAAGAGGAGTACAGGCTGGATCACGATACACTCTGTCGGCTATCATTCCGATTGTCTCGTCCACAGGTACGTTGGTAAACAGCGATTCTACGTCCAACGAGGCTCTTATCCCTGTGGCCCGTGTGCCCCGCAGTAAGTCAACAAATTCCTTTGGAGACTTCAGGCTGAAGGCGCAAGGAACATAAGGAGTCAGCAGGCCGTTGAGTCGCTTTGCCAGTCTGTTCGTGGGTGTGGGTATCTGGCTAATGATTGGCCGAAGTGGGTTTCCAGGCTTGTGTGTCTTGACATTTCCATACGCATATCCAGGTTTATATTCCCCAATGATCTTTGGCAGGTGGATTCCGGATTTCTTGGCGTTCACAGTTTCGATCAGTTTGTTGACCTTTGCTTTTAATTCGGCTGTAGTGTCCTTCGTTACCCTTTGGAACTTAGTTTGGTCAGAGAGTATGATGTTCATTTTCGCCAGATATTCGTCTTTTTTAAGAATGACATATATTGGCGACTTGGCACCTCTCCTGACAACTATCTCCTTGTTCTCACGAAGGCTTTTAGCTGCCGCTTTAAGCTCGTGGGACAGTATGGTGCTTCTGTAATTGCCTCGATTCTTTCCTCCTTCTGCAATAAGTTCTGCTTGTAAGGTATCTTTGGTAGTGACCTTCTTTTGTGTCTCGAGGTCGAATATGTCGTCCAACAGAATTTCCAACTCTACTTTCCGGGCCATCTCACTCGGTCTGGACATAACATGACAGTTTATGCCCAGATTTAGGAGAGTGACTTGGTCTTCAGTGAGGTTAATTCCTGCAAGGTTCAGGAAGCCATCTCTTGGTCGTGGAATTGCCATAGGTCCTCCATATAATGTTGTTAGTTTCTTGATAATCCTTGTTTCAGTGCTGAGGTGAGTTTTAGGAAACGCGCTCAAGTGTCGCGTCAGACTAGAAATAAAAATGAATTTTGGAGAATTGATCTTTGAATTACCATCAACAGTGAAAAGAAACGTAAGAAAGATCGAGAAAATTCGTGTTAGAATTATTAATCTTACTTTTTCGGTCATATTTAGTTTATATATATATATATATATATATATATATATATATATATATATATATATATATATATATATATATATATATATATATATATATATATATATATGTCGTACCTAGTAGCCAGAACGCACTTCTCGGCCTACTATTCAAGGCCCGATTTGCTTAATAAGCCAAGTTTTCCTGAATTAATATATTTTCTCTAATTTTTTTCTTATGAAATGATAAAGCTACCCATTTCATTATGTATGAGGTAAATTTTTTTTTATTGGAGTTAAAATTAACGTAGATATATGACCGAACCTAACCAACCCTACCTAACCTAACCTAACCTATCTTTATAGGTTAGGTTAGGTTAGGTGGCCGAAAAAGTTAGGTTAGGTTAGGTTAGGTAGGTTAGATAGTCGAAAAACAATTAATTCATGAAAACTTAGCTTATTAGGCAAATCGGGCCTTGCATAGTAGGCTGAGAAGTGCGTTCTGGCTACTAGGTACGACATATATATATATATATATATATATATATATATATATATATATATATATATATATATATATTATATATATTATATATATACATATAATATATATAATATATATCATATATAGTATATATATATATATATATATATATATATATATGTCGTACCTAGTAGCCAGAACGCACTTCTCAGCCTACTATGCAAGGCCCGATTTGCCTAATAAGCCAAGTTTTCATGAATTAATTGTTTTTCGACTACCTAACCTACCTAACCTAACCTAACCTAACTTTTTCGGCTACCTAACCAAACCTAACCTAGAAAGATAGGTTAGGTTAGGTTAGGTAGGGTTGGTTAGGTTCGGTCATATATCTACGTTAATTTTAACTCCAATAAAAAAAATTGACCTCATACATAATGAAATGGGTAGCTTTATCATTTCATAAGAAAAAAATTAGAAAAAATATATTAATTCAGGAAAACTTGGCTTATTAGGCAAATCGGGCCTTGAATAGTAGGCCAAAAAGTGAGTTCTGGCTACTAGGTACGACATATATATATATATATATATATATATATATATATATATATATATATATATATATATATATATGTACATACATTCATACATTATATGTTTTTTGCCTAATATCTATATAACCATCCCTGAGGACAGCACACTCCTAAGCGCCCATCTAGGAGGGAAGGCAATTGACGAGGTCCTTGGTAAGAAGATCGCTGACCTAAAGAGGATGTATGAGAGGACTGAAGACAATGGTGCTCACGATGAACTTTACTATTCAATTCAAATTTATCATTCAATAATACCAACTTAGAAGAGTATGACAGGTTGCTGAAAGCAATGCTAGAAAACCCCTCAACCTTTCTCTGTTACTCAGTAGAGACAAGCCTCTCTTCCTGTCAGACTCTGGGGGCCTCGGCCTTTGCACAGCAGCACAAATTACTGCACCAGCCTTCCTTTCCTCTTCAGTGGCATCTGAGTATCTGGTGAAGGAAATCTGCCAGATTATTTAGGTCAACAGGCAGGGGTACGGGATCCCAGCTTTATAGACTGCACCGCCAAATGGGTCTCTCTTACAGGACCAGCCCTCCAACCATCACCTACTAAAGCTAACAAGCAATCCAGCTGGGATGGCCACATTGTAGACCAAGCATCTGCAACCAAACCACATGACACTGTCAGACTTAGAGGTGTAGCCGCTCGCCACGCAGGTGACTTCCTATTAGCACCCCCAATCTTAGCAACCGGCACACATCTCAAATCACAGGCCCTCCGAATTGCTGAGGCTCTCCGTCTCGCAGCCCCAATCAACACTGAATATAGGTGAATTTTCGGCGATGCAGTGATCGACAGGTACAGACGGCCTGGCCTGCTCTTCCAAAGCACAGGGGAATGGCATGCAAGACACAGCAAGATAAATGACATTGTTAAAAGGAGCCTTATCACAGCCTGTTGTCCAGAAGAGAGAGAACCTAGTTACCTAATGCCGTGCAACTCTGACGAGCCTGTCGGTCACCCAAACGGGATAAAAGTGAACCCTTGGAAGAATCGTAAACAGTTGGTGTGGGACTACACGTGCGTTTCCACTTTAGCAAACACTTACGTTGACTTCAGTGTTGCACATCCAGGCGGTGTTGTTACCCTTCGAGATACAGTCTCGTAAATATAGAGATGTTGATCAGGACTACAATATTGTTCCCATTGCCTCAGAGACAATTGGTGCCTGGGGAAAAAGTGCTTCTAGTTTTTTTTTTTGAAGAAGCTGGGTTCTAAGCTAATTGAAACCACTAGAGACCCTAGAGCCGCCACTTTCCTCTTTCAGCACCTTAGAGTGGCAATCCATAGAGGAAGTGCACACCTCGTCCATGGTTCCTGCTAGTCATCCGAGTAGCTGGAGGAACTCGACAACCTGTGACAATCAACTAGCTTTATACCTTGCATGTAACCAATGTTGTAATCTTTTTTGTGTAATGAAGTTTTAAATAAAATTAAATGACAAAAAACACACTATATAGGGGGTGTTAAGAGAAGACAATGTGAGTGTACGAGGCTGTCTCACAAGGCTCCCCCCGCATCACTGAAGCTTTTACCCCTCCTACGGTTCTAAAACGCCTTTTCCTTGAGCACTTTTCTTCTCACTCTCGCTTCGTTTCTGTCTTCACCGATGGGTCTAAGTCTGCGGACGGTGTTGGCTACTCTGTTGTTTTTCCTGATCGCACTTATATGTGTCGCTTACCTCCGGAGACTAGCATCTTTACAGCGGAGCTTTACGCTATTTTATATGCTCTTCGTCTCATGTTTTCTCGTTGTCAGTCTTCCTTTGTAGTTGTTGTTGACTTTCGTAGTGCCCTCATGGCTCTCGGGTCCTTTAATCTGGTTCATCCGGTAGTTGTCGAGATCCAGCATTGGCTGTTTCTTGTTCACAGTAAATTTAAGTCGGTTGAGTTTTGTTGGGTTCCCAGCCATATTGGTGTGTCTTTAAATGAGCGTGCGGATGCTGCCGCCAAGGAAGCTGTCCGCTCTTGTCCCATCTCTCGTAAAGGTATTCCATATTCCGACTTTTACCCAGTTATCCACTCCTCCGTCCTTACCCGTTGGCAGGCTTCTTGGTCGTCTGTTACTGGTCACAAACTACGTACTCTTAAGTGTTGTGTTTCCTCGTGGCCGTCCTCCTACCACTGTAACCGGCGATGGGAAACAGCTCTGGCAAGGTTGCGTATTGGCCATACTCGCTTAACCCATGGTCACTTGATGAAGCGCTGCCCTGCTCCTTATTGTCCTAGTTGCATTGTCCCTCTTACGGTCGTGCATGTCCTTCTTGAATGTCCTGACTTCCAGGACGAGCGTGTGTCTTGCTTTCCGACCGCCCCTCGCGGTCACCTGTCCCTCAATAGAATTCTTGGTGACTCAGATACTTTTGATATCGTTCGCCTTATGCGTTTTTGTTCTCGTATTGGCATCCTTGGTGATATTTAGCGCCCTCTGATTATTCCGCAGATTTGATGGTGCTATATAGCCTTCCCGGTTTGGTGCCTTCTTTTGATAATTACTTACTTACTTACAAGGCTCCCCCGGATGCTGCATATCGTCGATTCGGGGTAATGGATCCCTACAAATTCAACCCTCATATAGGTTGTACCCCTCATATATAGAAAGCTTTTTGTTTTTCCAAAATATCTTTTAGTATTCTTTGGAAGCAGTTTTTCTTGTAGCACTTGAAAAGGAAGTTGCAAAAATTTACTTTTCCATGGATCATTTTACAATTGTATTATGACCAGATGCTAAGGAATGTATCATTGAACCTATCAACATTTTCCTATGCAGAGTAGATGTGAATACAGCTTACCTGGAACAGCCGAATATATAACAGAGAAAGATGTGAAGTAAGGGTGTTTGTTGCATGATCCAGTGGGCCCATAGTAGCTTACTGGCTGATGCAGTATGCTCGATGTTCTATCTTGGTCTAAAGGATAATGGAGTGTAAATTTGTTAGGTGGCTGTTAACAGGTGGCTGAGTTTGATGTATTATGCTCCGCTTATGTTTAATCTTCTGTTATCGTCATCACTAAAGATAACCATACAAGCAATACTGAACAAATTTGTAAATACGACGATCTTGAAATGATTTCGAGGCTAAGCGTCCCCGAGGACCGGGCCGCGGGGACGCTAACTTCTTCCCAGACAAACCTACAGTTCCAGTACCATGCCAATAAAATATTTTCTAACAAAACATAAATAATAAACCTATATCCTAGAACTAAATATCACCCTCCGACGCCGCTCAGCGCCGTCCAACTGTGGTGGGTACTTCCCCGTCTTGGGCGGGTCCATACTGGAAACATGTCTTGACACGACGCTGAGCCCCCCCCCCCCAGTCGCAACGCTGGGGACCTTTGCCCCTCGGTCATCCCTTGACCTCCCACGAGAGAGGATGTACCACTCCTCCCTCCATCATGTTCTCTTATCTCTAACTGCTTATTTTAGCTCTTGTCATAATAAAAATATATATCCTATTTGCATATACACTTGCCATGATCGCTGGCCACACAATCAAGCACAGACAATCACGAGAAAATGATAAATAAGCTTACCGCAGAATCTGTAATGTAAGCGCGCTCAGCTCCAGCGCTCCCAAAAATGGCGTCACTCTAAGACATCCAACAAAGTCACTTAATGTCTGACTCTCAGCTCTTCTGCTCCTGAATTGAGCTCACACAGTCCCCTGGCAGCCTCCACACAAAGACACCTGCTTATCATCCTCCACCTGAGGATATCCCAATTTAGAGTTCCACACAGGTACGACCACCACTAGGCTTCAGGTCGTCTCCAAATATTCACAAATACCGAGATGTAACGTGCATTGTACCCTTCGCAGCATCCTCAACAGTTATGCACTGTAGCCGTTACTCAAACACTTCATTCAGAGCCGTATTCCTCTATATTCTTAAGACACTGAGACGCACGTCCACCTCTGAAGATTGCAGGCATCACATAACGTCACAAACTGTCGAAACCTATTTCCCCCTAACACTGAAAAGATGCTCATTCTCTGCATGTTTTATTAAATTACTCACTGAAGTTTGATACATATATTTCTCCCACTAATCTCTTAATTTCTGGTCCGGAAAGCAGAATAACTCTCATCAGGTAGACTCGTTTCTCCAGACTACCTGGAGTCATAACAGTGAGCACCGGGGTATGAGGACATCTTGGTAGTGTGTGAGCAACGGGGAATGAGGACATCTTGGTACTGTGTGAGTACCGGGGTATGAGGGCATATTGGTAGTGTGTGAGCAACGGGGAATGAGGACATCTTGGTACTGTGTGAGTACCGGGGTATGAGGGCATATTGGTAGTGTGTGAGCACCGGGATATGAGGACATCTTGGTAGTGTGTAAGCACCAGGGTATGACAGCTTTGTGGTGTTTGAGCACTAGCATATGAGACCGTCTTGGTAGTGTGTGAGCAAGTTTACTGGGCTGCATGCACCTAGGATTCCCATCCCTGGATACCCTGTAAGTACTTCCCTTGCGTTTCAGGGTTACATTCCCTAGATCGTTCAAAGTCTCACTCCCGGTTGAGGCCTTCATCGCTTGGTGGTGTTCTTGCCCTTGGAGTTCGCCGGGGGTCTTGGGCTTCCCATCTTGCCCCGGGTATGGAGTTAGAATTTTGCTGGGTAGGGGGTACTGCGGTCAGCACAGGTTGCATACAGAGACGGCCGAGGTTTCTCTCTGGGGTCCAGTTTGTCTGCGTGTGTGTTGCTTCAGGGTTCTTATTGTTTATTGGTTTTTAGCATATTCTTGCTTCTTTGTTGAAGACGCTCTGCCTAGCTTCCCATTAGGTTAGCCTAGGTTGTGTTTGGTAGGCCTTCTCTGTTGCCCCCGGGGATTGCCAGTTTGCCTGCAGCAGACAGGGTATACCGGCTTAGCTTTGCCCCAGCCCAGTGCCTGGGCTTCCTTTAGGACTTATGTTTCCTACGAGCCCTGGAAATCCCTGTAGGGCTCGGGGGTACCATGGACGTGTCTTCCGAGCCCTGTCTCGCCTTGTGGGGTGCTGTGGGGTGTTTGTTGCCTTTGCCTCGTGACGACGACCATCCATCCTGCCTGTTGGTCAAGGTGAGCCTTTGGTGAAAGGTTCGGAGCCGGTGCGCCCTGCGGAGCCTTATTCGTCTGGTCGGCGTGGTGGTCGCTCTGTTTGGAAGTCGGCTTCTCTCAGGTCGCGGGGCACCCCGTTGACTTCCGAGGATTGAGGTGGAGGCTGACTCTATTTGTCTACGCTTGGTCTCACGATTCGTGGGCTTTTCGTGTCTTGGCCTTTGGTGGGGTTGGGCGGCTCTTCCTCCAGTCGGGGGTTGAGGGCTGGAAGGGCAGGCTTCTTCCCCATCTCTGTCAGGTCATCTTGGAGTGGGTTCACTTTAGCGTGGTCTAAACGACTTCGTCTCTCAAGTGGGTTTCCTGCTTGTTTCCGGTTCCGAAACGGGACGGGGAAATTCTGGATTTATCTCATCTGACCCGATCCGGTCTTTATCATCATCTGGATTTATCCCATCTGACCCGTTGGATTCTGTGCTTCTCCTCTCGGATGACTACTTTGTCCCAAGATCGGCTTCTTCTCGAGTCGGGCGCTTGAATGATCTCCCAGGACCTCAAAGATGCGTATAAGCACATTCCTATTCTTCCAGGGTTCAGGTATTGGCTAGATTTTGTAGTCGTGCGTCAGGCTTACCACTTTCGTTGCCTTCCATTCGGCTTGAATCTGGCACATCGCGTGTTCACCCATTTAACTTGGGTCATGGTGGCCCGTCTTCATCTGCTAGGGGTTCGGATTCTGGCCTATCTCAAAGACTGGTTGGTTTGGGCTCCCAGCCGATCTGCATGTCTGCTCGCTAAGGACGTGGTTCTTTTCCAGCTTACTGGATTCTGGTTCCTGGTGAATTGGAGGAAGTCCCATCTGGTTCCATCTCGGGTTTGGACTTGGCTGGCCATATGTGCAATTCTCGGGCTGCATCCTCCAGTCGGTGGAAAATGCAGTTCCGTCTTCCGCTGTTTTCAAAGGGGACCAGGGTCACTCGGCCATTCCTCGAGCAACTGGGCAGGAGCCTGAGCTTTGCCTTGCTGGTTATCCTACTAGGCAGGGTCTGGCTTCGGAGGCTGCTTTGTTATCTTCATAGCAGCCTCTTTCGCCGCTCTCGCGATAGCTAAGTTGTTGCAACTGATGCAGGGGGTCCCTGCATCAGTTGCTGCATCTCTGGCTTCCTCTTCGGGTTTTAAGGGATTCAGTGCCTTGATGCCTTCCCCTTCCCTTGCTCGATGTGTTCATGGACACCTAGTCTCTCGGCTGCTTTTTTTACCAGTGGCTGCCAGGGGAGTTGGGATTCGTCCTTCCATTAGTCTCGGCAAGGTGCAGGAGTTTGCAGTTGTGTGGCAGGGGCTGTGGCGGATTCAGCTACCTCGGGGCTCAGAGATTCTGCTCCATTCGGACTGCTCTCCTGTAGTTCATTGTCTCAACCGGGAAGGCTCTCTTGGCTCTTTGGGGCTGGTCGCTTCGGATAGCTCTTCTGCCGAGTTCTTGGGACTTCAAATTCAAGGGGTGGTCAACGTCCTAGCGGATGGCCTGGGTCGCTTCATACCTTTTTCACGGAGAGGACGTTCGACGTCACCTCCTTCCTGTGGCTTTGTCGGACGTTCAGGCGCTTGGAGGTGAACCTCTTTGCATTGGCTTAGTCCAGGCTCCTTCCAATATATGTTGCGCCATTTCCCCGACTGTCAGGCGTTCACCGTGGATGCTTTCTGGCAACACTGGTCGAAGTGGGGGTTCCTCTACCTTCACCCCCCGGTCCAGTTGTTGCCTCGGGTTCTGGCACGGCTCGAATCCTTTCAGGGAGGAGTGGTTCTCCTGCCCCCATGATGGCCAGCCCAGAATTGATTTCAGATGCTGCTTGCACGGTGTCCGAATCCAAGGTTTTTTCTCGATTTTTCTGATGCGGGTGTATCGTCATTTATATGGTGATCAGGTGGCTTCATTGATGGTGTCCCACCTGTAGTCATCGTCTCAGCAAAAGTACATATTCTCTTGGAGGTCACTCCACCATTTCTTTTGCCTTCGTAGGGTTTTGGCTGTGTCGGTTCCGTTTGTTTTTCTTTTATTTCTTGGCTTTTTCTTGACTTTTCCTATCCTATGCCGAATACTGTCGCTTCATATCGTACGGCCTAGGCGGAGCCGCTCTAGCTTGCTTTCAGGATGGATGTCAGTTCTGCTCCGTTCCGCAAGCTCTCTTGTGAGTTTTTCCATTTCCGGCCTGCAGATGCACCTTCCAAGCCTTCTTGGCCTTTGAAACGGGTGCTCGCGTTTCTCTCTTGCACTCGGTTTGTCGTGGTCCAGGATTTTTCTCAAGGCTTTGTTTTTTTGGCTATAGCTTCTTGGGGTCAGGTTGAGAAGCTTCATGCTCCTCTCTGGCGCAGGGGTTTCTGCTCCTTTGGGCCTGGGGGTCGTTTTGTTAGGCTGCAGCCTTCTCCTTCGTTTCTGACAAAGAATGAGACGGCTGGTTTCCGCAGAGGTCCGTGAGTTGTTGATGCTTGGTCGGTTCAGTCGAGGGTGCATCATGTTTTGTGTCTGGTGGCAGCTTTACGTCGCTACATGCGCGCTACTGCTTCGGGGTAAGTAGACGCACTCTGGGAAATCCGGAGTGGTTCCCTGGTCCAATGCGATTGTCTTTCTGGTTGTCCACAGGGCTATCAAGTTAATCCAGCCTGTGGTCTACCCTCGTGCCCATGATGTGAGGAGGTATGCAGCTATTGATACTTTTTCGTAGGTTTGGTGAATTGCATGACACCTATACGTGTCATGCAGGTGAGCGATTTTGACATGATTGGGGCAGTGATGATGGATAATTTTTTAGACTTCGTTTTGTAATTCCATTTTCATAATTTCTTCTTTTTATTGACATTCGCTGAATTATATAATAAATATGAATATCCGAATGATCAGCTGCAGTCTTAGTCACTTTAGATAAAATGTTGTATAATGAGTCAATCTGATGCATAAAAGATTCTCAAATACCTCTCAACCTCTCAAACACAATTGAGTTATTTCAATTGTAGTTAGCAGAAAATAAGTAATAAAAGTTTATTGTAAAATGCTAGAGAAAATTAACAAAATAGTTATAATCTTTTTCATTCATATTTAATGTTTTTTAATTGAATTATTAGATTGTTTTACGTATTCATATCTGACATTCCCCATTTGAGTGTGAGTGCGAGATGAGAGGTTATGTCACCCACACAGACGCACGACCCGAGCCTGTGTCCGGCTGGGACTGTCGTGCTGCCCTACGATCATCCCGTGCAGCTCAAGTACCACCCCGAGATCCACCTCTACACCTGCTCCAACCACCAGTGGATCCTCAACCAATACGCATCCGGCAAGAAGAGTCAGTACTATCGCTCTGTGCACACCCTGTTCTCATACTTTATTTTTACCACTCTTATTTTAACAATAACGACCAATGCGTCAAAATTTCAGTACTCTAAATTAAAGTGGCCGAGCGGACAGAACGCTGGACTTGTGATCCTGTGGTCCTGGGTTCGATCCCAGACGCCGGCGAGAAACAATGGGCAGAGTTTTTTTCACCCTATGCCCCTGTTACCTAGCAGTAAAATAGGTACCTGGGTGTTAGTCAGCTGTCACGGGCTGCTTCCTGGGGGTGGAGGCCTGGTCGAGGACCGGGCCGCGGGGACACTGAAAAGCCCCGAAATCATCTCAAGATAACCTCAAGATAAGAAAGCGCCACAATATTAGTGATTCGTCGGGCTAATAAGCATGGACTTCTATCCAGATGATGAGTCACAATAACGTGGCTCAAACTATGATGATCAAACCACACATAAGAAAATATACAAACTACGACTTTTCGGTCCGTCCTGGACGACGAGTATCAAGTTGTATGTTGATATACGACTTGATAATGGTCCAGGACGGTCTGAGACGTCATCGTTTGTCCATCTTCTGTTGTATCGTTTGGTCATCATGGACTTTGATAACTTAAATGCAACAAAAATAGTTATAAATCGTTTATGGCTGTTTTTATGCATCACCAAGGGTCAAGATTTACTAATATATACTGGTGAAAACTTGTGAATAATAAATCATATTCATTTGTAGAGAAGACAAACTCGTGCATATCAAACTTCAAGAAAAATCCTACGAAGTGAAAATATTTTCAGTTAATAACTAGACGTATGCTGTAATTGGGCAAGTTTTCCATTGCAAACAACACAAATGGGTTTTTGTTTACAGATTTTACCTGACTAAAATAGTTAAATAAACAGTTTAAATTGTTACGAAATTTCACATATGGTCTCGACAAGTTATTTAATATTCAGCAGTTGTTACTCAAATTAAATAGGTGTTGTCTGCAATTCAAAGTTTTTAACATATTGAATTCATATTAAAACACCACAAGTCCTACCACTTGCTAAATTAATGGAAATGTTTCTAAACGAAACTTCTATAAAATATAATTATACAATGGAACGAAAATGTACACTTTACGATATATTATTACTCATAATGACAGTGAATCTTCACCTCACTGCTCGCATAAGCGATCTTTAACCCCCACAACAATCAGTTCTGGTCAGAACCAATCCGATATGTCCATGCATAATGGACCTGCCAAAAGTCTCCTTGTAAAAGTACCCCAAGTAGTACTTGGGTAAAGAATATCTCATTCTACGGGCTCACCATAGCCCGTGTTACTTGGAACTTTTTGTTCCAAGTAGCGAATCTTTAACAACAACAACATCATTCATCTTTGCCAGCATACAAAGACTAAAAGCAAGAGGAAAAAACAAAGTGCCGTTCATAAATGGCCTCCTTGCTGAGTCAAATGCAGTATTTGGAGATTCCACAGAAACCCATGCAGGGTATTTCTTAGACAATGAGATCTGAATAGCAGAATATAATCCATACAGATGTGATAATGTAAATAGATCACATGGAGGAGAAGGTCGGTATATTAGAGAAGACCTTGTATGCTCGGACCTCTTTAATACTACAAATGAGATGGTAAAAGTATTGGGCGTGAACATAGGAAAAATAAACTTAGTTATTATTCTAATATGCAAACCACCAGATGCAGCGGCTGAGAAATTCACAGAACAGATAAAGAAAATAAAGAATAGTCTCGATATTGGTGGTATTGTTTCAGATTCAGCTACTCGGAACGAAAAGTTCCAGGCAGCACAGACTATGGTGGGCCAATCGTACTCATCTGGCACAGGAGATGTGCCTCATAGCCTCGATAATTTGGCAAACCCAATACATGATAGTTTGGAGATAGTATTAGATACAATGATAAAATGATACAATGATACAATTAGATACAATGATACAATAGATAGTATAGATACAATGTCACCACAGCTAGGTGACTTTAACCTGCCTAGTGTAAGATAAAATAGCAGACAATAATAATATAGCAAGAAATCTATCTGGACATATCTAACCACAGATTATAGAACTACTTAGAGTCTGTGAAAAATTGTCTCTCAACCTGCAGATAACAGTCCAAACTAGAAACGAAAATATTCTATATCTGGTCTTCACACACAATGAGGACATAATCAGGGACATTGCGATCTCAAATACCACATATTAAGATCACAAGCTCACTGAGGTACACACTAACATCAATACCTATAATAGACCTTAAACAATGATCAAGCGAGAGGGGTTATTCAGTAAATTCAAATTTAAAAATAAAAGGAAAAAATGGGAAAAATAAAAATGGAATTTACACAAGTTAAATGGGAAATTGGTCTAGGTAATAAAAATCCCAAACAAGGAAGAGAACCAATGACTTCCAAAGCATATAAAGTCTGTCTGAAACATGTTCCTTTGCAGAAACCCAGAAAGTTGACTAATGTCGAAAGAGAACGCAGACGACACTACAAAAGAAAGAAAAAAATAGCTGAAATGCTTGAGCAGACACGACTCCCCCTACAAAGTAGTAATAATTTAAAGAGTGATATTGAAGAAACCGATCAAAGACTGAAGCATTCATATCAGATTGAAGAAATGCAACTCGAACAGAAATCAGTGCAAAATATAAAGAAAAACACAAAATATTTCTTCACATATGCGAAATAAAAAAAAAAACCACTGCCAGTATTGGACCTATACGTACAAGTGAAGGTTCATACACAGAGGATAAATAAATTAATGAAATTCGAAAAAATCAGTATGAGGACATGTTTAGTACCCCAATTAACAGCTTGAAAGGGGAAGATCCGGACAACTTCTTCATGCACAATATCCAAAACCCCTGAAAATCTAACTAATATCAAAACAAGGGTGGCAGATTTTGAAAGAGAAATTGATGATAAGCCCATGCACTCAATCCCTGGGTCTAGACTCATGGAATTCAAAATTTATATGGAAATGAAAAGGTCCAGTAGCACGGCACTCGGTATAGTGTGGATGAAGAGCTTGAACACGGGGGAGATACAAGATGTGTTTAATTTAGCAGACAAAGCTCCTCTACACAAGGGAGGGAGCAAAGCATTGACTAAGAATTATCGACCAGTTGCACTAACGTCCCACATAATTCAAATATTTGAGAGAGTGATCAGGAGTCAGATCACCAGTTTCACGGAGACCAATGATCTCCACAACCCAGGCCAACATTGATTTAGAGCGGGAAGATCATGCCTCTCGCAACTACTTGACCACTACGACAAAATCACAGACACATTAGACGAAAAATAAAAAGCAGATGTGGTATACACGGACTTCTCAATGGCTTTTGATATATTTGACTATGAAGAGATAGCACACAAAATGAAGTCAAAGGGAATAACAAGTAAAGTTGGACGGTGAATTTTGAATATTCTGCTGAAGAGAACACAGAGTAACAGTCGCACGAATAAAATAGTGTTCAATCGCAATTAAAAGCTCTTTAACTCAAGGTATAGTTCTTGCTCCACTGCTTTTCTTTTTTCTCATATCAGATATAGACAAAAATACAAGTCACAGCTTCGTATGCAGGCGATGAGTCACAATAACGTGGCTAAAGTATGTTGACCAGACCACACACTAGAAGGAAAAGGGACGACGACGTTTCGGTCCATCCTGGACCATTCTCAAGTTGATGACTTGAGAATGGTCCAGGACGGACCGAAACGTCGTCGTCTCTTCTCCTTCTAGTGTGCGGTCTGGTCAACACAGCTTCGTATCATTATTTGCAGATGACACAAAAATCAGCATGAACATTACCTCTGCTGAAGATATTGAATAACTACAAACAGATATTAATAAAGTTTTCGACTGGGCAGCAGAAAATTTCACGATGTTTTACTGGGATAAATCCCCAGGTGCTCAGGTGCTGTAAAAATGAGGACCTTAAATAAAATACATGGAACAAAACACAATCAAATTTGCTCATAGTAGGAAAGCTATGTAAAGGATCTTGGAATAATGATGTCTGACGACCTAACGTTTAGGAAGCATAACCAAGCAAATATTACGTCAGCCAGAAACATTAAATGATGGATTACGAGAACCTTCAGATCCAGAGATCCCATTACAATGGTTGTACTCATCAAATCACTTGTGCTGTCCCGTCTTCAGTACTGCTCGATACTCACTATCCCCTTCAGAGCGAGAAAGATTGCTGAAATAGAGGGGGATACAGAGAACATATACGGCGTACATATTCACGATAAACCACCTAAATTATTGGGATCGTCTCAAAGCTCTCCAAATGTACCTCCCTAGAAAGGAGACGAAAGAGACATGAAATAATATACACGTGGAAAATACTGGAGGGCCAGGTCCCAAATCTACACAGTAATCTAACAACATACTAGAGTGAACAATATGGAAGAAATTGCAGAATAGAATCAGTGAAGAGCAGGGGTGCCATAAGCACAATCAGTGAACACTGTATAAACACCAGAGGTCCATGGTTGCTCAATATACTCCCAGCGAGTATAAGAAATACTGCCGGAACAACCGTGGACATCTTCAACAGAAAACTAGATAGTTTTTTTTTAAGAAATACCGGTCCAATTGGGCTGTGGTGGATATGTGGCCTGCAGGCCGCTCCAATCAACAGCCTGTTGGACCAAGCTCTCACAAGTTAAGCCTGGCCCGGGCCGGGCTTGGGGAGTAGAAGAACTCCGGGAACCACATCCAGGTACAATGCAGGTCATGGGCATCTGCTAATCTACCCCTGTGTTGACCACCTCACTCACACTTAAGGCGAGATGGTGTACACAGGCATTGGTTCCAGTAATATTCACGATGTTATAATATTTGTTCATTATATTCCATTAATCATCACTGTTTATGTGTTGTTGAATGTTTCCATTTTAATATATTGTGTTTTAATTTGGCAGCGATATACATTGCACGTGCAATTATTTCCATACAAATCACCTTACCTTTACCTTCCTGTACCTATTCCAATTCCTTTACCTTCCATTACCCACCATTCTCACACATTTTACATGTCACTCACCTTCCCGTACTTGGCCACAGATTGCCGGCTGGTCCTGATGTACGACACGGATTTTTTCGGCATGGACGTACAAGGCATGTTTGGAGACGCCTTGACCTATCACACCGCCCTTCATCAGTGTCTTCAGTACTCCTGCATCGGCATGGTCTGCACCTACCCAAGTGAGTCGTCATGGACACCTTCTCTACAAGCTCAATACTTTATTGATGACTTCAAGATTGGTCTCGGGTGTTAAGTGGCATATATGTCTCAGGAGTTTGTGGTGTTGAGTTGTAACCTCTTGCTATTGACACGTAAGATGGATAATCTATTTTTCAACTTTAGACTTGACCACTTATGAATATTGAGAGTACCAAGATTATAAATTTTAATAAGAACAAAAAGCATTTATTAATACAAAATAATAAACAAATTCAGTTCATATATCAAACAAAACAATCACCAAAATTTGTTTAGTTAACAAACAACATTATCATTCTAAATCTTAATTATATATGAAACTATATGGGAAATATCCCACATTGTGATACCCGGACCTCCTCTCATCTCTCCAAATACCTTCTTATCCTAATTTGTTGAAATGGAGAACATAATAATTAGCTTAACTATAGAAGGTTAATTCACCCTTTTGAAGCAGCTCCTACTTTCTCACACTCAAACTCATTCATATATAAATCGAACTTACGCTTGAAAAAATATGTCATGCCCACGTCAATTATGTTAGCCTGGAATTTGTTCCATTAAGGAACATCATAGTTTCCTAATCAGTATATTCCCAAGACTTTCCTCAATTTACATGTGCCCAGTCTGTCCATTGTCTCGTGTTTTGTTTTGTGTTGGTATATTTGATAATTTATTAATATTACACTTGTTATAATCTATCATCCATTTGTATACATGTCATGTCACCCTTTACTCTTCGTATTTCTAGAGAATGTAAGCTGAGCTTTCATATGTTAGTTCTCTAATTCCTGGGATTAACTTCGCTAGGGATTAACTTTCTCTGAAAACTTTCAAGTGAAACCATATCTATTTTGTTTTGGCCACCAAAATTGAACTGCATAATCTATATGAGGCATAATAAGATATCAAAATAAATACAATCAATGTTTACCTGCTAAGGTTTCTAGATATATATATCTAGATATGCAATTTACCTTATTTCGAACATTAATACATTTTTGCTCCCCCATCCCCAATTAAATATAGTATCAACATGGTTAGATCTTTTCCAGTCATGCCGCTCAGATTTTTTTTTTGCAATCAGATTTCGCAGTATCAACTTTTTTTTAACTTTAATTGGTAACATTTGTTTAACATCAACATCAACGGACTTTTGGTTTTAACATTAAACTACATCTGTTAATATTTCGCCTATATCACAAGCTTAATTTAATTGGTTTTGAAGCCAATTGAGTTATCTGACGTTATTCCTGCCCCCTTTTTCGTGTCAGGAAGTTTGAAAATATTTCTCTTTAGTCCAGTTTCTAAATTGTTAATTATTATGGTAAGCAACGTGGAAATACCCCACGTTCATCCGTTTCCCACCAAGACTTAACTCCATTAATGGCCATTCTATGTTTCACTGAAAATAGCCATGACCTTATCCAGCTTAGTATTGCACCCGAAAACCATTTGCCTCTTCCTTTCTAATCAGTCGGGTTTACGCGAGGCAGAGTATCAAAAGTTTTGCTGAAGTCATGGTGCACAACGCTCCAATTTTTTCCTATATCATCTGCCTTAAATATGTTTGAAAATAATGATAGCAAATTTGTCAAACATGAGCAGCCCTTTGTAAAGCCATATCCTTTATTAATCTGTTTTTCAAGATGTAGACGAATGTCTTTTAAGATTATCGATTCAATTCATTTTCCAACAAAGGACGTCAAGCAAATTAGAAGATATTTTGACGCAAGTAATCGATTTCTCTTCTAAAAGATTGGAAATCATTGATAACTTTGCACGTTACTGGTAATATGATACTGTCTAATATGATATTATTAAGCTCCCATTATTTTAATTTAATTATATTCCTGAAGTTTGTTTGAGGCTCAGTTTTGATTCCCTCTTTTACACTACATTTTAGCTTATATTTTGCTACTACCTTCTCGTCTATCCTGTTTGAGGGAAAATTGAGTTTCCCTTAATTTTATATTCGGACAATAGTTACCCAAATTGTACACTTATCCAAGAAAACTACCTTGTTTCCGGCCAGTGGAATGATATTATCTTTTTTAAAACCAATATAATCCTCTTTCTGAGTTACCCCTCTTCTCCCATAATTTAGACTTGTGGCATTATACGCTATTCACAGTCTTGCACATTATTTCCCATCTAATGAACGATGAACTCCATCTCTCATGCATGGGGCTCTCGCCAATATTAGAGCCAGAGCTATCAGAGTTATTAGAGCCATAACATTATTGCATTAAAATTGCAGTACTTTTCAAGGCGTTGATTTTCATAACTCACTCTCAGCAACTACTCACTACCTACTCTCAGCCTTGGTGGATCACGACACATAACCAAAGCCCTTACTTTATAATAAATCTCGTCTACTGCTACTTTGGCTTTGTTGAACAGCACCTCAATACTATCTCGGCAAATTTGGTTAACACATTCCGATAGAAAGTGAGCTTGATCCCATTGCTTGGTAATATTTTGTTCATTCTATCGACAATATCACCTATCAGCGCTCCCGGAAAACGTATCTTTATGGTAGTTTTTGTATCCCTGGAGCAGAAACTCCTGTTCTAATAATGCTCTTGTGAATCCCCTAAAACAAATATTTTTGCCCACCTTTGTTGCTACTTTCAGACTACCAACTATCTGCGTCCCTGTAGAAATTCACCTCCTGCAAAAGTAGGGGATGAACATCTTAACCAATGTCCTATTGATGGTTAGTTTGCCTCCTTAGTCGTGGGCTTTTCTCGTCCTTTGCCTACGACTTTTCAGCTCTCTTGGTAAATACCGTTAGGCTTCTGTTAAATATCTTCCCGTCTCTTAGTCTTTAAATCCGTTCCCCTCCATTTGGCGCTGCACTTGCTCATTCAGCTTGTTTATTTCCGAGCTAAGCGTTAGAGAGAGTTTGCACAGGGCTTGAGGCAAGCCATTCTTCTCAAACTAAAGGTAGACACATATTCTTAGCACAAGAGACCACTTTACTCACTCTGCCCCAGCATGTATTCCCTCTGGTGATGTTCCATTTCAGCTCCTATTCACTCATCATTCATTTGATGATATAATACCGCATTTCTTTAGTTATTTTTGGAGTTAAAATGTTAACAATTTGTGTGTACCAGGCAAAAAATGATCATAACCTGAATTATTAACTTTGGGTTGAAAAGCATGTTAAGTATTAACTGATGACTGTGGTTTACCTTTCAGATACCTGCTGGATCAAGAAGGAATCGCAGTTTACTAGCAGCGTTGTAACAAACACCCACTCACCCTTCATGTACTGGTACACCCTCTGCCAGTGACACCATGGTCACCCAGCACCACCTGTGGTACACTGTACCAGTAACACCATGGTCACCCAGCACCACCTGTGGTACACTGCACCAGTGACACCATGGTCACCCAACACCACCTGTGGTACACAGTACCAGTGACACCATGGTCACCCAGCACCACCTGTGGTACACTGCACCAGTGACACCATGGTCACCCAACACCACCTGTGGTACACTGCACCAGTGACACCATGGTCACCCAACACCACCTGTGGTACACTGCACCAGTGACACCATGGTCACCCAACACCACCTGTGGTACACTGCACCAGTGACACCATGGTCACCCAACACCACCTGTGGTACACTGCACCAGTGACACCATGGTCACTCAGCACCACCTGTGGTACACTGCACCAGTGACACCATGGTCACCCAACACCACCTGTGGTACACTGCACCAGTGACACCATGGTCACCCAACACCACCTGTGGTACACTGCACCAGTGACACCATGGTCACCCAGCACCACCTGTGGTACACTGTACCAGTGACACCATGGTCACCCAGCACCACCTGTGGTACACTGCACCAGTGACACCATGGTCACCCAACACCACCTGTGGTACACTGCACCAGTGACACCATGGTCACCCAGCACCACCTGTGGTACACTGCACCAGTGACACCATGGTCACCCAACACCACCTGTGGTACACTGCACCAGTGACACCATGGTCACCCAGCACCACCTGTGGTACACTGTACCAGTGACACCATGGTCACCCAGCACCACCTGTGGTACACTGCACCAGTGACACCATGGTCACCCAGCACCACCTGTGGTACACTGCACCAGTGACACCATGGTCACCCAACACCACCTGTGGTACACTGCACCAGTGACACCATGGTCACCCAACACCACCTGTGGTACACAGTACCAGTGACACCATGGTCACCCAGCACCACCTGTGGTACACTGCACCAGTGACACCATGGTCACCCAGCACCACCTGTGGTACACTGTACCAGTGACACCATGGTCACCCAGCACCACCTGTGGTACACTGTACCAGTGACACCATGGTCACCCAACACCACCTGTGGTACACTGCACCAGTGACACCATGGTCACCCAACACCACCTGTGGTACACTGTACCAGTGACTCCATGGTCACCCAACACCACCTGTGGTACACTGCACCAGTGACACCATGGTCCCCCAGCACCACCTGTGGTACACTGCACCAGTGACACTATGGTCACCCAGCACCACCTGTGGTACACTGCACCAGTGACACTATGGTCCCCCAGCACCACCTGTGGTACACTGCACCAGTGACACTATGGTCCCCCAGCACCACCTGTGGTACACTGTACCAGTGACACTATGGTCACCCAACACCACCTGTGGTACACTGCACCAGTGACACCATGGTCACCCAACACCACCTGTGGTACACTGCACCAGTGACACCATGGTCACCCAGCACCACCTGTGGTACACTGCACCAGTGACACCATGGTCACCCAGCACCACCTGTGGTACACTGCACCAGTGACACCATGGTCACCCAGCACCACCTGTGGTACACTGTACCAGGTCACTGGGAAATTTTGGACTAGTGTCTCTAATACACTTATCTTGATTTTGTTGTAACCATGACCAGACCAGACACTAGAAATTGAAGAGACGACGACGTTTCGTCTCTTCAATTTCTAGTGTGTGGTCTGGTCATCATACTTCAGCCACGTTATTGTGACTCATCGCCTGCCTTTGTTGTAACGTTTTTCCGGTTTTCTTGTGTTCGAAAAGTTCACAAATAAAGATTAACGTGTCGCGGCAAATTTGCATCACAGTTTGGCATGATGTTGGGCTTAATACCCGTCAACCCGTGGAGAGGCATTACGGTCACATAATATATTATTGTATATCCAGCAAGTATACTTTTGCCTTGAACTATGTTCATGTAAACTGTGTACATTCACTGGTAAGTGAGATACACCTGTGAATATAGAGGTGGATCCCACTTCCCAACTGTACTCGTCCTCAGTTCGTTCTTAACTCCTAATCGAGAATCCCGGGTTTGAATCCGGGGAGGGACAGAAATGTTTGGGTATATTTTCCTTCACCGGATGCCGCTGTTCACCAAGCATAAATAGGTTACGCAGGAGTTAGGCCACTTTTGTGGAGTCGCATCCTGTTGAAGGTACGTAGTTTAACATGACGGACCTCAATACAAGATTAAAAAGTATATATATTTTGAAAGGCTTCCAGCAATGAACAAATGAAATAAAGTAATTTGGTTAATTTTCGACAAACATTCTTAACTCGTCAATAATAATACGCGATCACGGATTTTCTTGAGTGGTCAGTAAATGTGATTAATGCTTGAGATGTTTTGATAATAGATCCAGTCATTAATAAAGTTAGTGATGCAGTGAGATGAAAACTAACTTTATTGCCCCTTTGACGGCTTTAGAGAGATGATCAAGTCAGTTTTTTTCCAAAGTAGTTTACTGTACTGATGGCCTGATTGTTGTTTGAGTAAATTTGAAAACTTGACTTTAACAAGATTGCTACTCAATAGAAGAGCATCAAATGTTCTTTAGCCATAGTTACTTAAGCCATAGGCGGTTTCAATATTCCTCTTGATATACATATTAATGGGCCTGCGAACTGGCTGAATTCTGGTTTGGGTGTTGGCTGCAAAAGATGGAAACCCGACTAAATATTTTTGTGTTTAAAAAAAAATTAAAAACTATTTGTGCCTTCAAACCGGACATGACAAACTTTATCTAAATTAATTAGCGATTGGCAAAAGTTCCCCCGTAAATTCAACCAAAGAAAATGTTCCTCGAATTTCATTTTCTATTATGATAGTAACTAAGGGTAACAAAACTATAAGTAATGTTGTTGACCTAACCACTCACTAGAAATTGATGAGACGACGATGTTTTGGTCCGTCTTGGACCATTATGAAGTAGATTGTGATTTTTTCAGCCACGTTATTGTGACTTTTCATCTGCATAAGTAACGTTAAAATCAATATCTATAAAACAATGTCTGTGTCTATCCAAATATGAAGGCCCGAAGTTTGGAGTTGGCATCATTGAACTTTGCAGCATTAAAGGTCATTTTATGAGTGTCATAGGGGGCCCCATTCCACACTTAAACATAGACCAATAAGTGTGTTGACAAGACCACACACTAGAAGTTGAAGATTAACTTTCCTGCCTCTACTCTACACAGACGCCGTCTTGTAGAATCGGCTCTGATACACAATGTACCCAACATGAAATTGAGTCCTGGCTTTGTTGCTATGGACTCTTCCTTTTCACAGTATATACTCAAATGCTCTAATCTTTCTAACAAACGTGAATTAACATAAGCTTACCCCTTCCATTTATCTTTCTTTCTCTTTCCTTTTCTTTCTCTCTTCTCCCCTTTTTCTGTTCATTGTCTTCTTCTACGTTCCCTTCCTATCCTCTTCTTTTTCCTATTACTATCTCCTTCTCATTCGGTGGTTATAATATGAGCTGCCTTGTATGGGCCAATAGGCCCTCTGCAGTTCTCATTATTACTACTATCCCCTACACCTTACTTTCCTCCTCAGCTCTCTCTTGCCTATTTATTGCCAGTCTCTACCTCCTCATCACAATCGACTTGAGAATGGTCCAGGACGGACCGAAACGTCGCCGTCCCTTCAACTTCTAGTGTGTGGTCTGGTCAACATACTTCAGCCACGTTATTGTGACTCATCGCCTGCATATAGACCAATAAGCACTATCTTCACGAAGACGGAGTAAGTGAAATGTTAATCACGGGATCCGTAGACTTGCATTATTATTAATGGTTACGTAGAGGTTTGCATTCTGGTCAAGCTTTTGGTTAATGATGGATGTATTGTGTAGGAAAGATAGTTACAGTAATGAACTTAGACCAGAAAGATATATAAGGAAAGTGTGGAAAGGTAGAAAAGGAGATGGAGATGGGGAGTGGAAAGAGAGGGATAAAGAGGGTGTGCTGGGATGGTGTACTCACCTAATTATGCTTGCGGGAGTTGAGCTTCGGCTCTTTGGTCCCAACCAAAGTGTTGGTGTGTGTGTGTGTGTGTGTGTGTGTGGGTGTGTGTACTCACCTATTTGTGCTTGCAGGGGTTGAGCTTTGGCTCTTTGGTCCCGCCTCTCAACTGTCAATCTACTGGTGTACAGATTCCTGAGCCTACTGGGCTCTATCATATCTACAATTGAAACTGTGTATGGAGTCAGCGTCCACCACATCACTGCCTAATGCATTCCATCCGTTAACTACTCTGACACTGAAAAAGTTCCTTCTAACGTCTCTGTGGCTCATGTGGGTACTCAGTTTCCACATGTGTCCCCTTGTTCGCGTCCCACCAGTGTTGAACAGTTTATCCTTGTTTACCCGGTCAATTTCTCTGAGGATTTTGTAGGTTGTGATCATGTCTCCCCTTACTCCTCTGTCTTCCAGTGTCGTAAGGTGCATTTCCCGCAGCCTTTCCTCGTAACTCATGCCTCTTAGTTCTGGGACTAGTCTAGTGGCATACCTTTGGACTTTTTCCAGCTTCGTCTTGTGCTTGACAAGGTACGGGCTCCATGCTGGGGCCGCATACTCCAGGATTGGTCTTACATATGTGGTGTACAAGTTTCTGAATGATTCCTTGCACAGGTTCCTGAACGCTGTTCAGATGTTAGCCAGCCTCGCATATGCCGCAGACGATATTCTTTCTATGTGGGCTTCAGGAGACAGGTTTGGTGTGATATCAACTCATAGATCTTTCTCTCTGTCCGTTTCGTTAAGTACTTCATCTCCTATTCTGTATCCTGTGCCTGGCCTCCTGTTTCCACTGCCTAGTTTCATTGCTTTGCATTTACTCGGGGTGAACTTCAACAGCCATTTGTTGGACCATTCACTCAGTCTGTCTAGGTCATCTTGTAGCCTTCTACTGTCGTCCTCAGTTTCAATCCTCCTCATAATTTTTGCATCATCGGCAAGCATTGAGAGAAACGATTCTATACCCTCTGGGAGATCATTTACATATATCAGAAACAGTATAGGTCCAAGGACTGACCCCTGCGGGACTCCACTCGTAACGTCTCGCCAATCTGAGACCTCACCCCTCACACTGACTCGTTGTCTCCTGTTGCTTAGGTACTCCTGTATCAACAGAGTACCCTCCCTTTCGCTCCAGCCTGCATCTCCAGGTTTTTCACTAGCCTCTTGTATGGCACTGTATCAAAGGCTTTCTGACAATCCAAAAATATGCAGTCTGCCCACCCTTCTCTTTCTTGCCTTATTTTTGTTGCCTGGTCGTAGAATTCAAGTAACCCTGTGAGGCAGGACCTGCCATCCCTGAATCCATGTTGATGCTGTGTTACAAAGTTCATTCGCTCCAGGTGCTCCACTAGCTTTCTTCGCACAATGTTCACCATCAGCTTACATGGTATGCAGGTTAGGGACACTGGCCTGTAATTCAGTGCCTCCTGTCTATCCCCTTTCTTGTATATCGGGACTACGTTAGCTGCTTTCCAAATTTCTGGCAGTTCCCCTGTTTCCATAGATTTGTTATACACTATGGAGAGTGGTAGGCACAGTTCTTCTGCTCCTCCCTTTAGTATCCAAGGGGAGATTCCATCTGGGCCTATAGCCTTTGTCACATCCAACTCTAGTAAACACTTCCTTACTTCCCTGCTGGTAATCTCAAACTCTTCCAGTGGTTCCTGGTTAGCTATTCCCTCTCTTATCTCTGGGATTTCTCCTTGCTCTAAGGTGAAGACCTCTTGGAATTTCTTATTCAGTTGCTCACACACTTCCTTGTCGTTTGTAGTGAATCCTTCTGCCCCTATCCTTAATTTCATAACCTGTTCCTTTACTGTTGTTTTTCTCCTAATGTGGCTATGCAGCAATTTAGGCTGAGTCTTTGCCTTGCTTGCGATGTCATTTTCGTATTGTCTTACTGCTTCTCTTCTCATCCTGACATATTCATTCCTGGCAGTCTAGTATCTTTCTCTGCTCTCCAGTTTCCTGTTATTCCTATAGTTTCTCCATGCCCTTTTACTTTGCTGCTTAGCTAGCCTACATCTCTGATTAAACCATGGGTTTCTCATCTTCATTTCACTGTTTTCCTTTTGGGTTGAGACAAACTTGTTTGCTGCGTCCTTGCGCTTGTGCATGATGTAGTCCATCATATCTTGGGCCGTCTTTTCCTTGAGCTCTGTTTCCCATGCTATATATGTTAGGAATCTCCTCACAGTTTCCCTTTCGGTATGCTAACCTTTTGGTTTCGGTATCCCTCCTCGAGTTCAATAACCCTTCTTCAATCAGGTACTCTAACACCAATACACTGTGGTCGCTCATTCCTACTGGGGCATCAAAACCGATTTCTCTTATGTCAGAGTCGTTCAGGGTGAAGACCAGGTCGAGTCTCGCTGGTTCGTCATTTCCTCTCATCCTTTTGGGTTCTCTGTCATGCTGGGTTAAGAGGTTTCTAGTCACCACCTCCAGTAGTTTGGCTCTCCACGTATCCTCGCCTCCATGCGGTTCCTTGTTCTCCCAGTCAATCCTTCTGTGATTGAAGTCCCCCATGATGAGCAGGTGGATGAGCAGGTGTGCGTGTGTGTGTGACTGTGTGTGAGTCTGATAAACTGGGAAAGTGTGTGGTGAGGAAGACGGGGGAACTTGTATTCTGCGAGAGACAAGGAGGGGGTGTGAAGGAAAAGGTGGGGAATGTTTGAGTCGGGAAAATTGAGAGATAAGATTGGTGAGGCGGGAGAGACAAGGAAATAATGAGGCATTGAGGAGAGTCAGGGATGGTTGGTTTGTGGTGACGAGACGATGAAGGTGTGTGATACAGGGATTTTGAGGGTATGTGGAGGGGAGATGGAGGGGGTATGAAGATGGTTTACAGTGATTAGTGTGAATTACAGATAGTTCGAAAGATGGAGACGTACATAGAGGGGTGTGTGTGAAGAAAGACAGGAGGTGTGTGTGTGGGGGGGGGGGAGATCAGGAGGATGTGAGGTGGAGTCCTGGGTCCTGCAGGTTCATCTCATCTAACAAAATATATGTCAAAATATTATATTCATTTAAAACGAAATATCGTTACTTCCCTCACTATCTGGTCTTACAAAAGTTCTAAATACATTGTAATATATATAATTGTTAAGAGTTTGCATAAATATATAAAAACATTTATAGCAAATTAATTTATCCCCGAAGTAAATATTTGTCAATTATTATTGTTTCTAGATTTTTATGAACACTGAGGACATATTACAGCTCCCAGCGCCTCCGTGTTAATACATACGGATGAGTTAGATAGTATGACAGTTATTTACATAATTTGGACAGTTAAAACCTCCCAGTAGGCCAAATGTCTGTTTTGAGTTTGCATCTGCCTATACTCCACATCACTCCTTAGTGTATACCATTTGTTAACTACTCTGACGGTGAAAAAGTTCTAATGTCTCTGTGGCTGGTTTGGATACACAATTTCCTCCTGTCTCCTTGTGCGAGCACCACCCATGCATTTATAAAGAATTAGTCTTGTATTTGCACCTGTCAATTTCTGTATGAATTTTGAATGTGGTAAATATGTTTCCCTTACTCTGTCTTTTAGGTACGGGAGATTAAATTCATATGATCTCTCTACGTAACACATTCCTCGTAGTTCTGGGACAAGCCTAGTAGCTTACCGTTGAACTTTCTTCAACTTCGCCCTGGCTTAGCTAGATACTGACTCCAAACTAGAGCCACATAATGCTGGATGGGTTTGACATGTGTGATAATCAAATTTCTGAACGTTTCCTTACATAAATTTCGAAAAGCAGTTCATACATTGGCCAGCTATCATATGCTGCTGAAGATTTCCTTCTGATGTGGGCTTTACAAGACAGTTTTGTTGCTATTTCGAACCCAGATATTTTTCTCTATCCTATTCATGAAGAATTTTATCTCACGTGTAGTTCCATATTTCCGACCTACCTGTGGGATATTTGGGCTTGATTCTGATTAATTAATAATTAATGTAGTAAATTAAATTACGAAGGACCACCCGCTTTTATAGTAAAGAGGGAAACTGAGAATATCAGATCATTGGATAAAATTCTAGAGAAAACCAGTGACTATGGATATAACTAGAAAGCATGATCATAAGATTAATTAATGGGCTGTATTATTAAAGAAAACAAACCTCAAACACCTACATTGGGGGGTTATTACTGGAGGTAAGTACGTCCAGGAATCAGTGTGGTTCGTTCACTAATTCAATTAATAATAATCTAATCCTATAAATAATGCTGAATATAATATCATTCACATAAAGAAGAAAATGAATATGAGCATAATAATGAGTTACAGTAAATCACACATTAATATCAAACATTCTGAATAAATCAAATTGCAAGTAAATGGATAAAAAGAAATAAGCCTTAGCTGGAAGCAGATTCCTTTAGATAACCATAGTAGTCCTCTTAATTCTCCAGATGCGGTACACTGACGAGTGGTACGGGTTAACATGGAGGAGGCAGCCGGAGGAATTCTTCTCTCGAGCTGCAAGATAAATAACTACCAGTAGCAATTGATTTAACTACTCAATTCATATTCAAAAATATTAATATCTACAGATGGAATTCTAATCACCTGTTATTAGGTGTTATCCCGCTGCTTAACGAACAATCACCCCGCTATTAACAGACCTGTAAATGATGCATCAAATAAAGGAATACTTAGCTGTGGGCACTGTATAAGTATTAAGATTGCCGTGATTTCGCATCCCAGGCTCCGGTGAACCTATCCTGGATAGTGATGCGTTTCAAGCTGGCTGATCACGTGTCGTCAGGAACCAAGTCAAGGGGTCCCTTATTTAACACCAGCACTAGTTGAAGATATTATCTGCAAGGTCATTCACGCCTCACAGTGGCGGCTTTCATCTGAGGATGGATCACACCTGTCCTATTTGCTGGACAATGGCGTCTTTTGATGAGTACGGTAAGCGCAGCTTTGCTTCCTTTCGGTTCTGCACGTGTCCGCGTACTGAGGATGGTGGCGTCTCTCCAACCCACGCCGAGGCGACGTTCATAACACAAATTATTGTCACGAACATTAATATTTCTCGCATTCGCGCTTGAAACTTTAAAGACTGGACGGGTATATTATTTAGAGGAACGAAATATTATTATTTACCGATTTAGGAATAGTAAATATATAAGGGAGAGGAATTAATGTCTCCCCATGGCATTCATTGATGACGTTAACTCTATCGCGAGGTAGACGCTATGATTCTAACGCTCTATTCGGCTTTTAGTTAGAGAACAATTCGTCTGCAATCAGTTGTCATACAGAATGCTTTAATTATGGAGAATCGTATTTAATTCTCACACAAATTGAATATAATGTGTTTTACTGTAAAGAAATCTGACGCAATACTGGCGTCAGGTGACGTGAGAATTCTAGCCTAATGCACAGATGAATTATTAGTACATGAGAATTCTACGAGTTGTTAATTTTACTTACTACAATATTTAGTATGGTTAGTAATAAGTAATGAGAATACAACAATGTTGTATTCGGTGTTGGAAATATCCAACATAACTCCGGGGGGCAGATCCTAGGGTCGCAGTGTACTGTGTTGTACTGACCTATCCCGAAGTGATATTAAGATTATTACATTAGTATGTTAGTATGTTAGTATGTTAGTACACACATAACGAACGTCCCGGATTTATCAAGGACTTACAAGAATTTGAGTCTTGCTATTTACATGTCAACTGAAACATGTTGTTTGTAGCCTACACATTATATATAGAATTCAACTCTCCCAATTTAAACTAACAGAATCTACAGTGATGCGATATCTTGGGTCATAGTGACGTGTAATGTTTCGTTACGTGATATCACATCATAGTATCATCACAGTTTTCTCAGTGGGAAGTGAAGGAAATTATTCTTCTTCAGAGTTGTAATAGGCTTGCAAATTCCGCCTACATTGTTGAGCTGCAGCTCTAGTGGGACGGTTGCTTGGAGGAACAAATTCATTGTCCTCTGAAATTACTGGGGAAACTGGATCTGGCTGATATTCTCGTTCAGTCAGTTCAAGGGGTACCAGTTTCTCTAAATTTTTAGAGTAGTGTTGCCTCTGCATAAGACTTTAACCACTCTTAGGACACCTTGTCGATCTGGGTGAATGGTGACAATTTTTCCTATAGGCCACTCGGACCTTGGTCCATCACTGTCGACTAGTACAAGGTCTCCAGGTTTTAATTGTACCTTATTGTAAGGGCTCGAAGCTCCGTAGTGGTACTCTCGTAGAGCTGTGAGGTATTCTCGAGTCCACACCTCATTCCACCTGTTAATAACTCCAGAAAGATGCTGGTAGCTTTCCACCAAGTCTCCTCTGGTCACATGAGACGGGTCTACAGGGTCCTCTTCGGCTAAAGGGATGAGAGGGCTCAGTAGACCTCCATGGATCAAGTGAGAGGGGCTCAGTGGTTCTCTCTGGGTGTAATCATCAGACAGGTAGGTGATCGGGCGGTTATTAACTCGTGCCTCGATTTCCACAACTATAGTTTGGAGTTCTGAGTAACTGACCCTTTGTCGGTGTAACGTTTTCCTTAGACACCTTTTGACTGTGCCTACCATTCGCTCATAGAACCCACCTTGCCAAGGGGCTCTTGGTGCTATGAATTTCCAGTGACATTGTCTTCTTTGTAAGACTGATTGCACTTCAGGGTGGTTCCAGACTTCTCGCAAACAACTTTCTCCTGCCACAAAATTAGATCCGTTGTCTGATATCATTAATCTAGGACATGATCGACGGGCAGCAAATCTGCGGAAAGCTTGAATGAAAGCTTCAGCACTCATGTCTGGGGTGACCTCTAAGTGCACGCCTCTGGTTGTAGCACAGGTAAAGAGACAAATGTACGCCTTCACTGGTATATTATCTGGGTTACCAGTGAGGAGTAAGGCTCCTGTATAATCAACTCCAGTGGTTTCGAATGGACGAAGATGAACCACTCGCTCTTCTGGGAGTGGGGGAGGTCCTGGGTAAGGACAGACTCTAGCGTCGTATCTCTTACAGATTACACAAGATTTAATAATGGTCTTAACAGTCTGACGACCTTGAGGAAGCCAGTACTTTTGTCTAAGGTCGGTGAGAGTAGCTAAAACTCCACCATATAGGGTACCATATTGATGGTGATGTAAGACAAGAAGTTTAGTTATGATGTGGTGACGAGGTAAAAGGATTGGGTTCTTAGTGTCTAAGTCAATCTTTGCATGTAGCAAACGTCCTCCACATCGTAGTATGTTATGAGTGTTGACATCATACCAGATGCCCAGAGATTTAGTGAGTTTATCCGGAAGATTCTCAAATTCGCTTCCGTAAGTCTCTTGCTGCGCCCGCTTAATCCAATAGTGAACAGGATTGGGAAATTTGTGTCGAATTCCTACTTTAGAGAGGAAATCAAACACGTGTGCAGTCACTCGTAACAATTTGCTTAAGTTGGAATAATGATGAGGATCAATGGCTAATGTTCGCTGAGGCTCTGGGTCATTCATGGGAGTGGTGATATTGGTCACGATGACTTGTGGCTTTTGTTTGGGCCACTGACCACCAACAAGCCATGAAGGTCCATTGAACCACAGCGAAGATTTGACAAGTTGTTTTAATGTCAATCCTCTTGATAAATAATCAGCAGGATTGTCCTTAGTAGGGACATGTCTAAACTTATAACCTGCGGATAAATCATGAATCTCCCTGACGCGATTACTGACGTAAGGAGTTTTGTTGTTATTGTTTCTTACCCATTGTAAGACTGCCTCGTTGTCTGACCACACTACAATCTCACCAAAGTGGATATTACTGAGTGTCTTTGTCAGGCAATGGGCCAACCTTACTCCCACTAGCAATGCAGTCAACTCCATCTGAGGTAAGGATCTCTTCTTGATGGGAGCAACTCTTGCTTTTGATGTGAGTAAAATTGATTGAGCACTGTTAACTAAATAGGCTACTGCGCCATATGCTTTGCTTGAGGCATCGCAAAAAACGTGCAAATTGGTGGGTAAGTTTGGTCCCGAGGCATTACGTGGAAATTTCAAAACACCTAACTGATTAAAATCCGTTGAGAGTATTTGCCATTTAGCTTGTAACTCACTTGGTAACGGATCATCCCATCCCATATGTTGTTGCCAGCACTCCTGCATTAGGAGTTTGCCCCTTATTAATATAGGACTAAGTAGGCCTAAAGGGTCAAATGGTTGACTGACCAATGAGAGCAGTGTTCTCATGGTAAGGGTTGAGTTATCAGTTTGCACTGACTTGACATTCATCTCGTCAGTGTTGGTGTTCCATTCCACGCCTAGAACCTTTAATTTACTGGGTACCTGATAATCGGGAAATTCTTTCTCGATTAACTGGTTAAGCAGTTTATTATTTGAGGCCCATGACTGTAGAGGCATATTGGCTCCTAACAGTTCACGGTTAGCCTCATGGTAGATTTCTACCAGATCAGCTTGATCATTAGTTGTCCCCTGGAAATTGTCGACATACAAGTTGCCGCTAATGGTTGCCTTATAAGGGCTGTCTGATTTCCTCAAATGCGTGTCTAATGTTGCTTGCAAAAGAAACGGTGAGGACGTAGCACCAAATAATACAGAGGCAAACCGATAGGTGATTATTTCACTGTTAGGATCCAGTGGATCCTTGTACCAGAGGAATTTTGTGTAGTCACGATCTTCCTCCTGCAATCCTACTCGGAGAAAGGCTTTGCTGATGTCAGCAGTATTGGCAAAAATGCCTGTGCGAAATCGTAACAACACGTCATGTAGCCTTTATGTTAGGCTAGATCCCGTTTGGAGACATTCATTTAAAGACACACTGCTCGGCTTTACTTTAGCACTGCAATTAAAGACAATACGAATAGGTGTTGTCAGTGAGTCTTTCACCACAGAATGGTGAGGTAAATAATGACCTGTTTTTCGGTCATCGTGTTCAACAACTTCAATGAACTTATTGTTAAGTTGTTGTTGGATAAGTTGGTGATACATGGTTAGTTTGTCTGGCTGCTTCTGCAGTCGTGTTAATTGAGACTGCAATTGTGAGGCTGCCATAAAATAATTCACTGGAAGTTGTGGATGATCTAACTTCCAAGGAAGTCTTACCCAGTATTGTTTATTTGAGTAGACAACTGTATCCAGATATTGCTGGTAAGTCCATGTATCATCAGGACTTGGTTGCTCAGGGATAATGCCTAACGTATCTAAATCCCACAAACGATGTATTGGTGGGTCAGACTCAATGTCCTCGGCTATTTCCCTGAAGCGTAGGGGTGACTGCTCTAAGCCTAGTCATGCCACAATTACATTATTGGTTTGTTGGTTTGTGGACGCTGGACCTTGTCTGAAAAGCACGGGTCCTGTGAGCAATTTGCCACCTGCGGACGACAACAAATTCATACCATGTTGTCTAGTGCATCCAGTGATAAACTTGTAATAATGATCCGCGCCTATTAATATTCCAATATCTGTGAGGCAATCGGAATTTATTTTATGATCCGCTAGCCTCATGCGGTTTCGCTTAAGGTGTCTCGCAGTGCGAGCTAATCCTGTGACCTGCAGGTCCGTAGGAATCTTATCCACTACCACCGCATGGATTGGGCTAGCAGAGGATCCTAGTCTAACTAGTAATTTAACTACCTTGTAGTCACGCGGTCCACTATTTGATAGGAAACCAGAAATGTTTAACTTCACACTTTTGGTGGGTTTTAAATTTAAATCATCTACCAACTGCTGTGTGATGAAGGTTTTTTGGGAACCTTGGTCAAAGAGACCTCTACTGTTAATTCTATATCTTCGGTTTATTAATTTAAGTTGAGCAGTAGGCAAGGTAGTACTATTGCCTGACTCAGTAGCAAGTACATTCACTTCGTGGTGTACTTTACAATATTGCACTGCAGTAGAATTAGTAAAATTCTCTCCAGTGGTCATAGTTGGTGTAGGAGATTTCCTACATAAGGCGTAGTGGTGTACACCTTGGTTACAACGGTTGCAAGTACGTAGTGGTACTGCACATTTCTTGGGATCATGAGAACCCATACATTTAGTGCATTTGTGCAATTCCTGTAACCTTTTGACTCTAGCATTATACGTAGGATAAGCTGAGCATTGGTAAGTGGTGTGTTCCTAATTGCAGAACAGACATTTTCTTTGATTAATAGACTTAGTCTCTTTAGTAGACAAGTCAGGAGTTATCTCGGAAGGAGATACTGAATATGTACCTACATTTCCACTTCTTTTCTTGGTGGATGGAGTAGGTCTGGCTTTATATTTATTAGACTTACTTGGAGTCTGTTTAGGTTTGACTGAAATATCAGTATTAATTGGTTTGGACTCAGGTTTAATTTTGTCATGAGTCTTTAACCTGTTAACTGTGATCCTCAACCCCTCGAAAATCTGATCGAGAGTAAGAAACTCAGTATTATAATGTGAGCAGAGCTCTGTCAAGACGTTTTGAGGTAATTTCCTCTGTAACAATAGCTTGATAGACCATTCAGAACTAGGTATATTAACCTTAGTACCTAAGGCCTTTACTAGAGACTCTACTTCTAGTCTGAAGCTTTGAAGTGACTCTGGTCTACTGTTTGGTGCATTCAGATCTAGTAATTGATAATAAAGGGTAGCTATACTTAACTCTTTGTTGCAATAGTTCAACTTCAGGAGTTTTATAGCTTCCTCATAATTACTCTCATTAAGATTAAGGTTATGTATGACCTTTTTAGCCTCTCCTGTGAGAAGACTGAGTAGGTATGAAAATTTAGAAACTTTGTCTAGAGACTGTTTCTTATGGATGTGAACTTCAAAGGAAGTCCAAAAATTGTCCCAATTTTCTGTATCTAATCCTGAAAAGGTGGGTAAGTCTAGAGTAGGTAAACGAACCTCGGGTAAGTGATTATTGAAGTGAGACCCAGTGTTGCTGGTATTGGATCCAGACTGTTTGGCTAATTTAGGTAGCCTGAAAATTTTATCATGAGTCTCCTCTTCATATTGGGAGATGTCGGTTACTATTTGACTTACTTCATCAGGATCAATTTCTACAGTATTTAGCAGATCAAGATAAGATTGACCTGCAGTTCTGACTTGATCAAATTTCAGATCAGTCAATCTAACTGTTGACTCTAAGTGATAAGAGTCAATGGGATTATCTTTAGTTAAGTCATCAGCCTTATTAATTAATCTGGTCAAGTGACCTTTAAGGCCAATGTAGGTTCTCCTCAATTGTTCAGGAGTAGCCATGTTGGGCTTAGGTTCAAACTTCACAGTGTTAGTATATATATTACTAATGAAGCTTGGATACTTGTTCATTAGTGAACAGGTAACATTAATTGTAGCCTAAATTAAGGTGACTACTTTATATTTTACCTCACTTGAGGTTGAATGTACCTACCTACCTAACAACAAATAGCTAGATATTTTGTGCACTGTCTGAACTCCACCATTAGTTCTCGTCTGGTTAGCTCATCCTTATCACCATCAGAGTTAATGGAGATAATCCAGCAATACACAAAATAGATACACAAAATAATGCATACAAGAGAAATATTATGGAGACACTCCAATCAGAGTTATCTCAAAACTTATCCCACCCTATAGAGGGTCAGCACAAATAATATAATATACACAACACTGACTAGTTTTAGATCTAGTCGTAATAATTCCTAACTAAGAACTATGAATTATTTAGTCTGGGCTTGTACCAAATTCAGCACAATCTCAGCCTAAATTCTACCTAATAACATGGGTAAAGATTATTGTGGTGCAATAAGGTAAATATAGTTGTGCTGTATTTTTGGGTTTTTTGTTTTATAAGAGTGCTCTTGCACACACAGGTGAACAATTATGTACAGTTAAGTTTGGCTTGCTAGCCACAGCCTTTTGTGATGGTTGATGGTGTTAATTAACTTGTCAACCACATGCAACCTAGATTCCCCTGACAAATGTACACCGTCTCTAGTCAGGTTCTGTCTGTAAGGTCTGGCTGTATATTGGATATATGTGGCATCCAATCTCACTCGTTTTTTCAGCCTGAAATTTATGTACTTAGCAGCTCTCAGGTAGTATTCCGGAGTTACTCCCCAACGATTATCTTGGCTTGGTTGGCGAGGCTCCACTAATGTGAATACTACTGAATCACTGATGAGCTTGAAAGAAGAAATTATGTTTTTGAGGTGTTTGATCACCTCGGCTGGATGACGAGTGGGGTGGATGTCATTGCCACCTAAGTATATAATGGTTAGATGGTGAGGCCACTCTAGCGCAGGTGTTAGGGTGGTGTTGTTGTAAAAGTTATGAGCTGTTGCTCCTGGTGACCTAAAGATTCTCACCTCGGTGTGAGGTCTAAGTGTTGTGGGTAATTGGCTATGACCCACTAAAGCCACTTTATACATGAGGTAAAAGTAGCAATATGTTAGTGTGATCTAGGCTAACTAATGTGTTACAATGTTAGTTGACACAATTAATTAAATAGTTAGTCTAGCTTCTATCACACAAGGATTAGCTATTAATGGTTAATATTTTAGTTATAAATTTAATGCCTATCCGGTTCGATAAGGACCATAATGTGGGATATTTGGGCTTGATTCTGATTAATTAATAATTAATGTAGTAAATTAAATTACGAAGGACCACCCGCTTTTATAGTAAAGAGGGAAACTGAGAATATCAGATCATTGGATAAAATTCTAGAGAAAACCAGTGACTATGGATATAACTAGAAAGCATGATCATAAGATTAATTAATGGGCTGTATTATTAAAGAAAACAAACCTCAAACACCTACATTGGGGGGTTATTACTGGAGGTAAGTACGTCCAGGAATCAGTGTGGTTCGTTCACTAATTCAATTAATAATAATCTAATCCTATAAATAATGCTGAATATAATATCATTCACATAAAGAAGAAAATGAATATGAGCATAATAATGAGTTACAGTAAATCACACATTAATATCAAACATTCTGAATAAATCAAATTGCAAGTAAATGGATAAAAAGAAATAAGCCTTAGCTGGAAGCAGATTCCTTTAGATAACCATAGCAGTCCTCTTAATCTCCAGGTCCGGTACACTGACGAGTGGTACGGGTTAACATGGAGGAGGCAGCCGGAGGAATTCTTCTCTCGGGCTGCAAGATAAATAACTACCAGTAGCAATTGATTTAACTACTCAATTCATATTCAAAAATATTAATATCTACAGATGGAATTCTAATCACCTGTTATTAGGTGTTATCCCGCGGCGTAACGAACAATCACCCGGCTATTAACAAACCTGTAAATGATGCATCAAATAAGGGAATACTTAGCTGTGGGCACTGTATAAGTATTAAGATTGCCGTGATTTCGCATCCCAGGCTCCGGTGAACCTATCCTGGATAGTGATGCGTTTCAAGCTGGCTGATCACGTGTCGTCAGGAACCAAGTCAAGGGGTCCCTTATTTAACACCAGCACTAGTTGAAGATATTATCTGCAAGGTCATTCACGCCTCACAGTGGCGGCTTTCATCTGAGGATGGATCACACCTGTCCTATTTGCTGGACAATGGCGTCTTTTGATGAGTACGGTAAGCGCAGTTTTGCTTCCTTTCGGTTCTGCACGTGTCCGCGTACTGAGGATGGTGGCGTCTCTCCAACCCATGCCGAGTCGACGTTCATAACACAAATTATTGTCACGAACATTAATATTTCTCGCATTCGCGCTTGAAACTTTAAAGACTGGACGGGTATATTATTTAGAGGAACGAAATATTATTATTTACCGATTTAGGAATAGTAAATATATAAGGGAGAGGAATTAATGTCTCCCCATGGCATTCACTGATGACGTTAACTCTATCGCGAGGTAGACGCTATGATTCTAACGCTCTATTCGGCTTTTAGTTAGAGAACAATTCGTCTGCAATCAGTTGTCATACAGAATGCTTTAATTATGGAGAATCGTATTTAATTCTCACACAAATTGAATATAATGTGTTTTACTGTAAAGAAATCTGACGCAATACTGGCGTCAGGTGACGTGAGAATTCTAGCCTAATGCACAGATGAATTATTAGTACATGAGAATTCTACGAGTTGTTAATTTTACTTAATACAATATTTAGTATGGTTAGTAATAAGTAATGAGAATACAACAATGTTGTATTCGGTGTTGGAAATATCCAACACTACCCCCCTTCGCCTAGTTTTATTACTTTGCACTTACCTGAGTTAAACTTAGGTAGCCATTTGTTGAACCATTCAGTCATTTTGTTGTCTTATGAGGAGGAGAAAGGTAGCTTTCTGGCTTTCTAAGAATATCTAGAGTTTTGCAGGAAACATTAAGATTTAAATAGCTAAACAAAATCCTTTTTGTCACGAATATAAGAAAGTAATTTAAGCTTTCTGCATGAACCATACGGAATTAATTATGGCGGTAACATGCATTTATTTTCTCTTTTAATGAACGACTGCATCCAGGACGTCAACACATACTCAAAGTAGTTACCGATTGAGTTATATGGTTGATGGTAAACTACACAGGCATAATTTGTAAACCTCTTTACAAATTTCAAACTTGTTTATAAATGTTTTTTTTTGTACAAAAATTGTATTGGGATTTTTAAGTAATGTTTTACGATGAATTGAAACCGGATTTTTTTTTTGTATCGCCAACAGGTTTCGAGAGACAATTTTTTTTTTTAATTAGTTGGTTACATAATGTATTTATATTTTATCAATAATAGTATAAAATATTGAGCTTGTATGTATATTTGGGATGTAATATGTAAAAAAATCGACTTCTTTAAATTTCAAGAAGGTGATTTTTCTACTTCATGATGAAGTGGAAAATTGGTGAAGTCGCTCATAAACACGATGACTATAAAACATTTCTAGCCGGGACGGACATAGGTGGTCGGGGTTGGCTTAAGTTAAGTACTTAAAAAAATATTATCCAGAAACCCAAACCCACCGTGCGAATTTCATGAAGTCTAAAATGAAAATGTCTAATTTAGTATAAAGTGTCAGTAGAGACATAAGTGTGACATATTAGGTGCCTTATAGCTAAATGTACCAAAAGCTTTGATTTATTTCACCCAGAACTGTGCAAGGACTCTTTAAAAAAGAATGAATGTTTCAACACAGAATGTCCAGCTTTTTATATAAAAGCTGCCAAGCGAATAAAACCGACAGACCGCCTCGATGAAAGCATCATAACAATATTTTCCGGGATAATTTTTTAGCAAGAGGAGGAGGAGAAGAATGGCTAAAAATGACCAGACTCTACCACCAACTCGGTCAAATACTAAAGAGGACACAAACACAGTGGCCTCCTTTCCAGACCCTCAGATATTAACACCATAGAAAACATTCAGCACTTCCATAAACATGATAAACATCATTTTTATATGCGAACCTTCAGGGTATAAAAGCACGCATATCTAACAAAGTTCACTTTATTGCTGGCCTCCTACATAAGGCATATACAGTGTTTCCAGCCCTAACGGAAACCCACCCAAAGGACTACCATGATGGTGCAATATGGATTTCGGAGTCCAATCTTTTCAGATGTGACAGGAAACACAGGTTACAGGGTGTGGTTAGCCTGTACATCAAAGACACACTCATCTTCACTGAGCTGTTAAACACCACAAACGATATAGTGGAAGTGCTGATTATCAAAAGAGTGATCATAAATATAGCTATTGTCCTTGTATATAAGTCTCCGGAGGCAACTCTTCAGCAGTTTAAAGAAAAACTAATGGAAATAGAATATTGCTTAGAAAACCTCAAAAATCCAACTCAAAACATCATCCTGCCTGGGGATTTCAACCCACGGCACCTGACATGGAAGACCCCAAGCTAATACAGTTATATCCGAGAGAATTCCGGAAAGTAGCCTAAATAAACTGTCACCTACAAATGACCGACTACGGATGTACGACAGATTTACCTTAAACCAACAAATAGAAGAAGTAGAAAGGATAAAACGCTGGACCTTCTTTTCACTAACAATGATGAATTGATCAGGAACATAATGATTACAAATACCTGTTACCCTGATCACATCTTAATTGAAGTTCCGACAAGCATGGGGACCAGAAAAAATAGTCCCGAATCCCAGTGGAGGAGAATTCAGCATATTCTATTTCAATAATAAAAAGATGAACTGGGAGTAAATAAACCAAGACCTCACATAAATAAACTAGTAAGAACAACTAGAAAATATGAACATTAACCAGTGCCTTGAACAAATAAGCTCAGTAGCACTAGAAATATGCTCCAACCGCAGACCCCTAAGAAAAAATAGAGGATGAGAGGCAGAATGGAACAGGAACATCGTTCCCTCTATAAGCAAAGAAAACGAATCACGTAACAACTTGAGAGTCACACCCTATTTCAAGAACGGCGAAGAAGACTAAGTAGAGAAATAGTAACGATTGAACTAAAGCTACAAAAATCTGACAAAACCCAGGAGAGGCAAACATAGCAAAATGCCATTAGTGAAATAGAGAGAAATCCGAAATATTGGTTTTTCTCCTGTGCAAATTAATGATAAAAAATGAAATCTAGATTTGGGCCCCTGCGAAAGGGAGATTAAACTTGCAGATATGACAACAAATAAATGAGCGAAATACTGAGGAATCAATACAACTGTTTTCAGTGAGCCACTAAACACACTGATAATTGATAATCCAAATGAATTCTTCATGGATGTAATACAACATCAAAACATATATCAGATGATTTATCCAATCCCCACTGGATTTTGATGAAGCCATAGACAGTATGCCTATGCACTCTGCACCAGGCCCTGATTCTTGGAACTCTGTATTCATCAAGAGCTGTAAAAAAAACACTATCGCAGGCTCTTCACATTCTTTGGAGACGGAGCCTATATACTGGCGTTATCACTGACATACTTAAAACTGCAGAGATAGCACCACCCCATAAAGGAGAAACTAAGGCAAAGAATTACAGACCGATAGCACTAACAACCCACGTCATAAGAACCTTTGAAATAGTGCTAAGAAGTAAGATCACAAAATACATGGAATCACAGCATCTCCTTAACCCTCGACATGGTTTAAGAATATTGCGCTTTTGCCTATCACAGTTGCTGGACCACTATGACATTGCATTAGATGTCAGGAAAGACAAACAAAATGCTGATATAATTTACACAGATTTCACAAAAGCCTTTGAAAAATGTGACCATGGTGTTGATGCACAAAAAATGCATTCCAAAGGAATTACCGTAAAAATAGGCTGCTGGATCTACAATTTCCTGACTAACAGAACCCAATGTGTATAATAGTCAGGAAATTATAATCCAGTCCATCAAGAGCTCTTCCGGTCCGTGAAGAGCTCAGTCCCTTAGATATTCTGCTTGCACCAGTACTTTTTCTCATCCTCATATCGGATAGTACAATCTATAGTACTGTATCATCCTTTGCAGATGACACTAGGGTTTTTATGTGAGTAGACAACATAGATGTGAGATTTTTTCCCACCAGGATTTTGTTTGTTAATTTATTTATATATATTTAATTATTGATTTATTGATCATACTTTAATTTATTATTATTAATTCAAAGTGGACTGTATATTTAAAAGTTGTACTGCTTTAATGTTCTAAAGTTATCCTGCTTTAATGTTATCCTGTATCCTGAGTTAATGTTCTACTGCTAAAATGGGTTAGTACAATATAGGTGTCACGTGAATCCCCTGCGTGGAGGAGAATTCAGTAAATTCTATTTCAATAATAAAAAGATGAACAGGGAGTAAATAAACCAAGATTTCATATAATTAAACTGGGAAGAACAACTAGAAAATACGAACATTAACCAGTGCCTTGAACAAATAAGCTCAGTATAACGATGCATTGCAGTGGAACTGCCTTTTCCGTTCACCTTCAATGCCTCTGCACTGGAATTCCACTTCTACACCAGCCCAGATGAGTCATCAGTTGTCGTGACGCTGAACCCCGGTTCATTCCGAACACAGCAATTACACAACACATAACACCTTGCCTCAGCAACCGTTACTACCACCGTGTACTCCTACACACACAAGACCCTTGAGGCGTACCACTAGGTTTGTACGGGAACACAATGAGTAAACATATGGAAGGTATTTAAAGGCCGTCGGGTTTTGTCATTTAATTACAAAGAATAGACTCTGACAAATAATAACATATTAACATACTCTATTAGGTAAATACACTTGACCTCCGCGGTCACCACTTGCACTCGTAACTTCCGCCTAAGTCCCTAACACTGAATAATTAACGGAATAATGAACGGAAACCCCGTTCAAAACGCAGTCAAATTATAATATTGAAGGAAAAGGCAATATAAAGAATTTGACTGTACTTATGTCGGAAGACCTTATCTTTAAAGAACACAATAAAGTAGCCATCACATCTGCAACAAAAATATGAAGATAACAAGACCCTTTCCCACTAGAGATGTTTTAACGATGATGATTTTCATGACACATGTGCTCTCTAGAGTGGAATACTGCTGCACAATGACAGCACCTTTCAAAGCTTGAGAAACTGCTAACCTGGAGAGCGTGTAACCAAAACAGTGCCACTAAACTGCAAATGCAATCTTTTACTGCTAGAATCCACTCAATGAAACATCCAAACTATTGGGACCGTCTAAAATGACTAAATCTGAATTCTCTCGAAAGCATGCGTGAGATACATAATAATTTACACTTGGGAAATATTTTGGTAGCAGTCTTTCTTGTAAGCATATGTTGTTGAATATGACCGAAAGCGTAAGATTAATGATTCTAACACGAATGTTATCAATATTTCTTACGTTTTTCATCACTGTCTGGGGTAATAGAAAAATTAACTCTCCAAAGTTCATTTTCATATTTACATTTATGGTCAGACGCTTAGATGCGTTTCGCAAGACTTCGCAAGACAATTTTTTATGTACTACGTTTCATGCTTATATTTGTTTTTGGGCCAGGTGATAGGATAGAAATGTTTTTGGATAAAGGTAACAGGAAACAAATCAATAGGAAAAGACAGAACACGAAACACATCAATGGTAATAGGGGACTAGGTTATTAATAAACACTGGTCAATGTTATATATCCTGTTGTGGGTTGACAAGTAATAAATATATTGTATTGAGACAACTAGTGCAATATATATATATATATATATATATATATATATATATATATATATATATATATATATATATATATATATATATATATATATATATATATATATATATATATATATATATATATATATATATATATATATATATATATATATATATATATATATATATATATATATATATATATGTCGTACCTAGTAGCCAGAACGCACTTCTCAGCCTACTATGCAAGGCCCGATTTGCCTAATAAGCCAAGTTTTCATAAAATAATTGTTTTTCGACTACCTAACCTACCTAACCTAACCTAACCTAACTTTTTCTGCTACTTAACCGAACCTAACCTATAGAGATAGGTTAGGTTAGGTTAGGTAGGGTTGGTTAGGTTCGGTCATATATCTACATTAATTTTAACTCCAAAAAATAAAATTGACCTCATACATAATGAAATAGGTAGCTTTATCATTTCATAAGAAAAAAATTAGAGAAAATATATTAATTCAGGAAAACTTGGCTTATTAGGCAAATTGGGCCTTGCATAGTAGGCTGAGAAGTGCGTTCTGGCTACTAGGTACGACATATATATATATATATATATATATATATATATATATATATATATATATATATATATATATATGTCGTACCTAGTAGCCAGAACGTCGGACTCGGCCTACTATGCAAGGCCTGTTTTGCCTAATAAGCCAAGTTTACCTGAATTAATATATTTTCTCTAATTTTTTTCTTATGAAATGATAAAGCTACCCATTTCATTATGTATGAGGTCAATTTTTTTTATTGGAGTTAAAATTAACGTAGATATATGACCGAACCTAACCTACCCTACCTAACCTAACCTATCTTTATAGGTTAAAGGGGCCGTGCCAGGGGACGAGGTAGTCACCACTGGGGGCTTGGGGCTCGACCCAACCACAGAGGAGGGAGGGGAGCCGAGGGGAGTAGTCAGAAAGGCTAAAGGAGGAGCAAGGTCGGGGCCCAATGCAGCGGGGGCTAAAGAGCCTGGTCTTCCAATAGAGTCCAACTCAGGGGCTTGGTCGCCCACCCCACGAGCCTGAGAGGGTACAAGAGGGACATTCAACAACATACCCAGCAAACACAAATCATATAGAAAACGTTCGTCTATCTCTTCCCATAGGTGTAGGAATGACTTGCATTGAGAATGGTGCAGGAGAGCCTTTGAGAAACTTTTAATCTAAAAATCCAAACACAAAGGTTTTATAATTAATTGTTTTTCTACGACTATTTTGTTCCTAATGTATTACAAATAGTTTTTACATGTTTAAATACAAAATATATGGAGTTTTTTGTAAAATTCATTAATAAATTGTGAATGATATTTAAGGGCTGAATGAAACCTCAAAATACATTTAGTTTAGGAGGAGGAGGGCGAGGAGGAAGGAGAGGTGGAATAAGGAGGGCAAGGAGGAAGGAGGATGAGGTAGAGGAGGAAGGAGGAAGAGGGGGAGGGGGAAGGAGGACCTCGGGGAGGGGGGAACTAAGTGACGGAGGAGAAGAGGAGGGGGGAGAATAGCAGGGGTAGAGGTAAACGGGGGAGGGCGAAGAGGAGGAGTGAGGGAAGGGGGATGAGAAGGAAGGGGAAGTGGAGGGGGTGAGGGTAGGGGGAAGAAGTAAGAGAACGGGGCGGTAAGGAGGGGTAAGAGAAGGGGGGATGGGGAGGAGGGCAAAAAGGAGGGTAACAGACAGGGATGAGGAGGAAGGGGAAGAGAAGGGAGGGAGAGAGGAGGGGGAAGAGGAGAGGGAGGGGTAAAAGAAAGGGGGGAGGGGTAAGAGAAGGGTGGATGAGGAGGAGGGGAGGATGGGGAAGAGAAGGAGGATGAGGAGGAATGGGAAGAGGAGGGGGAAAAAGGGAGGGGGTAAGAGAAGGAAGGGGAAGAAGAGGGGGGAGAGAGAGGAGGGGTAAGAGAAGGGAAAGATGAGGGGGAGGGGTAAAAAGGGTGAGGGGTAAGAAAAGGGTGGAGGAGGGGAGGATGGGGAAGAGAAGGAGGATGAAAATGAGGAGGAGGGGGAAAAAGGGAGGGGGTAAGAGAAAGGGAAAGAGAATGGGGTAGGGGTAAGAGAAAGGGAAAGAGAATGGGGTAGGGGTAAGAGAAAGGGAAAGAGAATGGGGTAGGGGTAAGAGAAAGGGGAGGAGGAGGGGGAGGGGTAAGGGAAGGGGGATGAGGAGTGGGGACAGGGTAAGAGAAGGGGGATGTGAACGAAGGGAAGAGGAGGGGTAAGAGAAAGGGAATGAGAAGGAGGAAGGGGAAGAGGAGGGGGGAAGAAGGTAGGAGGGAAGAGAGGAAGGTGGGGAGGAGAAGATGGGGGAGGGAGTCGGTCAGGTGAAGTCACAGTGAGAGGTTGTGTTAACCGGAGCTCCTGAGTGTTGTTATATTATCATTGCAATATGGAAGTTGTAGTTAAGGACCTGGTGACTCTAGTGGGAGCCCTGAGGACAGAGTTGGACTCTCTGCGGGAGGAGGTGCGTCAGATGAAAGAACAACGAGAAGTAACGAAGGAGGAGACCAGCAGTAAAGGGACCTCGTCTTGGAGAGTTGTGAAAGACAGGGGCCTTAAGAAGACTTTGATAAAGCCGCCTTCAAACGCCATAGCAACTTCTAATTCATTTGACGTTTTGGAGGACGAGTGCTGTGGAGAGACTGTGGATCGCGCAAAAGGGAAAGCAACGAAGAGAAAGGAAGCGCAGGCCCCTCAGAAAGTAAAGGAAGTACCTAAGCAAACATTAGTTGTGGGAGATTCCCAGATAAGGTATTTGGATAGAACGTTTTGTGCTAGAGATAGGGGGAACAGGTTAAGGGTTTGCTATCCCGGAGCTGGCATTGGTGATATTATAAACAACATGAATGATATTATGGCTGGTAATGGGAACAATCCCATTATTTGCATTAGCGTGGGAGGAAATGATGTTGGTCGAGTTAGGAGTGAGGAACTGATTCAGAGGTATAAAACAGCCATAGAGTTAGTTAGGAGCAAGGGAGGAATCCCGATCATATGTGGCATTCTTCCAAGAAAGGGAGTGGGAAATGAATGGATATCGAGGGCACTTGGTGTCAATTGCCGGCTGGAAAGATATTGCAAATCAAATGCAATATCTTTCATAGACAACTGGGAACACTTCTATGGAAGAAATGAAATGTATGCTCGTGATGGGGTGCATCTATCGAGAGCTGGGGTTGTTGCTGTTGCGAACTCGTTAGAAGAAGTGGTTAGAGGTGTTTGTTTGGGTTTAAACTGTTAGTAGATAGAGGTATGGGAATTGATTTGGAGGAAGGAGGTAATAAAAGTATGTGTTTGTGGGAGAAAGGAAATGGCAAAACGATCAGGGAAAGAGAAGGTCCGCAAAATAACAATTCACTTAGGGTATATTACACTAACAGTAGAAGTCTAAGAAATAAAATTAACGAATTAAATGCTCTTGTCTGCACAGAAAAAATAGATATTATTGCACTTACCGAAACGTGGATGAATGTAGAAAATAGAGAACTATTAGCTGAATATCAAATATATGGATTTAAACTATTTCACACAGATAGATATATTAGACGAGGAGGTGGAGTAGCCATATATGTTAGGGACAATTTGAAATGTAGTCTCAAAGAGGGAATCAAAACAGAGCCACACACAGAAACTATTTGGATTGAATTAAACGAAAAAGCTAATAATATTATAATAGGAGTAATATATAGGCCACCAAATTTAGACAGAATGGAAGCAAAGCATCTATGGGATGAAATATCTAGAGCATCTAGATCTAACAGTATTTATGTCATGGGTGACTTTAATTTTAGCGGAATAAACTGGTTGAACAAAACAGGGAATAGTGAAGCAGAAGATTTTCTAGAATTAATTGACGATTGTTTTCTTACGCAACACATTAAGGAACCAACACGGGAAAATAATATTTTAGATTTAGTGTTAACTAACAGGGAAACGCAAATTAATGACATCGAAATAGGGAGTGAGCTAGGGAGCAGTGATCACAAAGAAATCAGATTTAGCATAGAATGGAATAGACCAGTAGGAGAAAATTCTGTTAGAGTGCCAGATTTTCGAAAAGCTGATTTTAATAGCCTAAGAAATTTTTTGGGTCAAATTGATTGGAAAGTCTTGGGTATGGGGTGTGGGCCGGTCTTGGAGCGAGACATGAACCCAGCGATAGGTGACTTAAATGGGGATTTCGATGTGGATTCAATATATAACTTATTTAAGAATATTCTAAACAAAGCACAGAAAAGTAGTATACCATACAAATTGAATAGATCGAATACTAATGACCCAAAGTGGATAACAAAGAATTTGAAGAACCTTATAGGTAAAAATATAGGCAGTGTTGTTATATTATCATTGCAATATGGAAGTTGTAGTTAAGGACCTGGTGACTCTAGTGGGAGCCCTGAGGACAGAGTTGGACTTTCTGCGGGAGGAGGTGCGTCAGCTGAAAGAACAACGAGAAGTAACGAAGGAGGAGACCAGCAGTAAAGGGACCTCGTCTTGGAGAGTTGTGAAAGACAGGGGCCTTAAGAAGACTTTGATAAAGCCGCCTTCAAACGCCATAGCAACTTCTAATTCATTTGACGTTTTGGAGGACGAGTGCTGTGGAGAGACTGTGGATCGCGCAAAAGGGAAAGCAACGAAGAGAAAGGAAGCGCAGGCCCCTCAGAAAGTAAAGGAAGTACCTAAGCAAACATTAGTTGTGGGAGATTCCCAGATAAGGTATTTGGATAGAACGTTTTGTGCTAGAGATAGGGGGAACAGGTTAAGGGTTTGCTATCCCGGAGCTGGCATTGGTGATATTATAAACAACATGAATGATATTATGACTGGTAATGGGAACAATCCCATTATTTGCATTAGCGTGGGAGGAAATGATGTTGGTCGAGTTAGGAGTGAGGAACTGATTCAGAGGTATAAAACAGCCATAGAGTTAGTTAGGAGCAAGGGAGGAATCCCGATCATATGTGGCATTCTTCCAAGAAAGGGAGTGGGAAATGAATGGATATCGAGGGCACTTGGTGTCAATTGCCGGCTGGAAAGATATTGCAAATCAAATGCAATATCTTTCATAGACAACTGGGAACACTTCTATGGAAGAAATGAAATGTATGCTCGTGATGGGGTGCATCTATCGAGAGCTGGGGTTGTTGCTGTTGCGAACTCGTTAGAAGAAGTGGTTAGAGGTGTTTGTTTGGGTTTAAACTGTTAGTAGATAGAGGTATGGGAATTGATTTGGAGGAAGGAGGTAATAAAAGTATGTGTTTGTGGGAGAAAGGAATTGGCAAAACGATCAGGGAAAGAGAAGGTCCGCAAAAAAACAATTCACTTAGGGTATATTACACTAACAGTAGAAGTCTAAGAAATAAAATTAACGAATTAAATGCTCTTGTCTGCACAGAAAAAATAGATATTATTGCACTTACCGAAACGTGGATGAATGTAGAAAATAGAGAACTATTAGCTGAATATCAAATATATGGATTTAAACTATTTCACACAGATAGATATATTAGACGAGGAGGTGGAGTAGCCATATATGTTAGGGACAATTTGAAATGTAGTCTCAAAGAGGGAATCAAAACAGAGCCACACACAGAAACTATTTGGATTGAATTAAACGAAAAAGCTAATAATATTATAATAGGAGTAATATATAGGCCACCAAATTTAGACAGAATGGAAGCAAAGCATCTATGGGATGAAATATCTAGAGCATCTAGATCTAACAGTATTTATGTCATGGGTGACTTTAATTTTAGCGGAATAAACTGGTTGAACAAAACAGGGAATAGTGAAGCAGAAGATTTTCTAGAATTAATTGACGATTGCTTTCTTACGCAACACATTAAGGAACCAACACGGGAAAATAATATTTTAGATTTAGTGTTAACTAACAGGGAAACGCAAATTAATGACATCGAAATAGGGAGTGAGCTAGGGAGCAGTGATCACAAAGAAATCAGATTTAGCATAGAATGGAATAGACCAGTAGGAGAAAATTCTGTTAAAGTGCCAGATTTTCGAAAAGCTGATTTTAATAGCCTAAGAAATTTTTTGGGTCAAATTGATTGGAAAGTCTTGGGTATGGGGTGTGGGCCGGTCTTGGAGCGAGACATGAACCCAGCGATAGGTGACGTAAATGGGGATTTCGATGTGGATTCAATATATAACTTATTTAAGAATATTCTAAACAAAGCACAGAAAAGTAGTATACCATACAAATTGAATAGATCGAATACTAATGACCCAAAGTGGATAACAAAGAATTTGAAGAACCTTATAGGTAAAAATATAGGCAGTGTTGTTATATTATCATTGCAATATGGAAGTTGTAGTTAAGGACCTGGTGACTCTAGTGGGAGCCCTGAGGACAGAGTTGGACTTTCTGCGGGAGGAGGTGCGTCAGCTGAAAGAACAACGAGAAGTAACGAAGGAGGAGACCAGCAGTAAAGGGACCTCGTCTTGGAGAGTTGTGAAAGACAGGGGCCTTAAGAAGACTTTGATAAAGCCGCCTTCAAACGCCATAGCAACTTCTAATTCATTTGACGTTTTGGAGGACGAGTGCTGTGGAGAGACTGTGGATCGCGCAAAAGGGAAAGCAACGAAGAGAAAGGAAGCGCAGGCCCCTCAGAAAGTAAAGGAAGTACCTAAGCAAACATTAGTTGTGGGAGATTCCCAGATAAGGTATTTGGATAGAACGTTTTGTGCTAGAGATAGGGGGAACAGGTTAAGGGTTTGCTATCCCGGAGCTGGCATTGGTGATATTATAAACAACATGAATGATATTATGGCTGGTAATGGGAACAATCCCATTATTTGCATTAGCGTGGGAGGAAATGATGTTGGTCGAGTTAGGAGTGAGGAACTGATTCAGAGGAATAAAACAGCCATAGAGTTAGTTAGGAGCAAGGGAGGAATCCCGATCATATGTGGCATTCTTCCAAGAAAGGGAGTGGGAAATGAATGGATATCGAGGGCACTTGGTGTCAATTGCCGGCTGGAAAGATATTGCAAATCAAATGCAATATCTTTCATAGACAACTGGGAACACTTCTATGGAAGAAATGAAATGTATGCTCGTGATGGGGTGCATCTATCGAGAGCTGGGGTTGTTGCTGTTGCGAACTCGTTAGAAGAAGTGGTTAGAGGTGTTTGTTTGGGTTTAAACTGTTAGTAGATAGAGGTATGGGAATTGATTTGGAGGAAGGAGGTAATAAAAGTATGTGTTTGTGGGAGAAAGGAATTGGCAAAACGATCAGGGAAAGAGAAGGTCCGCAAAAAAACAATTCACTTAGGGTATATTACACTAACAGTAGAAGTCTAAGAAATAAAATTAACGAATTAAATGCTCTTGTCTGCACAGAAAAAATAGATATTATTGCACTTACCGAAACGTGGATGAATGTAGAAAATAGAGAACTATTAGCTGAATATCAAATATATGGATTTAAACTATTTCACACAGATAGATATATTAGACGAGGAGGTGGAGTAGCCATATATGTTAGGGACAATTTGAAATGTAGTCTCAAAGAGGGAATCAAAACAGAGCCACACACAGAAACTATTTGGATTGAATTAAACGAAAAAGCTAATAATATTATAATAGGAGTAATATATAGGCCACCAAATTTAGACAGAATGGAAGCAAAGCATCTATGGGATGAAATATCTAGAGCATCTAGATCTAACAGTATTTATGTCATGGGTGACTTTAATTTTAGCGGAATAAACTGGTTGAACAAAACAGGGAATAGTGAAGCAGAAGATTTTCTAGAATTAATTGACGATTGCTTTCTTACGCAACACATTAAGGAACCAACACGGGAAAATAATATTTTAGATTTAGTGTTAACTAACAGGGAAACGCAAATTAATGACATCGAAATAGGGAGTGAGCTAGGGAGCAGTGATCACAAAGAAATCAGATTTAGCATAGAATGGAATAGACCAGTAGGAGAAAATTCTGTTAAAGTGCCAGATTTTCGAAAAGCTGATTTTAATAGCCTAAGAAATTTTTTGGGTCAAATTGATTGGAAAGTCTTGGGTATGGGGTGTGGGCCAGTCTTGGAGCGAGACATGAACCCAGCGATAGGTGACTTAAATGGGGATTTCGATGTGGATTCAATATATAACTTATTTAAGAATATTCTAAACAAAGCACAGGAACGTAGTATACCATACAAATTGAATAGATCGAATACTATTCGAAATAGAGAATACGAATGTAGAAAATAGAGAACTATTAGCTGAATATCAAATATATGGATTTAAACTATTTCACACAGATAGATATATTAGACGAGGAGGTGGAGTAGCCATATATGTTAGGGACAATTTGAAATGTAGTCTCAAAGAGGGAATCAAAACAGAGCCACACACAGAAACTATTTGGATTGAATTAAACGAAAAAGCTAATAATATTATAATAGGAGTAATATATAGGCCACCAAATTTAGACAGAATGGAAGCAAAGCATCTATGGGATGAAATATCTAGAGCATCTAGATCTAACAGTATTTATGTCATGGGTGACTTTAATTTTAGCGGAATAAACTGGTTGAACAAAACAGGGAATAGTGAAGCAGAAGATTTTCTAGAATTAATTGACGATTGCTTTCTTACGCAACACATTAAGGAACCAACACGGGAAAATAATATTTTAGATTTAGTGTTAACTAACAGGGAAACGCAAATTAATGACATCGAAATAGGGAGTGAGCTAGGGAGCAGTGATCACAAAGAAATCAGATTTAGCATAGAATGGAATAGACCAGTAGGAGAAAATTCTGTTAAAGTGCCAGATTTTCGAAAAGCTGATTTTAATATATATATAACTTAACAATATGCCTTCAGCCGAACAAGTCTATGTGGGTGGGGACGAGGACAGGTTGACGAGTTTAGCAGTTACCAGGGAGGATGTTCTTAAACAAATAGTAAAACTCAAACCAAACAAATCCCCAGGGCCGGATGAAGTGTTTGCTAGGGTGCTTAAAGAATGCAAAGAGGAGCTTTGTGACCCACTGTCAACCATATTTAATAAATCAATAGAGTCAGGCAGAGTGCCAGAGTTTTGGAAAGTTGCTAATGTGATACCAGTTTTTAAGAAAGGAGATAGATCACTTGCGTCTAACTATCGACCAATTAGCCTAACGTCTATTGTGGGAAAGTTACTCGAATCTATAATAGCAAATAAAATTCGTCTTCATCTTGAAAAACATAAATTAATAATTGAGTCGCAACATGGTTTTATAAATGGCCGTTCATGTTTAACAAATTTGTTATCTTTTTATTCTAGCATTGTTGAGGCAGTTGATAGTGGTAAGGATTGCGATGTTGTATACCTTGACTTTAGCAAAGCTTTTGATACAGTGCCACATGAAAGACTGATTAAAAAAATAGAGTCTCATGGTATTGGGGGTGCTATATTAAGCTGGATTAGGGCATGGCTATACCAAAGGAAACAGAGAGTTAGTATAAATGGAATCAAGTCAGAGTGGGAAAATGTTGTAAGTGGAGTGCCTCAAGGCTCTGTCCTGGGACCTCTGTTGTTTATAATATATATAAATGATTTAGATTCAGGTTTGAGTAGCAACATTTGCAAATTTGCCGATGATACGAAAATCGGTAGGGAAATTAATTCGGAGGAGGACTCACTATCACTTCAAGTTGATCTAGATAGGGTTTTGAAATGGTCAAAGGATTGGCAGATGCAGTTTAATGCTGATAAATGTAAAGTTCTGAGGTTAGGTAATGATGATAGAGTTACAAGATACGAGCTAGATGGTGTTGTGATTGCGAAGTCGGATTGCGAAAGGGATCTGGGAGTTATGATTAGTAAGAATTTAAAACAAAAGGATCAATAGTGAAGCAGAAGATTTTCTAGAATTAATTGACGATTGCTTTCTTACGCAACACATTAAGGAACCAACACGGGAAAATAATATTTTAGATTTAGTGTTAACTAACAGGGAAACGCAAATTAATGACATCGAAATAGGGAGTGAGCTAGGGAGCAGTGATCACAAAGAAATCAGATTTAGCATAGAATGGAATAGACCAGTAGGAGAAAATTCTGTTAAAGTGCCAGATTTTCGAAAAGCTGATTTTAATAGCCTAAGAATTTTTTTGGGTCAAATTGATTGGAAAGTCTTGGGTATGGGGTGTGGGCCGGTCTTGGAGCGAGACATGAACCCAGCGATAGGTGACTTAAATGGGGATTTCGATGTGGATTCAATATATAACTTATTTAAAAATATTCTAAACAAAGCACAGGAACGTAGTATACCATACAAATTGAATAGATCGAATACTAATGACCCAAAGTGGATAACAAAGAATTTGAAGAACCTTATAGGTAAAAAGAGAGCTTGGTACAAAAGGATTAAAAATGGGGAGGTCACTTTAGAACAGGAATTCGTACAACTGGTTAGAAATGTTAAAAAAGAGATAAGGAAAGCAAAAAGAAACTATGAAGTTCGCATAGCAGGGCAAGCAAAGACAAATCCTAAAGGGTTTTTTCAGTTATATCGTACTAAGACTAGGGAAAGGATAGGTCCATTAAAAACTGAGACAGGTCAAATAACAGATAGTGATGAAGAGATGAGTAGTATTTTTAATAAATATTTTGTATCTGTATTTACTAAAGAGGAACTTAACAATATGCCTTCAGCCGAACAAGTCTATGTGGGTGGGGACGAGGACAGGTTGACGAGTTTAACAGTTACCAGGGAGGATGTTCTTAAACAAATAGTAAAACTCAAACCAAACAAATCCCCAGGGCCGGATGAAGTGTTTGCCAGGGTGCTTAAAGAATGCAAAGAGGAGCTTTGTGACCCACTGTCAACCATATTTAATAAATCAATAGAGTCAGGCAGAGTGCCGGTGTTTTGGAAAGTTGCTAATGTGATACCAGTTTTTAAGAAAGGAGATAGATCACTTGCGTCTAACTATCGACCAATTAGCCTAACGTCTATTGTGGGAAAGTTACTCGAATCTATAATAGCAAATAAAATTCGTCTTCATCTTGAAAAACATAAATTAATAATTGAGTCGCAACATGGTTTTATAAATGGCCGTTCATGTTTAACAAATTTGTTATCTTTTTATTCTAGCATTGTTGAGGCAGTTGATAGTGGTAAGGATTGCGATGTTGTATACCTTGACTTTAGCAAAGCTTTTGATACAGTGCCACATGAAAGACTGATTAAAAAGATAGAGTCTCATGGTATTGGGGGTGCTATATTAAGCTGGATTAGGGCATGGCTATACCAAAGGAAACAGAGAGTTAGTATAAATGGAATCAAGTCAGAGTGGGAAAATGTTGTAAGTGGAGTGCCTCAAGGCTCTGTCCTGGGACCTCTGTTGTTTATAATATATATAAATGATTTAGATTCAGGTTTGAGTAGCAACATTTGCAAATTTGCCGATGATACGAAAATCGGTAGGGAAATTAATTCGGAGGAGGACTCACTATCACTTCAAGTTGATCTAGATAGGGTTTTGAAATGGTCAAAGGATTGGCAGATGCAGTTTAATGCTGATAAATGTAAAGTTCTGAGGTTAGGTAATGATGATAGAGTTACAAGATACGAGCTAGATGGTGTTGTGATTGCGAAGTCGGATTGCGAAAGGGATCTGGGAGTTATGATTAGTAAGAATTTAAAACAAAAGGATCAATGCATAAATGTTCGTAATAAGGCAAATCGGACACTTGGATTTATTAATCGCAGCGTTAGTAACAAGACACCTGGCGTGGTTCTCAAGCTATATCTTGCTCTAGTTAGGCCCCATTTAGATTATGCAGTTCAGTTTTGGTCGCCATATTATAGAATGGATATAAATTCACTTGAACGTATCCAGCGTAGGATGACTAAGTTAATTCCCCAAATTAGAAATCTTTCATATGAAGAAAGATTAACAAAGCTTAAGTTGCATTCACTGGAAAGGCGAAGAGTTAGGGGTGACATGATAGAGGTTTACAAGTGGATGAATGGACATAACTGGGGGGATATTAATAGGGTATTAAAAGTATCAACACAGGACAGAACACGAAACAATGGGTATAAATTGGATAAGTTTAGATTTAGGAAAGACTTGGGTAAATACTGGTTCAGTAACAGGGTTGTTGATTTGTGGAACCAATTGCCGCGTAACATTGTGGAGGTGGGGTCCCTCGATTGTTTCAAGCACGGGTTGGACAAGTATATGAGTGGGATTGGGTGGTTATAGAATAGGAGCTGCCTCGCATGGGCCAATAGGCCTTCTGCAGTTACCTTTGTTCTTATGTTCTTATGTAATGCATAAATGTTCGTAATAAGGCAAATCGGACACTTGGATTTATTAATCGCAGCGTTAGTAACAAGACACCTGGTGTGGTTCTCAAGCTATATCTTGCTCTAGTTAGGCCCCATTTAGATTATGCAGTTCAGTTTTGGTCGCCATATTATAGAATGGATATAAATTCACTTGAACGTGTCCAGCGTAGGATGACTAAGTTAATTCCCCAAATTAGAAATCTTTCATATGAAGAAAGATTAACAAAGCTTAAGTTGCATTCACTGGAAAGGCGAAGAGTTAGGGGTGACATGATAGAGGTTTACAAGTGGATGAATGGACATAACCGGGGGGATATTAATAGGGTATTAAAAGTATCAACACAGGACAGAACACGAAACAATGGATATAAATTGGATAAGTTTAGATTTAAGAAAGACTTGGGTAAATACTGGTTCAGTAACAGGGTTGTTGATTTGTGGAACCAATTGCCGCGTAACATTGTGGAGGTGGGGTCCCTCGATTGTTTCAAGCACGGGTTGGACAAGTATATGAGTGGGATTGGGTGGTTATAGAATAGGAGCTGCCTCGTATGGGCCAATAGGCCTTCTGCAGTTACCTTTGTTCTTATGTTCTTATGTTCTTCTTAATAGCCTAAGAAATTTTTTGGGTCAAATTGATTGGAAAGTCTTGGGTATGGGGTGTGGGCCGGTCTTGGAGCGAGACATGAACCCAGCGATAGGTGACTTAAATGGGGATTTCGATGTGGATTCAATATATAACTTATTTAAGAATATTCTAAACAAAGCACAGGAACGTAGTATACCATACAAATTGAATAGATCGAATACTAATGACCCAAAGTGGATAACAAAGAATTTGAAGAACCTTATAGGTAAAAAGAGAGCTTGGTACAAAAGGATTAAAAATGGGGAGGTCACTTTAGAACAGGAATTCGTACAACTGGTTAGAAATGTTAAAAAAGAGATAAGGAAAGCAAAAAGAAACTATGAAGTTCGCATAGCAGGGCAAGCAAAGACAAATCGTAAAGGGTTTTTTCAGTTATATCGTACTAAGACTAGGGAAAGGATAGGTCCATTAAAAACTGAGACAGGTCAAATAACAGATGGTGATGAAGAGATGAGTAGTATTTTTAATAAATATTTTGTATCTGTATTTACTAAAGAGGAACTTAACAATATGCCTTCAGCCGAACAAGTCTATGTGGGTGGGGACGAGGACAGGTTGACGAGTTTAACAGTTACCAGGGAGGATGTTCTTAAACAAATAGTAAAACTCAAACCAAACAAATCCCCAGGGCCGGATGAAGTGTTTGCCAGGGTGCTTAAAGAATGCAAAGAGGAGCTTTGTGACCCACAGTCAACCATATTTAATAAATCTTTAGAACAAGAATAAATCTTTTCACTTTAGAACAGGAATTCGTACAACTGGTTAGAAATGTTAAAAAAGAGATAAGGAAAGCAAAAAGAAACTATGAAGTTCGCATAGCAGGGCAAGCAAAGACAAATCCTAAAGGGTTTTTTCAGTTATATCGTACTAAGACTAGGGAAAGGATAGGTCCATTAAAAACTGAGACAGGTCAAATAACAGATAGTGATGAAGAGATGAGTAGTATTTTTAATAAATATTTTGTATCTGTATTTACTAAAGAGGAACTTAACAATATGCCTTCAGCCGAACAAGTCTATGTGGGTGGGGACGAGGACAGGTTGACGAGTTTAGCAGTTACCAGGGAGGATGTTCTTAAACAAATAGTAAAACTCAAACCAAACAAATCCCCAGGGCCGGATGAAGTGTTTGCTAGGGTGCTTAAAGAATGCAAAGAGGAGCTTTGTGACCCACTGTCAACCATATTTAATAAATCAATAGAGTCAGGCAGAGTGCCAGAGTTTTGGAAAGTTGCTAATGTGATACCAGTTTTTAAGAAAGGAGATAGATCACTTGCGTCTAACTATCGACCAATTAGCCTAACGTCTATTGTGGGAAAGTTACTCGAATCTATAATAGCAAATAAAATTCGTCTTCATCTTGAAAAACATAAATTAATAATTGAGTCGCAACATGGTTTTATAAATGGCCGTTCATGTTTAACAAATTTGTTATCTTTTTATTCTAGCATTGTTGAGGCAGTTGATAGTGGTAAGGATTGCGATGTTGTATACCTTGACTTTAGCAAAGCTTTTGATACAGTGCCACATGAAAGACTGATTAAAAAGATAGAGTCTCATGGTATTGGGGGTGCTATATTAAGCTGGATTAGGGCATGGCTATACCAAAGGAAACAGAGAGTTAGTATAAATGGAATCAAGTCAGAGTGGGAAAATGTTGTAAGTGGAGTGCCTCAAGGCTCTGTCCTGGGACCTCTGTTGTTTATAATATATATTTGCAAATTTGCCGATGATACGAAAATCAGTAGGGAAATTAATTCGGAGGAGGACTCACTATCACTTCAAGTTGATCTAGATAGGGTTTTGAAATGGTCAAAGGATTGGCAGATGCAGTTTAATGCTGATAAATGTAAAGTTCTGAGGTTAGGTAATGATGATAGAGTTACAAGATACGAGCTAGATGGTGTTGTGATTGCGAAGTCGGATTGCGAAAGGGATCTGGGAGTTATGATTAGTAAGAATTTAAAACAAAAGGATCAATGCATAAATGTTCGTAATAAGGCAAATCGGACACTTGGATTTATTAATCGCAGCGTTAGTAACAAGACACCTGGTGTGGTTCTCAAGCTATATCTTGCTCTAGTTAGGCCCCATTTAGATTATGCAGTTCAGTTTTGGTCGCCATATTATAGAATGGATATAAATTCACTTGAACGTGTCCAGCGTAGGATGACTAAGTTAATTCCCCAAATTAGAAATCTTTCATATGAAGAAAGATTAACAAAGCTTAAGTTGCATTCACTGGAAAGGCGAAGAGTTAGGGGTGACATGATAGAGGTTTACAAGTGGATGAATGGACATAACCGGGGGGATATTAATAGGGTATTAAAAGTATCAACACAGGACAGAACACGAAACAATGGATATAAATTGGATAAGTTTAGATTTAGGAAAGACTTGGGTAAATACTGGTTCAGTAACAGGGTTGTTGATTTGTGGAACCAATTGCCGCGTAACATTGTGGAGGTGGGGTCCCTCGATTGTTTCAAGCACGGGTTGGACAAGTATATGAGTGGGATTGGGTGGTTATAGAATAGGAGCTGCCTCGTATGGGCCAATAGGCCTTCTGCAGTTACCTTTGTTCTTATGTTCTTATGTTCTTATATAAATGATTTAGATTCAGGTTTGAGTAGCAACATTTGCAAATTTGCCGATGATACGAAAATCGGTAGGGAAATTAATTCGGAGGAGGACTCACTATCACTTCAAGTTGATCTAGATAGGGTATTGAAATGGTCAAAGGATTGGCAGATGCAGTTTAATGCTGATAAATGTAAAGTTCTGAGGTTAGGTAATGATGATAGAGTTACAAGATACGAGCTAGATGGTGTTGTGATTGCGAAGTCGGATTGCGAAAGGGATCTGGGAGTTATGATTAGTAAGAATTTAAAACAAAAGGATCAATGCATAAATGTTCGTAATAAGGCAAATCGGACACTTGGATTTATTAATCGCAGCGTTAGTAACAAGACACCTGGTGTGGTTCTCAAGCTATATCTTGCTCTAGTTAGGCCCCATTTAGATTATGCAGTTCAGTTTTGGTCGCCATATTATAGAATGGATATAAATTCACTTGAACGTGTCCAGCGTAGGATGACTAAGTTAATTCCCCAAATTAGAAATCTTTCATATGAAGAAAGATTAACAAAGCTTAAGTTGCATTCACTGGAAAGGCGAAGAGTTAGGGGTGACATGATAGAGGTTTACAAGTGGATGAATGGACATAACCGGGGGGATATTAATAGGGTATTAAAAGTATCAACACAGGACAGAACACGAAACAATGGGTATAAATTGGATAAGTTTAGATTTAGGAAAGACTTGGGTAAATACTGGTTCAGTAACAGGGTTGTTGATTTGTGGAACCAATTGCCGCGTAACATTGTGGAGGTGGGGTCCCTCGATTGTTTCAAGCGCGGGTTGGACAAGTATATGAGTGGGATTGGGTGGTTATAAATAGGAGCTGCCTCGTATGGGCCAACAGGCCTTCTGCAGTTACCTTTGTTCTTATGTTCTTATGTTCTTAATCAATAGAGTCAGGCAGAGTGCCGGAGTTTTGGAAAGTTGCTAATGTGATACCAGTTTTTAAGAAAGGAGATAGATCACTTGCGTCTAACTATCGACCAATTAGCCTAACGTCTATTGTGGGAAAGTTACTCGAATCTATAATAGCAAATAAAATTCGTCTTCATCTTGAAAAACATAAATTAATAATTGAGTCGCAACATGGTTTTATAAATGGCCGTTCATGTTTAACAAATTTGTTATCTTTTTATTCTAGCATTGTTGAGGCAGTTGATAGTGGTAAGGATTGCGATGTTGTATACCTTGACTTTAGCAAATCTTTTGATACAGTGCCACATGAAAGACTGATTAAAAAGATAGAGTCTCATGGTATTGGGGGTGCTATATTAAGCTGGATTAGGGCATGGCTATACCAAAGGAAACAGAGAGTTAGTATAAATGGAATCAAGTCAGAGTGGGAAAATGTTGTAAGTGGAGTGCCTCAAGGCTCTGTCCTGGGACCTCTGTTGTTTATAATATATATAAATGATTTAGATTCAGGTTTGAGTAGCAACATTTGCAAATTTGCCGATGATACGAAAATCGGTAGGGAAATTAATTCGGAGGAGGACTCACTATCACTTCAAGTTGATCTAGATAGGGTTTTGAAATGGTCAAAGGATTGGCAGATGCAGTTTAATGCTGATAAATGTAAAGTTCTGAGGTTAGGTAATGATGATAGAGTTACAAGATACGAGCTAGATGGTGTTGTGATTGCGAAGTCGGAATGCGAAAGGGATCTGGGAGTTATGATTAGTAAGAATTTAAAACAAAAGGATCAATGCATAAATGTTCGTAATAAGGCAAATCGGACACTTGGATTTATTAATCGCAGCGTTAGTAACAAGACACCTGGTGTGGTTCTCAAGCTATATCTTGCTCTAGTTAGGCCCCATTTAGATTATGCAGTTCAGTTTTGGTCGCCATATTATAGAATGGATATAAATTCACTTGAACGTGTCCAGCGTAGGATGACTAAGTTAATTCCCCAAATTAGAAATCTTTCATATGAAGAAAGATTAACAAAGCTTAAGTTGCATTCACTGGAAAGGCGAAGAGTTAGGGGTGACATGATAGAGGTTTACAAGTGGATGATTGGACATAACCGGGGGGATATTAATAGGGTATTAAAAGTATCAACACAGGACAGAACACGAAACAATGGGTATAAATTGGATAAGTTTAGATTTAGGAAAGACTTGGGTAAATACTGGTTCAGTAACAGGGTTGTTGATTTGTGGAACCAATTGCCGCGTAACATTGTGGAGGTGGGGTCCCTCGATTGTTTCAAGCACGGGTTGGACAAGTATATGAGTGGGATTGGGTGGTTATAGAATAGGAGCTGCCTCGTATGGGCCAATAGGCCTTCTGCAGTTACCTTTGTTCTTATGTTATGTTCTTATGTACTAATGACCCAAAGTGGATAACAAAGAATTTGAAGAACCTTATAGGTAAAAAGAGAGCTTGGTACAAAAGGATTAAAAATGGGGAGGTCACTTTAGAACAGGAATTCATACAACTGGTTAGAAATGTTAAAAAAGAGATAAGGAAAGCAAAAAGAAACTATGAAGTTCGCATAGCAGGGCAAGCAAAGACAAATCCTAAAGGGTTTTTTCAGTTATATCGTACTAAGACTAGGAAAGGATAGGTCCTTGAAAAACATAAATTAATAATTGAGTCGCAACATGGTTTTATAAATGGCCGTTCATGTTTAACAAATTTGTTATCTTTTTATTCTAGCATTGTTGAGGCAGTTGATAGTGGTAAGGATTGCGATGTTGTATACCTTGACTTTAGCAAAGCTTTTGATACAGTGCCACATGAAAGACTGATTAAAAAGATAGAGTCTCATGGTATTGGGGGTGCTATATTAAGCTGGATTAGGGCATGGCTATACCAAAAGAAACAGAGAGTTAGTATAAATGGAATCAAGTCAGAGTGGGAAAATGTTGTAAGTGGAGTGCCTCAAGGCTCTGTCCTGGGACCTCTGTTGTTTATAATATATATAAATGATTTAGATTCAGGTTTGAGTAGCAACATTTGCAAATTTGCCGATGATACGAAAATCGGTAGGGAAATTAATTCGGAGGAGGACTCACTATCACTTCAAGTTGATCTAGATAGGGTTTTGAAATGGTCAAAGGATTGGCAGATGCAGTTTAATGCTGATAAATGTAAAGTTCTGAGGTTAGGTAATGATGATAGAGTTACAAGATACGAGTTAGATGGTGTTGTGATTGCGAAGTCGGATTGCGAAAGGGATCTGGGAGTTATGATTAGTAAGAATTTAAAACAAAAGGATCAATGCATAAATGTTCGTAATAAGAACATAAGAACATAAGAACAACGGTAACTGCAGAAGGCCTATTGGCCCATACGAGGCAGCTCCTATTCTATAACCACCCAATCCCACTCATATACTTGTCCATCCCGTGCTTGAAACAATCGAGGGACCCCACCTCCACAATGTTACGCGGCAATTGGTTCCACAAATCAACAACCCTGTTACTGAACCAGTATTTACCCAAGTCTTTCCTAAATCTAAACTTATCCAATTTATATCCATTGTTTCGTGTTCTGTCCTGTGTTGATACTTTTAATACCCTATTAATATCCCCCCGGTTATGTCCATTCATCCACTTGTAAACCTCTATCATGTCACCCCTAACTCTTCGCCTTTCCAGTGAATGCAACTTAAGCTTTGTTAATCTTTCTTCATATGAAAGATTTCTAATTTGGGGAATTAACTTAGTCATCCTACGCTGGACACGTTCAAGTGAATTTATATCCATTCTATAATATGGCGACCAAAACTGAACTGCATAATCTAAATGGGGCCTAACTAGAGCAAGATATAGCTTGAGAACCACACCAGGTGTCTTGTTACTAACGCTGCGATTAATAAATCCAAGTGTCCGATTTGCCTTATTACGAACATTTATGCATTGATCCTTTTGTTTTAAATTCTTACTAATCATAACTCCCAGATCCCTTTCGCAATCCGACTTCGCAATCACAACACCATCTAGCTCGTATCTTGTAACTCTATCATCATTACCTAACCTCAGAACTTTACATTTATCAGCATTAAACTGCATCTGCCAATCCTTTGACCATTTCAAAACCCTATCTAGATCAACTTGAAGTGATAGTGAGTCCTCCTCCGAATTAATTTCCCTACCGATTTTCGTATCATCGGCAAATTTGCAAATGTTGCTACTCAAACCTGAATCTAAATCATTTATATATATTATAAACAACAGAGGTCCCAGGACAGAGCCTTGAGGCACTCCACTTACAACATTTTCCCACTCTGACTTGATTCCATTTATACTAAACTCTCTGTTTCCTTTGGTATAGCCATGCCCTAATCCAGCTTAATATAGCACCCCCAATACCATGAGACTCTATCTTTTTAATCAGTCTTTCATGTGGCACTGTATCAAAAGCTTTGCTAAAGTCAAGGTATACAACATCGCAATCCTTACCACTATCAACTGCCTCAACAATGCTGGAATAAAAAGATAACAAATTTGTTAAACATGAACGGCCATTTATAAAACCATGTTGCGACTCAATTATTAACATAAGAACATAAGAACAAAGGTAACTGCAGAAGGCCTATTGGCCCATACGAGGCAGCTCCTATTCTATAACCACCCAATCCCACTCATATACTTGTCCAACCCGTGCTTGAAACAATCGAGGGACCCCACCTCCACAATGTTACGCGGCAATTGGTTCCACAAATCAACAACCCTGTTACTGAACCAGTATTTACCCAAGTCTTTCCTAAATCTAAACTTATCCAATTTATACCCATTGTTTCGTGTTCTGTCCTGTGTTGATACTTTTAATACCCTATTAATATCCCCCCGGTTATGTCCATTCATCCACTTGTAAACCTCTATCATGTCACCCCTAACTCTTCGCCTTTCCAGTGAATGCAACTTAAGCTTTGTTAATCTTTCTTCATATGAAAGATTTCTAATTTGGGGAATTAACTTAGTCATCCTACGCTGGACACGTTCAAGTGAATTTATATCCATTCTATAATATGGCGACCAAAACTGAACTGCATAATCTAAATGGGGCCTAACTAGAGCAAGATATAGCTTGAGAACCACACCAGGTGTCTTGTTACTAACGCTGCGATTAATAAATCCAAGTGTCCGATTTGCCTTATTACGAACATTTATGCATTGATCCTTTTGTTTTAAATTCTTACTAATCATAACTCCCAGATCCCTTTCGCAATCCGACTTCGCAATCACAACACCATCTAGCTCATATCTTGTAACTCTATCATCATTACCTAACCTCAGAACTTTACATTTATCAGCATTAAACTGCATCTGCCAATCCTTTGACCATTTCAAAACCCTATCTAGATCAACTTGAAGTGATAGTGAGTCCTCCTCCGAATTAATTTCCCTACCGATTTTCGTATCATCGGCAAATTTGCAAATGTTGCTACTCAAACCTGAATCTAAATCATTTATATATATTATAAACAACAGAGGTCCCAGGACAGAGCCTTGAGGCACTCCACTTACAACATATTTCCACTCTGACTTGATTCCATTTATACTAACTCTCTGTTTCCTTTGGTATAGCCATGCCCTAATCCAGCTTAATATAGCACATCCTTAAGAACAAGAACAGTTTAAGAACATCCTCCCTGGTAACTGCTAAACTCGTCAACCTGTCCTCGTCCCCACCCACATAGACTTGTTCGGCTGAAGGCATATTGTTAAGTTCCTCTTTAGTAAATACAGATACAAAATATTTATTAAAAATACTACTCATCTCTTCATCACTATCTGTTATTTGACCTGTCTCAGTTTTTAATGGACCTATCCTTTCCCTAGTCTTAGTACGATATAACTGAAAAAACCCTTTAGGATTTGTCTTTGCTTGCCCTGCTATGCGAACTTCATAGTTTCTTTTTGCTTTCCTTATCTCTTTTTTAACATTTCTAACCAGTTGTACGAATTCCTGTTCTAAAGTGACCTCCCCATTTTTAATCCTTTTGTACCAAGCTCTCTTTTTACCTATAAGGTTCTTCAAATTCTTTGTTATCCACTTTGGGTCATTAGTATACGATCTATTCAATTTGTATGGTATACTACGTTCCTGTGCTTTGTTTAGAATATTCTTAAATAAGTTATATATTTATTCACTGGAGTTATCCAGTTATTCACTGGAAAGGCGAAGAGTTAGGGGTGACATGATAGAGGTTTACAAGTGGATGAATGGACATAACCGGGGGGATATTAATAGGGTATTAAAAGTATCAACACAGGACAGAACACGAAACAATGGATATAAATTGGATAAGTTTAGATTTAGGAAAGACTTGGGTAAATACTGGTTCAGTAACAGGGTTGTTGATTTGTGGAACCAATTGCCGCGTAACATTGTGGAGGTGGGGTCCCTCGATTGTTTCAAGCACGGGTTGGACAAGTATATGAGTGGGATTGGGTGGTTATAGAATAGGAGCTGCCTCGTATGGGCCAATAGGCCTTCTGCAGTTACCTTTGTTCTTATGTTCTTATTTAAGAATATTCTAAACAAAGCACAGGAACGTAGTATACCATACAAATTGAATAGATCGTATACTAATGACCCAAAGTGGATAACAAAGAATTTGAAGAACCTTATAGGTAAAAAGAGAGCTTGGTACAAAAGGATTAAAAATGGGGAGGTCACTTTAGAACAGGAATTCGTACAACTGGTTAGAAATGTTAAAAAAGAGATAAGGAAAGCAAAAAGAAACTATGAAGTTCGCATAGCAGGGCAAGCAAAGACAAATCCTAAAGGGTTTTTTCAGTTATATCGTACTAAGACTAGGGAAAGGATAGGTCCATTAAAAACTGAGACAGGTCAAATAACAGATAGTGATGAAGAGATGAGTAGTATTTTTAAAAAATATTTTGTATCTGTATTTACTAAAGAGGAACTTAACAATATGCCTTCAGCCGAACAAGTCTATGTGGGTGGGGACGAGGACAGGTTGACGAGTTTAGCAGTTACCAGGGAGGATGTTCTTAAACAAATAGTAAAACTCAAACCAAACAAATCCCCAGGGCCGGATGAAGTGTTTGCTAGGGTGCTTAAAGAATGCAAAGAGGAGCTTTGTGACCCACTGTCAACCATATTTAATAAATCAATAGAGTCAGGCAGAGTGCCAGAGTTTTGGAAAGTTGCTAATGTGATACCAGTTTTTAAGAAAGGAGATAGATCACTTGCGTCTAACTATCGACCAATTAGCCTAACGTCTATTGTGGGAAAGTTACTCGAATCTATAATAGCAAATAAAATTCGTCTTCATCTTGAAAAACATAAATTAATAATTGAGTCGCAACATGGTTTTATAAATGGCCGTTCATGTTTAACAAATTTGTTATCTTTTTATTCTAGCATTGTTGAGGCAGTTGATAGTGGTAAGGATTGCGATGTTGTATACCTTGACTTTAGCAAAGCTTTTGATACAGTGCCACATGAAAGACTGATTAAAAAAATAGAGTCTCATGGTATTGGGGGTGCTATATTAAGCTGGATTAGGGCATGGCTATACCAAAGGAAACAGAGAGTTAGTATAAATGGAATCAAGTCAGAGTGGGAAAATGTTGTAAGTGGAGTGCCTCAAGGCTCTGTCCTGGGACCTCTGTTGTTTATAATATATATAAATGATTTAGATTCAGGTTTGAGTAGCAACATTTGCAAATTTGCCGATGATACGAAAATCGGTAGGGAAATTAATTCGGAGGAGGACTCACTATCACTTCAAGTTGATCTAGATAGGGTTTTGAAATGGTCAAAGGATTGGCAGATGCAGTTTAATGCTGATAAATGTAAAGTTCTGAGGTTAGGTAATGATGATAGAGTTACAAGATACGAGCTAGATGGTGTTGTGATTGCGAAGTCGGATTGCGAAAGGGATCTGGGAGTTATGATTAGTAAGAATTTAAAACAAAAGGATCAATGCATAAATGTTCGTAATAAGGCAAATCGGACACTTGGATTTATTAATCGCAGCGTTAGTAACAAGACACCTGGTGTGGTTCTCAAGCTATATCTTGCTCTAGTTAGGCCCCATTTAGATTATGCAGTTCAGTTTTGGTCGCCATATTATAGAATGGATATAAATTCACTTGAACGTGTCCAGCTTGAACGTAGGATGACTAAGTTAATTCCCCAAATTAGAAATCTTTCATATGAAGAAAGATTAACAAAGCTTAAGTTGCATTCACTGGAAAGGCGAAGAGTTAGGGGTGACATGATAGAGGTTTACAAGTGGATGAATGGACATAACCGGGGGGATATTAATAGGGTATTAAAAGTATCAACACAGGACAGAACACGAAACAATGGATATAAATTGGATAAGTTTAGATTTAGGAAAGACTTGGGTAAATACTGGTTCAGTAACAGGGTTGTTGATTTGTGGAACCAATTGCCGCGTAACATTGTGGAGGTGGGGTCCCTCGATTGTTTCAAGCACGGGTTGGACAAGTATATGAGTGGGATTGGGTGGTTATAGAATAGGAGCTGCCTCGTATGGGCCAATAGGCCTTCTGCAGTTACCTTTGTTCTTATGTTCTTATGTACTTGAACGTAGGATGACTAAGTTAATTCCCCAAATTAGAAATCTTTCATATGAAGAAAGATTAACAAAGCTTAAGTTGCATTCACTGGAAAGGCGAAGAGTTAGGGGTGACATGATAGAGGTTTACAAGTGGATGAATGGACATAACCGGGGGGATATTAATAGGGTATTAAAAGTATCAACACAGGACAGAACACGAAACAATGGATATAAATTGGATAAGTTTAGATTTAGGAAAGACTTGGGTAAATACTGGTTCAGTAACAGGGTTGTTGATTTGTGGAACCAATTGCCGCGTAACATTGTGGAGGTGGGGTCCCTCGATTGTTTCAAGCACGGGTTGGACAAGTATATGAGTGGGATTGGGTGGTTATAGAATAGGAGCTGCCTCGTATGGGCCAATAGGCCTTCTGCAGTTACCTTTGTTCTTATGTTCTTATATTGAATCCACATCGAAATCCCCATTTAAGTCACCTATCGCTGGGTTCATGTCTCGCTCCAAGACCGGCCCACACCCCATACCCAAGCCTTTCCAATCAATTTGACCCAAAAAATTTCTTAGGCTATTAAAATCAGCTTTTCAAAAATCTGGCACTTTAACAGAATTTTCTCCTACTGGTCTATTCCATTCTATGCTAAATCTGATTTCTTTGTGATCACTGCTCCCTAGCTCACTCCCTATTTCGATGTCATTAATTTGCGTTTCCCTGTTAGTTAACACTAAATCTAAAATATTATTTTCCCGTGTTGGTTCCTTAATGTGTTGCGTAAGAAAGCAATCGTCAATTAATTCTAGAAAATCTTCTGCTTCACTATTCCCTGTTTTGTTCAACCAGTTTATTCCGCTAAAATTAAAGTCACCCATGACATAAATACTGTTAGATCTAGATGCTCTAGATATTTCATCCCATAGATGCTTTGCTTCCATTCTGTCTAAATTTGGTGGCCTATATATTACTCCTATTATAATATTATTAGCTTTTTCGTTTAATTCAATCCAAATAGTTTCTGTGTGTGGCTCTGTTTTGATTCCCTCTTTGAGACTACATTTCAAATTGTCCCTAACATATATGGCTACTCCACCTCCTCGTCTAATATATCTATCTGTGTGAAATAGTTTAAATCCATATATTTGATATTCAGCTAATAGTTCTCTATTTTCTACATTCATCCACGTTTCGGTAAGTGCAATAATATCTATTTTTTCTGTGCAGACAAGAGCATTTAATTCGTTAATTTTATTTCTTAGACTTCTACTGTTAGTGTAATATACCCTAAGTGAATTGTTATTTTGCGGACCTTCTCTTTCCCTGATCGTTTTGCCAATTCCTTTCTCCCACAAACACATACTTTTATTACCTCCTTCCTCCAAATCAATTCCCATACCTCTATCTACTAACAGTTTAAACCCAAACAAACACCTCTAACCACTTCTTCTAGCGAGTTCGCAACAGCAACAACCCCAGCTCTCGATAGATGCACCCCATCACGAGCATACATTTCATTTCTTCCATAGAAGTGTTCCCAGTTGTCTATGAAAGATATTGCATTTGATTTGCAATATCTTTCCAGCCGGCAATTGACACCAAGTGCCCTCGATATCCATTCATTTCCCACTCCCTTTCTTGGAAGAATGCCACATATGATCGGGATTCCTCCCTTGCTCCTAACTAACTCTATGGCTGTTTTATACCTCTGAATCAGTTCCTCACTCCTGACTCGACCAACATCATTTCCTCCCACGCTAATGCAAATAATGGGATTGTTCCCATTACCAGCCATAATATCATTCATGTTGTTTATAATATCACCAATGCCAGCTCCGGGATAGCAAACCCTTAACCTGTTCCCCCTATCTCTAGCACAAAACGTTCTATCCAAATACCTTATCTGGGAATCTCCCACAACTAATGTTTGCTTAGGTACTTCCTTTACTTTCTGAGGGGCCTGCGCTTCCTTTCTCTTCGTTGCTTTCCCTTTTGCGCGATCCACAGTCTCTCCACAGCACTCGTCCTCCAAAACGTCAAATGAATTTGAAGTTGCTATGGCGTTTGAAGGCGGCTTTATCAAAGTCTTCTTAAGGCCCCTGTCTTTCGCAACTCTCCAAGACGAGGTCCCTTTACTGCTGGTCTCCTCCTTCGTTACTTCTCGTTGTTTTTTAAGCTGACGCACCTCCTCCCGCAGAGAGTCCAACTCTGTCCTCAGGGCTCCCACTAGAGTCACCAGGTCCTTCACTACAACTTCCATATTGCTATGGAATATTGCTATACCAAAGGAAGCAGAGAGTTAGTATAAATGGAATCAAGTCAGAGTGGGAAAATGTTGTAAGTGGAGTGCCTCAAGGCTCTGTCCTGGGACCTCTGTTGTTTATAATATATATAAATGATTTAGATTCAGGTTTGAGTAGCAACATTTGCAAATTTGCCGATGATACGAAAATCGGTCGGGAAATTAATTCGGAGGAGGACTCACTATCACTTCAAGTTGATCTAGATAGGGTTTTGAAATGGTCAAAGGATTGGCAGATGCAGTTTAATGCTGATAAATGTAAAGTTCTGAGGGACCTCGTCTTGGAGAGTTACGAAAGACAGGGGCCTTAAGAAGACTTTGATAAAGCCGCCTTCAAACGCCATAGCAACTTCAAATTCATTTGACGTTTTGGAGGACGAGTGCTGTGGAGAGACTGTGGATCGCGCAAAAGGGAAAGCAACGAAGAGAAAGGAAGCGCAGGCCCCTCTGAAAGTAAAGGAAGTACCTAAGCAAACATTAGTTGTGGGAGATTCCCAGATAAGGTATTTGGATAGAACGTTTTGTGCTAGAGATAGGGGGAACAGGTTAAGGGTTTGCTATCCCGGAGCTGGCATTGGTGATATTATAAACAACATGAATGATATTATGGCTGGTAATGGGAACAATCCCATTATTTGCATTAGCGTGGGAGGAAATGATGTTGGTCGAGTCAGGAGTGAGGAACTGATTCAGAGGTATAAAACAGCCATAGAGTTAGTTAGGAGCAAGGGAGGAATCCCGATCATATGTGGCATTCTTCCAAGAAAGGGAGTGGGAAATGAATGGATATCGAGGGCACTTGGTGTCAATTGCCGGCTGGAAAGATATTGCAAATCAAATGCAATATCTTTCATAGATAACTGGGAACACTTCTATGGAAGAAATGAAATGTATGCTCGTGATGGGGTGCATCTATCGAGAGCTGGGGTTGTTGCTGTTGCGAACTCGCTAGAAGAAGTGGTTAGAGGTGTTTGTTTGGGTTTAAACTGTTAGTAGATAGAGGTATGGGAATTGATTTGGAGGAAGGAGGTAATAAAAGTATGTGTTTGTGGGAGAAAGGAATTGGCAAAACGATCAGGGAAAGAGAAGGTCCGCAAAATAACAATTCACTTAGGGTATATTACACTAACAGTAGAAGTCTAAGAAATAAAATTAACGAATTAAATGCTCTTGTCTGCACAGAAAAAATAGATATTATTGCACTTACCGAAACGTGGATGAATGTAGAAAATAGAGAACTATTAGCTGAATATCAAATATATGGATTTAAACTATTTCACACAGATAGATATATTAGACGAGGAGGTGGAGTAGCCATATATGTTAGGGACAATTTGAAATGTAGTCTCAAAGAGGGAATCAAAACAGAGCCACACACAGAAACTATTTGGATTGAATTAAACGAAAAAGCTAATAATATTATAATAGGAGTAATATATAGGCCACCAAAATTAGACAGAATGGAAGCAAAGCATCTATGGGATGAAATATCTAGAGCATCTAGATCTAACAGTATTTATGTCATGGGTGACTTTAATTTTAGCGGAATAAACTGGTTGAACAAAACAGGGAATAGTGAAGCAGAAGATTTTCTAGAATTAATTGACGATTGCTTTCTTACGCAACACATTAAGGAACCAACACGGGAAAATAATATTTTAGATTTAGTGTTAACTAACAGGGAAACGCAAATTAATGACATCGAAATAGGGAGTGAGCTAGGGAGCAGTGATCACAAAGAAATCAGATTTAGCATAGAATGGAATAGACCAGTAGGAGAAAATTCTGTTAAAGTGCCAGATTTTCGAAAAGCTGATTTTAATAGCCTAAGAAATTTTTTGGGTCAAATTGATTGGAAAGGCTTGGGTATGGGGTGTGGGCCGGTCTTGGAGCGAGACATGAACCCAGCGATAGGTGACTTAAATGGGGATTTCGATGTGGATTCAATATATAACTTATTTAAGAATATTCTAAACAAAGCACAGGAACGTAGTATACCATACAAATTGAATAGATCGTATACTAATGACCCAAAGTGGATAACAAAGAATTTGAAGAACCTTATAGGTAAAAAGAGAGCTTGGTACAAAAGGATTAAAAATGGGGAGGTCACTTTAGAACAGGAATTCGTACAACTGGTTAGAAATGTTAAAAAAGAGATAAGGAAAGCAAAAAGAAACTATGAAGTTCGCATAGCAGGGCAAGCAAAGACAAATCCTAAAGGGTTTTTTCAGTTATATCGTACTAAGACTAGGGAAAGGATAGGTCCATTAAAAACTGAGACAGGTCAAATAACAGATAGTGATGAAGAGATGAGTAGTACTTTTAATAAATATTTTGTATCTGTATTTACTAAAGAGGAACTTAACAATATGCCTTCAGCCGAACAAGTCTATGTGGGTGGGGACGAGGACAGGTTGACGAGTTTAGCAGTTACCAGGGAGGATGTTCTTAAACAAATAGTAAAACTCAAACCAAACAAATCCCCAGGGCCGGATGAAGTGTTTGCTAGGGTGCTTAAAGAATGCAAAGAGGAGCTTTGTGACCCACTGTCAACCATATTTAATAAATCAATAGAGTCAGGCAGAGTGCCAGAGTTTTGGAAAGTTGCTAATGTGATACCAGTTTTTAAGAAAGGAGATAGATCACTTGCGTCTAACTATAGACCAATTAGCCTAACGTCTATTGTGGGAAAGTTACTCGAATCTATAATAGCAAATAAAATTCGTCTTCATCTTGAAAAACATAAATTAATAATTGAGTCGCAACATGGTTTTATAAATGGCCGTTCATGTTTAACAAATTTGTTATCTTTTTATTCTAGCATTGTTGAGGCAGTTGATAGTGGTAAGGATTGCGATGTTGTATACCTTGACTTTAGCAAAGCTTTTGATACAGTGCCACATGAAAGACTGATTAAAAAAAATAGAGTCTCATGGTATTGGGGGTGCTATATTAAGCTGGATTAGGGCATGGCTATACCAAAGGAAACAGAGAGTTAGTATAAATGGAATCAAGTCAGAGTGGGAAAATGTTGTAAGTGGAGTGCCTCAAGGCTCTGTCCTGGGACCTCTGTTGTTTATAATATATATAAATGATTTAGATTCAGGTTTGAGTAGCAACATTTGCAAATTTGCCGATGATACGAAAATCGGTAGGGAAATTAATTCGGAGGAGGACTCACTATCACTTCAAGTTGATCTAGATAGGGTTTTGAAATGGTCAAAGGATTGGCAGATGCAGTTTAATGCTGATAAATGTAAAGTTCTGAGGTTAGGTAATGATGATAGAGTTACAAGATACGAGCTAGATGGTGTTGTGATTGCGAAGTCGGATTGCGAAAGGGATCTGGGAGTTATGATTAGTAAGAATTTAAAACAAAAGGATCAATGCATAAATGTTCGTAATAAGGCAAATCGGACACTTGGATTTATTAATCGCAGCGTTAGTAACAAGACACCTGGTGTGGTTCTCAAGCTATATCTTGCTCTAGTTAGGCCCCATTTAGATTATGCAGTTCAGTTTTGGTCGCCATATTATAGAATGGATATAAATTCACTTGAACGTGTCCAGCGTAGGATGACTAAGTTAATTCCCCAAATTAGAAATCTTTCATATGAAGAAAGATTAACAAAGCTTAAGTTGCATTCACTGGAAAGGCGAAGAGTTAGGGGTGACATGATAGAGGTTTACAAGTGGATGAATGGACATAACCGGGGGGATATTAATAGGGTATTAAAAGTATCAACACAGGACAGAACACGAAACAATGGATATAAATTGGATAAGTTTAGATTTAGGAAAGACTTGGGTAAATACTGGTTCAGTAACAGGGTTGTTGATTTGTGGAACCAATTGCCGCGTAACATTGTGGAGGTGGGGTCCCTCGATTGTTTCAAGCACGGGTTGGACAAGTATATGAGTGGGATTGGGTGGTTATAGAATAGGAGCTGCCTCGTATGGGCCAATAGGCCTTCTGCAGTTACCTTTGTTCTTATGTTCTTATGTTAGGTAATGATGATAGAGTTACAAGATACGAGCTAGATGGTGTTGTGATTGCGAAGTCGGATTGCGAAAGGGATCTGGGAGTTATGATTAGTAAGAATTTAAAACAAAAGGATCAATGCATAAATGTTCGTAATAAGGCAAATCGGACACTTGGATTTATTAATCGCAGCATTAGTAACAAGACACCTGGTGTGGTTCTCAAGCTATATCTTGCTCTAGTTAGGCCCCATTTAGATTATGCAGTTCAGTTTTGGTCGCCATATTATAGAATGGATATAAATTCACTTGAACGTGTCCAGCGTAGGATAAGAACATAAGAAGAACATAAGAACAAAGGTAACTGCAGAAGGCCTATTGGCCCATACGAGGCAGCTCCTATTCTATAACCACCCAATCCCACTCATATACTTGTCCAACCCGTGCTTGAAACAATCGAGGGACCCCACCTCCACAATGTTACGCGGCAATTGGTTCCACAAATCAACAACCCTGTTACTGAACCAGTATTTACCCAAGTCTTTCCTAAATCTAAACTTATCCAATTTATATCCATTGTTTCGTGTTCTGTCCTGTGTTGATACTTTTAATACCCTATTAATATCCCCCCGGTTATGTCCATTCATCCACTTGTAAACCTCTATCATGTCACCCCTAACTCTTCGCCTTTCCAGTGAATGCAACTTAAGCTTTGTTAATCTTTCTTCATATGAAAGATTTCTAATTTGGGGAATTAACTTAGTCATCCTACGCTGGACACGTTCAAGTGAATTTATATCCATTCTATAATATGGCGACCAAAACTGAACTGCATAATCTAAATGGGGCCTAACTAGAGCAAGATATAGCTTGAGAACCACTCCAGGTGTCTTGTTACTAACGCTGCGATTAATAAATCCAAGTGTCCGATTTGCCTTATTACGAACATTTATGCATTGATCCTTTTGTTTTAAATTCTTACTAATCATAACTCACCAGATCCCTTTCGCAATCCGACCTCGCAATCACAACACCATCCAGCTCGCATCTTGCAACTCCATCACCACCACCCAACCCCAGAACCCCACACCTATCAGCACCAAACTGCATCTGCCAATCCACCGACCACCCCAAAACCCCATCCAGATCAACCCGAAGTGATAGTGAGTCCTCCTCCGAACCAACCTCCCCACCGATCCTCGTATCATCGGCAAACTTGCAAATGTTGCCACTCAAACCCGAATCCAAATCACCCATACATACTACAAACAACAGAGGTCCCAGGACAGAGCCCCGAGGCACTACACCCACAACACCTTCCCACTCTGACCCGACTCCACCCATACCAACTCTCCGTTTCCCCTGGTACAGCCACGCCCCAATCCAGCCCAATATAGCACCCCCAATACCATGAGACTCCATTTCCCCAACCAGTCCCCCACGTGGCACCGTATCAAAAGCCCCGCCAAAGTCAAGGTACACAACATCGCAATCCTTACCACTATCAACCGCCCCAACAATGCTAGAACAAAAAGATAACAAACCTGTCAAACATGAACGGCCACCTACAAAACCATGCTGCGACTCAACCACCAATTTATGTTTTTCAAGATGAAGACGAATCCTATTTGCTACCATAGATTCGAGCAACCTTCCCACAACAGACGCTAGGCCAACCGGTCGACAGCCAGACGCAAGTGATCTATCTCCTTTCTTAAAAACTGGTATCACACCAGCAACCTTCCAAAACTCCGGCACCCTGCCCGACTCCACTGATTCACTAAACATGGTTGACAGCGGGTCACAAAGCTCCTCCCTGCACTCCCCAAGCACCCTAGCAAACACCTCATCCGGCCCCGGGGACTTGTTTGGTTTGAGTTTCACTACCCGCCCAAGAACATCCTCCCTGGCAACCGCCAAACCCGCCAACCCGTCCCCGTCCCCACCCACACAGACCTGCTCGGCCGAAGGCACACTGCTAAGTTCCTCCCCAGCAAATACAGATACAAAATACCTATTAAAAACACCACTCATCTCCCCATCACCATCCGCTACCTGACCCGTCTCAGCCTCCAATGGACCTATCCTCTCCCCAGTCCCAGCACGATACAACTGAAAAAAACCTCCAGGACCCGCCCTTGCCTGCCCCGCCACGCGAACTCCACAGTTCCCCCTTGCTTTCCCCATCTCCCCCTTAACATTTCCAACCAGTTGCACGAATTCCCGTTCCAAAGTGACCTCCCCACCCCTAATCCCTTTGTACCAAGCTCTCTTTCCACTAAGTTAACTAAGATGACTAAGTTAATTCCCCAAATTAGAAATCTTTCATATGAAGAAAGATTAACAAAGCTTAAGTTGCATTCACTGGAAAGGCGAAGAGTTAGGGGTGACATGATAGAGGTTTACAAGTGGATGAATGGACATAACCGGGGGGATATTAATAGGGTATTAAAAGTATCAACACAGGACAGAACACGAAACAATGGATATAAATTGGATAAGTTTAGATTTAGGAAAGACTTGGGTAAATACTGGTTCAGTAACAGGGTTGTTGATTTGTGGAACCAATTGCCGCGTAACATTGTGGAGGTGGGGTCCCTCGATTGTTTCAAGCACGGGTTGGACAAGTATATGAGTGGGATTGGGTGGTTATAGAATAGGAGCTGCCTCGTATGGGCCAATAGGCCTTCTGCAGTTACCTTTGTTCTTATGTTCTTATGTTCTTATGTTCAGTGGGTTACAAAGCTCCTCTTTGCATTCTTTAAGCACCCTGGCAAACACTTCATCCGGCCCTGGGGATTTGTTTGGTTTGAGTTTTACTATTTGTTTAAGAACATCCTCCCTGGTAACTGCTAAACTCGTCAACCTGTCCTCGTCCCCACCCACATAGACTTGTTCGGCTGAAGGCATATTGTTAAGTTCCTCTTTAGTAAATACAGATACAAAATATTTATTAAAAATACTACTCATCTCTTCATCACTATCTGTTATTTGACCGGTCTCAGTTTTTAATGGACCTATCCTTTCCCTAGTCTTAGTACGATATAACTGAAAAAACCCTTTAGGATTTGTCTTTGCTTGCCCTGCTATGCGAACTTCATAGTTTCTTTTTGCTTTCCTTATCTCTTTTTTAACATTTCTAACCAGTTGTACGAATTCCTGTTCTAAAGTGACCTCCCCATTTTTAATCCTTTTGTACCAAGCTCTCTTTTTACCTATAAGGTTCTTCAAATTCTTTGTTATCCACTTTGGGTCATTAGTATTCGATCTATTCAATTTGTATGGTATACTACGTTCCTGTGCTTTGTTTAGAATATTCTTAAATAAGTTATATATTGAATCCACATCGAAATCCCCATTTAAGTCACCTATCGCTGGGTTCATGTCTCGCTCCAAGACCGGCCCACACCCCATACCCAAGACTTTCCAATCAATTAAGAACATAAGAACATAAGAACAAAGGTAACTGCAGAAGGCCTATTGGCCCATTCGAGGCAGCTCCTATTCTATAACCACCCAATCCCACTCATATACTTGTCCAACCCGCGCTTGAAACAATCGAGGGACCCCACCTCCACCACGTTACGCGGCAATTGGTTCCATAAGAACATAAGAACATAAGAACAAAGGCAACTGCAGAAGGCCTACTGGCCCATACGAGGCAGCTCCTATTTATAACCACCCAATATTACTGGGAATATGGGATAGATGTTCATGATAATGACACGAAGTGTAAACTATGTGGTATGTTAAGGTCTCACACCCTGGCCCATTATGTTCTTGATTGTCCGTTGATTAATGTATATAGAAACACTGAGATAAGGACTGTTCCTGAACAAATAGCCTGGATGTGTCACAACGGAAAGGTTGATGATATTCTTGAGAGATATAAGAATTTTGCACCAAGATTGTAATATTTTGTTGAATTATCTGCAGGTGTCTTGCAAATTGTCTATACAGTATACCTAGGTCATAAAAGTATTTGTGTGTACGTCTGATACCATACTCCTTGTGAGGGAGGAAATGTATATGTTTACCTCTCAGAATGTTTGGTAATATGTTTATTGTTTGTGATGTGTGTCTATGTATATATTAACACGTTGTACTGAATGGGGTGAGAATAGCTTGAGCTACCTCATCCCTTTGTGTGTATTTTACCTCAATATACTTATTTCAATTTCAATTTCAATCCCACTCACATACTTGTCCAACCCGCGCTTGAAACAATCGAGGGACCCCACCTCCAGCACGTTACGCAGTAATTGGTTCCGAAATAAGAACATAAGAACAAAGGTAACTGCAGAAGGCCTATTGGCCCATACGAGGCAGCTCCTATTCTATAACCACCCAATCCCACTCATATACTTGTCCAACCCGTGCTTGAAACAATCGAGGGACCCCACCTCCACAATGTTACGCGGCAATTGGTTCCACAAATCAACAACCCTGTTACTGAACCAGTATTTACCCAAGTCTTTCCTAAATCTAAACTTATCCAATTTATATCCATTGTTTCGTGTTCTGTCCTGTGTTGATACTTTTAATACCCTATTAATATCCCCCCGGTTATGTCCATTCATCCACTTGTAAACCTCTATCATGTCACCCCTAACTCTTCGCCTTTCCAGTGAATGCAACTTAAGCTTTGTTAATCTTTCTTCATATGAAAGATTTCTAATTTGGGGAATTAACTTAGTCATCCTACGCTGGACACGTTCAAGTGAATTTATATCCATTCTATAATATGGCGACCAAAACTGAACTGCATAATCTAAATGGGGCCTAACTAGAGCAAGATATAGCTTGAGAACCACACCAGGTGTCTTGTTACTAACGCTGCGATTAATAAATCCAAGTGTCCGATTTGCCTTATTACGAACATTTATGCATTGATCCTTTTGTTTTAAATTCTTACTAATCATAACTCCCAGATCCCTTTCGCAATCCGACTTCGCAATCACAACACCATCTAGCTCGTATCTTGTAACTCTATCATCATTACCTAACCTCAGAACTTTACATTTATCAGCATTAAACTGCATCTGCCAATCCTTTGACCATTTCAAAACCCTATCTAGATCAACTTGAAGTGATAGTGAGTCCTCCTCCGAATTAATTTCCCTACCGATTTTCGTATCATCGGCAAATTTGCAAATGTTGCTACTCAAACCTGAATCTAAATCATTTATATATATTATAAACAACAGAGGTCCCAGGACAGAGCCTTGAGGCACTCCACTTACAACATTTTCCCACTCTGACTTGATTCCATTTATACTAACTCTCTGTTTCCTTTGGTATAGCCATGCCCTAATCCAGCTTAATATAGCACCCCCAATACCATGAGACTCTATTTTTTTAATCAGTCTTTCATCAATTTGACCCAAAAAATTTCTTAGGCTATTAAAATCAGCTTTTCGAAAATCTGGCACTTTAACAGAATTTTCTCCTACTGGTCTATTCCATTCTATGCTAAATCTGATTTCTTTGTGATCACTGCTCCCTAGCTCACTCCCTATTTCGATGTCATTAATTTGCGTTTCCCTGTTAGTTAACACTAAATCTAAAATATTATTTTCCCGTGTTGGTTCCATAATGTGTTGCGTAAGAAAGCAATCGTCAATTAATTCTAGAAAATCTTCTGCTTCACTATTCCCTGTTTTGTTCAACCAGTTTATTCCGCTAAAATTAAAGTCACCCATGACGTAAATACTGTTAGATCTAGATGCTCTAGATATTTCATCCCATAGATGCTTTGCTTCCATTCTGTCTAAATTTGGTGGCCTATATATTACTCCTATTATAATATTATTAGCTTTTTCGTTTAATTCAATCCAAATAGTTTCTGTGTGTGGCTCTGTTTTGATTCCCTCTTTGAGACTACATTTCAAATTGTCCCTAACATATATGGCTACTCCACCTCCTCGTCTAATATATCTATCTGTGTGAAATAGTTTAAATCCATATATTTGATATTCAGCTAATAGTTCTCTATTTTCTACATTCATCCACGTTTCGGTAAGTGCAATAATATCTATTTTTTCTGTGCAGACAAGAGCATTTAATTCGTTAATTTTATTTCTTAGACTTCTACTGTTAGTGTAATATACCCTAAGTGAATTGTTATTTTGCGGACCTTCTCTTTCCCTGATCGTTTTGCCAATTCCTTTCTCCCACAAACACATACTTTTATTACCTCCTTCCTCCAAATCAATTCCCATACCTCTATCTACTAACAGTTTAAACCCAAACAAACCCAAACATTTTTGGTTAGAAATGTTAAAAAAGAGATAAGGAAAGCAAAAAGAAACTATGAAGTTCGCATAGCAGGGCAAGCAAAGACAAATCCTAAAGGGTTTTTTCAGTTATATCGTACTAAGACTAGGGAAAGGATAGGTCCATTAAAAACTGAGACAGGTCAAATAACAGATAGTGATGAAGAGATGAGTAGTATTTTTAATAAATATTTTGTATCTGTATTTACTAAAGAGGAACTTAACAATATGCCTTCAGCCGAACAAGTCTATGTGGGTGGGGACGAGGACAGGTTGACGAGTTTAGCAGTTACCAGGGAGGATGTTCTTAAACAAATAGTAAAACTCAAACCAAACAAATCCCCAGGGCCGGATGAAGTGTTTGCCAGGGTGCTTAAAGAATGCAAAGAGGAGCTTTGTGACCCACTGTCAACCATATTTAATAAATCAATAGAGTCAGGCAGAGTGCCAGAGTTTTGGAAAGTTGCTAATGTGATACCAGTTTTTAAGAAAGGAGATAGATCACTTGCGTCTAACTATCGACCAATTAGCCTAACGTCTATTGTGGGAAAAATACTCGAATCTATAATAGCAAATAAAATTCGTCTTCATCTTGAAAAACATAAATTAATAATTGAGTCGCAACATGGTTTTATAAATGGCCGTTCATGTTTAACAAATTTGTTATCCTTTTATTCTAGCATTGTTGAGGCAGTTGATAGTGGTAAGGATTGCGATGTTGTATACCTTGACTTTAGCAAAGCTTTTGATACAGTGCCACATGAAAGACTGATTAAAAAGATAGAGTCTCATGGTATTGGGGGTGCTATATTAAGCTGGATTAGGGCATGGCTATACCAAAGGAAACAGAGAGTTAGTATAAATGGAATCAAGTCAGAGTGGGAAAATGTTGTAAGTGGAGTGCCTCAAGGCTCTGTCCTGGGACCTCTGTTGTTTATAATATATATAAATGATTTAGATTCAGGTTTGAGTAGCAACATTTGCAAATTTGCCGATGATACGAAAATCGGTAGGGAAATTAATTCGGAGGAGGACTCACTATCACTTCAAGTTGATCTAGATAGGGTTTTGAAATGGTCAAAGGATTGGCAGATGCAGTTTAATGCTGATAAATGTAAAGTTCTGAGGTTAGGTAATGATGATAGAGTTTCAAGATACGAGCTAGATGGTGTTGTGATTGCGAAGTCGGATTGCGAAAGGGATCTGGGAGTTATGATTAGTAAGAATTTAAAACATAAGGATCAATGCATAAATGTTCGTAATAAGGCAAATCGGACACTTGGATTTATTAATCGCAGCGTTAGTAACAAGACACCTGGTGTGGTTCGCAAGCTATATCTTGCTCTAGTTAGGCCCCATTTAGATTATGCAGTTCAGTTTTGGTCGCCATATTATAGAATGGATATAAATTCACTTGAACGTGTCCAGCGTAGGATGACTAAGTTAATTCCCAAAATTAGAAATCTTTCATATGAAGAAAGATTAACAAAGCTTAAGTTGCATTCACTGGAAAGGCGAAGAGTTAGGGGCGACATGATAGAGGTTTACAAGTGGGTGAATGGACAAAACAAGGGGGATATTAATAGGGTATTAAAAGTATCAACACTGGACAGAACACGAAACAATGGGTATAAATTGGATAAGTTTAGATTTAGGAAAGACTTGGGTAAATACTGGTTCAGTAACAGGGTTGTAGATTTGTGGAACCAATTGCCGCGTAACGTGGTGGAGGTGGGGTCCCTCGATTGTTTCAAGCGCGGGTTGGACAAGTATATGAGTGGGATTGGGTGGTTATAGAATAGGAGCTGCCTCGTATGGGCCAATAGGCCTTCTGCAGTTACCTTTGTTCTTATGTTCTTAAACACCTCTAACCACTTCTTCTAACGAGTTCGCAACAGCAACAACCCCAGCTCTCGATAGATGCACCCCATCACGAGCATACATTTCATTTCTTCCATAGAAGTGTTCCCAGTTGTCTATGAAAGATATTGCATTTGATTTGCAATATCTTTCCAGCCGGCAATTGACACCAAGTGCCCTCGATATCCATTCATTTCCCACTCCCTTTCTTGGAAGAATGCCACATATGATCGGGATTCCTCCCTTGCTCCTAACTAACTCTATGGCTGTTTTATACCTCTGAATCAGTTCCTCACTCCTAACTCGACCAACATCATTTCCTCCTACGCTAATGCAAATAATGGGATTGTTCCCATTACCAGCCATAATATCATTCATGTTGTTTATAATATCACCAATGCCAGCTCCGGGATAGCAAACCCTTAACCTGTTCCCCCTATCTCTAGCACAAAACGTTCTATCCAAATACCTTATCTGGGAATCTCCCACAACTAATGTTTGCTTAGGTACTTCCTTTACTTTCTGAGGGGCCTGCGCTTCCTTTCTCTTCGTTGCTTTCCCTTTTGCGCGATCCACAGTCTCTCCACAGCACTCGTCCTCCAAAACGTCAAATGAATTAGAAGTTGCTATGGCGTTTGAAGGCGGCTTTATCAAAGTCTTCTTAAGGCCCCTGTCTTTCACAACTCTCCAAGACGAGGTCCCTTTACTGCTGGTCTCCTCCTTCGTTACTTCTCGTTGAACATAAGAACATAAGAACAAAGGTAACTGCAGAAGGCCTATTGGCCCATACGAGGCAGCTCCTATTCTATAACCACCCAATCCCACTCATATACTTGTCCAACCCGTGCTTGAAACAATCGAGGGACCCCACCTCCACAATGTTACGCGGCAATTGGTTCCACAAATCAAAAACCCTGTTACTGAACCAGTATTTACCCAAGTCTTTCCTAAATCTAAACTTATCCAATTTATATCCATTGTTTCGTGTTCTGTCCTGTGTTGATACTTTTAATACCCTATTAATATCCCCCCGGTTATGTCCATTCATCCACTTGTAAACCTCTATCATGTCACCCCTAACTCTTCGCCTTTCCAGTGAATGCAACTTAAGCTTTGTTAATCTTTCTTCATATGAAAGATTTCTAATTTGGGGAATTAACTTAGTCATCCTACGCTGGACACGTTCAAGTGAATTTATATCCATTCTATAATATGGCGACCAAAACTGAACTGCATAATCTAAATGGGGCCTAACTAGAGCAAGATATAGCTTGAGAACCACACCAGGTGTCTTGTTACTAACGCTGCGATTAATAAATCCAAGTGTCCGATTTGCCTTATTACGAACATTTATGCATTGATCCTTTTGTTTTAAATTCTTACTAATCATAACTCCCAGATCCCTTTCGCAATCCGACTTCGCAATCACAACACCATCTAGCTCGTATCTTGTAACTCTATCATCATTACCTAACCTCAGAACTTTACATTTATCAGCATTAAACTGCATCTGCCAATCCTTTGACCATTTCAAAACCCTATCTAGATCAACTTGAAGTGATAGTGAGTCCTCCTCCGAATTAATTTCCCTACCGATTTTCGTATCATCGGCAAATTTGCAAATGTTGCTACTCAAACCTGAATCTAAATCATTTATATATATTATAAACAACAGAGGTCCCAGGACAGAGCCTTGAGGCACTCCACTTACAACATTTTCCCACTCTGACTTGATTCCATTTATACTAACTCTCTGTTTCCTTTGGTATAGCCATGCCCTAATCCAGCTTAATATAGCACCCCCAATACCATGAGACTCTATTTTTTTAATCAGTCTTTCATGTGGCACTGTATCAAAAGCTTTGCTAAAGTCAAGGTATACAACATCGCAATCCTTACCACTATCAACTGCCTCAACAATGCTAGAATAAAAAGATAACAAATTTGTTAAACATGAACGGCCATTTATAAAACCATGTTGCGACTCAATTATTAATTTATGTTTTTCAAGATGAAGACGAATTTTATTTGCTATTATAGATTCGAGTAACTTTCCCACTATAGACGTTAGGCTAATTGGTCGATAGTTAGACGCAAGTGATCTATCTCCTTTCTTAAAAACTGGTATCACATTAGCAACTTTCCAAAACTCTGGCACTCTGCCTGACTCTATTGATTTATTAAATATGGTTGACAGTGGGTCACAAAGCTCCTCTTTGCATTCTTTAAGCACCCTAGCAAACACTTCATCCGGCCCTGGGGATTTGTTTGGTTTGAGTTTTACTATTTGTTTAAGAACATCCTCCCTGGTAACTGCTAAACTCGTCAACCTGTCCTCGTCCCCACCCACATAGACTTGTTCGGCTAAAGGCATATTGTTAAGTTCCTCTTTAGTAAATACAGATACAAAATATTTATTAAAAATACTACTCATCTCTTCATCACTATCTGTTATTTGACCTGTCTCAGTTTTTAATGGACCTATCCTTTCCCTAGTCTTAGTACGATATAACTGAAAAAACCCTTTAGGATTTGTCTTTGCTTGCCCTGCTATGCGAACTTCATAGTTTCTTTTTGCTTTCCTTATCTCTTTTTTAACATTTCTAACCAGTTGTACGAATTCCTGTTCTAAAGTGACCTCCCCATTTTTAATCCTTTTGTACCAAGCTCTCCTTTTACCTATAAGGCTCTTCAAATTCTTTGTTATCCACTTTGGGTCATTAGTATACGATCTATTCAATTTGTATGGTATACTACGTTCCTGTGCTTTGTTTAGAATATTCTTAAATAAGTTATATATTGAATCCACATCGAAATCCCCATTTAAGTCACCTATCGCTGGGTTCATGTCTCGCTCCAAGACCGGCCCACACCCCATACCCAAGCCTTTCCAATCAATTTGACGCAAAAAATTTCTTAGGCTATTAAAATCAGCTTTTCGAAAATCTGGCACTTTAACAGAATTTTCTCCTACTGGTCTATTCCATTCTATGCTAAATCTGATTTCTTTGTGATCACTGCTCCCTAGCTCACTCCCTATTTCGATGTCATTAATTTGCGTTTCCCTGTTAGTTAACACTAAATCTAAAATATTATTTTCCCGTGTTGGTTCCTTAATGTGTTGCGTAAGAAAGCAATCGTCAATTAATTCTAGAAAATCTTCTGCTTCACTATTCCCTGTTTTGTTCAACCAGTTTATTCCGCTAAAATTAAAGTCACCCATGACATAAATACTGTTAGATCTAGATGCTCTAGATATTTCATCCCATAGATGCTTTGCTTCCATTCTGTCTAAATTTGGTGGCCTATATATTACTCCTATTATAATATTATTAGCTTTTTCGTTTAATTCAATCCAAATAGTTTCTGTGTGTGGCTCTGTTTTGATTCCCTCTTTGAGACTACATTTCAAATTGTCCCTAACATATATGGCTACTCCACCTCCTCGTCTAATATATCTATCTGTGTGAAATAGTTTAAATCCATATATTTGATATTCAGCTAATAGTTCTCTATTTTCTACATTCATCCACGTTTCGGTAAGTGCAATAATATCTATTTTTTCTGTGCAGACAAGAGCATTTAATTCGTTAATTTTATTTCTTAGACTTCTACTGTTAGTGTAATATACCCTAAGTGAATTGTTATTTTGCGGACCTTCTCTTTCCCTGATCGTTTTGCCAATTCCTTTCTCCCACAAACACATACTTTTATTACCTCCTTCCTCCAAATCAATTCCCATACCTCTATCTACTAACAGTTTAAACCCAAACAAACACCTCTAACCACTTCTTCTAGCGAGTTCGCAACAGCAACAACCCCAGCTCTCGATAGATGCACCCCATCACGAGCATACATTTCATTTCTTCCATAGAAGTGTTCCCAGTTGTCTATGAAAGATATTGCATTTGATTTGCAATATCTTTCCAGCCGGCAATTGACACCAAGTGCCCTCGATATCCATTCATTTCCCACTCCCTTTCTTGGAAGAATGCCACATATGATCGGGATTCCTCCCTTGCTCCTAACTAACTCTATGGCTGTTTTATACCTCTGAATCAGTTCCTCACTCCTGACTCGACCAACATCATTTCCTCCCACGCTAATGCAAATAATGGGATTGTTCCCATTACCAGCCATAATATCATTCATGTTGTTTATAATATCACCAATGCCAGCTCCGGGATAGCAAACCCTTAACCTGTTCCCCCTATCTCTAGCACAAAACGTTCTATCCAAATACCTTATCTGGGAATCTCCCACAACTAATGTTTGCTTAGGTACTTCCTTTACTTTCTGAGGGGCCTGCGCTTCCTTTCTCTTCGTTGCTTTCCCTTTTGCGCGATCCACAGTCTCTCCACAGCACTCGTCCTCCAAAACGTCAAATGAATTTGAAGTTGCTATGGCGTTTGAAGGCGGCTTTATCAAAGTCTTCTTAAGGCCCCTGTCTTTCGCAACTCTCCAAGACGAGGTCCCTTTACTGCTGGTCTCCTCCTTCGTTACTTCTCGTTGTTTTTTAAGCTGACGCACCTCCTCCCGCAGAGAGTCCAACTCTGTCCTCAGGGCTCCCACTAGAGTCACCAGGTCCTTCACTACAACTCCCATATTGCTATGATAATATAACAACACTCAGGAGCTCCGGTTAACACAACCTCTCACTGTGACTTCACCTGCAACTTTTCAACTTCAGAACAACTTCTCGTTGTTCTTTCAGCTGACGCACCTCCTCCCGCAGAAAGTCCAACTCTGTCCTCAGGGCTCCCACTAGAGTCACCAGGTCCTTAACTACAACTTCCATATTGCAATGATAATATAACAACACTCAGGAGCTCCGGTTAACACAACCTCACACTGTGACTTCACCTGACCGACTGGGATTTATTAATTTATTAATTAATCTGGGATTTATTAATTAATCTGGGAAATTATTAATTTATGTTTTTCAAGATGAAGACGAATTTTATTTGCTATTATAGATTCGAGTAACTTTCCCACAATAGACGTTAGGCTAATTGGTCGATAGTTAGACGCAAGTGATCTATCTCCTTTCTTAAAAACTGGTATCACATTAGCAACTTTCCAAAACTCTGGCACTCTGCCTGACTCTATTGATTTATTAAATATGGTTGACAGTGGGTCACAAAGCTCCTCTTTGCATTCTTTAAGCACCCTAGCAAACACTTCATCCGGCCCTGGGGATTTGTTTGGTTTGAGTTTTACTATTTGTTTAAGAACATCCTCCCTGGTAACTGCTAAACTCGTCAACCTGTCCTCGTCCCCACCCACATAGACTTGTTCGGCTGAAGGCATATTGTTAAGTTCCTCTTTAGTAAATACAGATACAAAATATTTATTAAAAATACTACTCATCTCTTCATCACTATCTGTTATTTGACCTGTCTCAGTTTTTAATGGACCTATCCTTTCCCTAGTCTTAGTACGATATAACTGAAAAAACCCTTTAGGATTTGTCTTTGCTTGCCCTGCTATGCGAACTTCATAGTTTCTTTTTGCTTTCCTTATCTCTTTTTTAACATTTCTAACCAGTTGTACGAATTCCTGTTCTAAAGCGACCTCCCCATTTTTAATCCTTTTGTACCAAGCTCTCTTTTTACCTATAAGGTTCTTCAAATTCTTTGTTATCCACTTTGGGTCATTAGTATTCGATCTATTCAATTTGTATGGTATACTACGTTCCTGTGCTTTGTTTAGAATATTCTTAAATAAGTTATATATTGAATCCACATCGAAATCCCCATTTAAGTCACCTATCGCTGGGTTCATGTCTCGCTCCAAGACCGGCCCACACCCCATACCCAAGACTTTCCAATCAATTTGACCCAAAAAATTTCTTAGGCTATTAAAATCAGCTTTTCGAAAATCTGGCACTTTAACAGAATTTTCTCCTACTGGTCTATTCCATTCTATGCTAAATCTGATTTCTTTGTGATCACTGCTCCCTAGCTCACTCCCTATTTCGATGTCATTAATTTGCGTTTCCCTGTTAGTTAACACTAAATCTAAAATATTATTTTCCCGTGTTGGTTCCTTAATGTGTTGCGTAAGAAAGCAATCGTCAATTAATTCTAGAAAATCTTCTGCTTCACTATTCCCTGTTTTGTTCAACCAGTTTATTCCGCTAAAATTAAAGTCACCCATGACATAAATACTGTTAGATCTAGATGCTCTAGATATTTACATAAGAACATAAGAACAAAGGTAACTGCAGAAGGCCTATTGGCCCATACGAGGCAGCTCCTATTCTATAACCACCCAATCCCACTCATATACTTGTCCAACCCGTGCTTGAAACAATCGAGGGACCCCACCTCCACAATGTTACGCGGCAATTGGTTCCACAAATCAACAACCCTGTTACTGAACCAGTATTTACCCAAGTCTTTCCTAAATCTAAACTTATCCAATTTATATCCATTGTTTCGTGTTCTGTCCTGTGTTGATACTTTTAATACCCTATTAATATCCCCCCGGTTATGTCCATTCATCCACTTGTAAACCTCTATCATGTCACCCCTAACTCTTCGCCTTTCCAGTGAATGCAACTTAAGCTTTGTTAATCTTTCTTCATATGAAAGATTTCTAATTTGGGGAATTAACTTAGTCATCCTACGCTGGACACGTTCAAGTGAATTTATATCCATTCTATAATATAAGAACATAAGAACATAAGAACAAAGGTAACTGCAGAAGGCCTATTGGCCCATACGAGGCAGCTCCTATTCTATAACCACCCAATCCCACTCATATACTTGTCCAACCCGTGCTTGAAACAATCGAGGGACCCCACCTCCACAATGTTACGCGGCAATTGGTTCCACAAATCAACAACCCTGTTACTGAACCAGTATTTACCCAAGTCTTTCCTAAATCTAAACTTATCCAATTTATATCCATTGTTTCGTGTTCTGTCCTGTGTTGATACTTTTAATACCCTATTAATATCCCCCCGGTTATGTCCATTCATCCACTTGTAAACCTCTATCATGTCACCCCTAACTCTTCGCCTTTCCAGTGAATGCAACTTAAGCTTTGTTAATCTTTCTTCATATGAAAGATTTCTAATTTGGGGAATTAACTTAGTCATCCTACGCTGGACACGTTCAAGTGAATTTATATCCATTCTATAATATGGCGACCAAAACTGAACTGCATAATCTAAATGGGGCCTAACTAGAGCAAGATATAGCTTGAGAACCACACCAGGTGTCCTGTTACTAACGCTGCGATTAATAAATCCAAGTGTCCGATTTGCCTTATTACGAACACTTATGCATTGATCCTTTTGTTTTAAATTCTTACTAATCATAACTCCCAGATCTCTTTCGCAATCCGACTTCGCAATCACAACACCATCTAGCTCGTATCTTGTAACTCTATCATCATTACCTAACCTCAGAACTTTACATTTATCAGCATTAAACTGCATCTGCCAATCCTTTGACCATTTCAAAACCCTATCTAGATCAACTTGAAGTGATAGTGAGTCCTCCTCCGAATTAATTTCCCTACCGATTTTCGTATCATCGGCAAATTTGCAAATGTTGCTACTCAAACCTGAATCTAAATCATTTATATATATTATAAACAACAGAGGTCCCAGGACAGAGCCTTGAGGCACTCCACTTACAACATCTTCCCACTCTGACTTGATTCCATTTATACTAACTCTCTGTTTCCTTTGGTATAGCCATGCCCTAATCCAGCTTAATATAGCACCCCCAATACCATGAGACTCTATTTTTTTAATCAGTCTTTCATGTGGCACTGTATCAAAAGCTTTGCTAAAGTCAAGGTATACAACATCGCAATCCTTACCACTATCAACTGCCTCAACAATGCTAGAATAAAAAGATAACAAATTTGTTAAACATGAACGGCCATTTATAAAACCATGTTGCGACTCAATTATTAATTTATGTTTTTCAAGATGAAGACGAATTTTATTTGCTATTATAGATTCGAGTAACTTTCCCACAATAGACGTTAGGCTAATTGGTCGATAGTTAGACGCAAGTGATCTATCTCCTTTCTTAAAAACTGGTATCACATTAGCAACTTTCCAAAACTCTGGCACTCTGCCTGACTCTATTGATTTATTAAATATGGTTGACAGTGGGTCACAAAGCTCCTCTTTGCATTCTTTAAGCACCCTAGCAAACACTTCATCCGGCCCTGGGGATTTGTTTGGTTTGAGTTTTACTATTTGTTTAAGAACATCCTCCCTGGTAACTGCTAAACTCGTCAACCTGTCCTCGTCCCCACCCACATAGACTTGTTCGGCTGAAGGCATATTGTTAAGTTCCTCTTTAGTAAATACAGATACAAAATATTTATTAAAAATACTACTCATCTCTTCATCACTATCTGTTATTTGACCTGTCTCAGTTTTTAATGGACCTATCCTTTCCCTAGTCTTAGTACGATATAACTGAAAAAACCCTTTAGGATTTGTCTTTGCTTGCCCTGCTATGCGAACTTCATAGTTTCTTTTTGCTTTCCTTATCTCTTTTTTAACATTTCTAACCAGTTGTACGAATTCCTGTTCTAAAGTGACCTCCCCATTTTTAATCCTTTTGTACCAAGCTCTCCTTTTACCTATAAGGCTCTTCAAATTCTTTGTTATCCACTTTGGGTCATTAGTATACGATCTATTCAATTTGTATGGTATACTACGTTCCTGTGCTTTGTTTAGAATATTCTTAAATAAGTTATATATTGAATCCACATCGAAATCCCCATTTAAGTCACCTATCGCTGGGTTCATGTCTCGCTCCAAGACCGGCCCACACCCCATACCCAAGCCTTTCCAATCAATTTGACCCAAAAAATTTCTTAGGCTATTAAAATCAGCTTTTCGAAAATCTGGCACTTTAACAGAATTTTCTCCTACTGGTCTATTCCATTCTATGCTAAATCTGATTTCTTTGTGATCACTGCTCCCTAGCTCACTCCCTATTTCGATGTCATTAATTTGCGTTTCCCTGTTAGTTAACACTAAATCTAAAATATTATTTTCCCGTGTTGGTTCCTTAATGTGTTGCGTAAGAAAGCAATCGTCAATTAATTCTAGAAAATCTTCTGCTTCACTATTCCCTGTTTTGTTCAACCAGTTTATTCCGCTAAAATTAAAGTCACCCATGACATAAATACTGTTAGATCTAGATGCTCTAGATATTTCATCCCATAGATGCTTTGCTTCCATTCTGTCTAAATTTGGTGGCCTATATATTACTCCTATTATAATATTATTAGCTTTTTCGTTTAATTCAATCCAAATAGTTTCTGTGTGTGGCTCAGTTTTGATTCCCTCTTTGAGACTACATTTCAAATTGTCCCTAACATACATGGCTACTCCACCTCCTCGTCTAATATATCTATCTGTGTGAAATAGTTTAAATCCATATATTTGATATTCAGCTAATAGTTCTCTATTTTCTACATTCATCCACGTTTCGGTAAGTGCAATAATATCTATTTTTTCTGTGCAGACAAGAGCATTTAATTTGGCGACCAAAACTGAACTGCATAATCTAAATGGGGCCTAACTAGAGCAAGATATAGCTTGAGAACCACACCAGGTGTCTTGTTACTAACGCTGCGATTAATAAATCCAAGTGTCCGATTTGCCTTATTACGAACATTTATGCATTGATCCTTTTGTTTTAAATTCTTACTAATCATAACTCCCAGATCCCTTTCGCAATCCGACTTCGCAATCACAACACCATCTAGCTCGTATCTTGTAACTCTATCATCATTACCTAACCTCAGAACTTTACATTTATCAGCATTAAACTGCATCTGCCAATCCTTTGACCATTTCAAAACCCTATCTAGATCAACTTGAAGTGATAGTGAGTCCTCCTCCGAATTAATTTCCCTACCGATTTTCGTATCATCGGCAAATTTGCAAATGTTGCTACTCAAACCTGAATCTAAATCATTTATATATATTATAAACAACAGAGGTCCCAGGACAGAGCCTTGAGGCACCCCACTTACAACATTTTCCCACTCTGACTTGATTCCATTTATACTAACTCTCTGTTTCCTTTGGTATAGCCATGCCCTAATCCAGCTTAATATAGCACCCCCAATACCATGAGACTCTATTTTTTTAATCAGTCTTTCATGTGGCACTGTATCAAAAGCTTTGCTAAAGTCAAGGTATACAACATCGCAATCCTTACCACTATCAACTGCCTCAACAATGCTAGAATAAAAAGATAACAAATTTGTTAAACATGAACGGCCATTTATAAAACCATGTTGCGACTCAATTATTAATTTATGTTTTTCAAGATGAAGACGAATTTTATTTGCTATTATAGATTCGAGTAACTTTCCCACAATAGACGTTAGGCTAATTGGTCGATAGTTAGACGCAAGTGATCTATCTCCTTTCTTAAAAACTGGTATCACATTAGCAACTTTCCAAAACTCTGGCACTCTGCCTGACTCTATTGATTTATTAAATATGGTTGACAGTGGGTCACAAAGCTCCTCTTTGCATTCTTTAAGCACCCTAGCAAACACTTCATCCGGCCCTGGGGATTTGTTTGGTTTGAGTTTTACTATTTGTTTAAGAACATCCTCCCTGGTAACTGCTAAACTCGTCAACCTGTCCTCGTCCCCACCCACATAGACTTGTTCGGCTGAAGGCATATTGTTAAGTTCCTCTTTAGTAAATACAGATACAAAATATTTATTAAAAATACTACTCATCTCTTCATCACTATCTGTTATTTGACCTGTCTCAGTTTTTAATGGACCTATCCTTTCCCTAGTCTTAGTACGATATAACTGAAAAAACCCTTTAGGATTTGTCTTTGCTTGCCCTGCTATGCGAACTTCATAGTTTCTTTTTGCTTTCCTTATCTCTTTTTTAACATTTCTAACCAGTTGTACGAATTCCTGTTCTAAAGTGACCTCCCCATTTTTAATCCTTTTGTACCAAGCTCTCTTTTTACCTATAAGGTTCTTCAAATTCTTTGTTATCCACTTTGGGTCATTGGTATACGATCTATTCAATTTGTATGGTATACTACGTTCCTGTGCTTTGTTTAGAATATTCTTAAATAAGTTATATATTGAATCCACATCGAAATCCCCATTTAAGTCACCTATCGCTGGGTTCATGTCTCGCTCCAAGACCGGCCCACACCCCATACCCAAGCCTTTCCAATCAATTTGACCCAAAAAATTTCTTAGGCTATTAAAATCAGCTTTTCGAAAATCTGGCACTTTAACAGAATTTTCTCCTACTGGTCTATTCCATTCTATGCTAAATCTGATTTCTTTGTGATCACTGCTCCCTAGCTCACTCCCTATTTCGATGTCATTAATTTGCGTTTCCCTGTTAGTTAACACTAAATCTAAAATATTATTTTCCCGTGTTGGTTCCTTAATGTGTTGCGTAAGAAAGCAATCGTCAATTAATTCTAGAAAATCTTCTGCTTCACTATTCCCTGTTTTGTTCAACCAGTTTATTCCGCTAGAATTAAAGTCACCCATGACATAAATACTGTTAGATCTAGATGCTCTAGATATTTCATCCCATAGATGCTTTGCTTCCATTCTGTCTAAATTTGGTGGCCTATATATTACTCCTATTATAATATTATTAGCTTTTTCGTTTAATTCAATCCAAATAGTTTCTGTGTGTGGCTCTGTTTTGATTCCCTCTTTGAGACTACATTTCAAATTGTCCCTAACATATATGGCTACTCCACCTCCTCGTCTAATATATCTATCTGTGTGAAATAGTTTAAATCCATATATTTGATATTCAGCTAATAGTTCTCTATTTTCTACATTCATCCACGTTTCGGTAAGTGCAATAATATCTATTTTTTCTGTGCAGACAAGAGCATTTAATTCGTTAATTTTATTTCTTAGACTTCTACTGTTAGTGTAACATACCCTAAGTGAATTGTTATTTTGCGGACCTTCTCTTTCCCTGATCGTTTTGCCAATTCCTTTCTCCCACAAACACATACTTTTATTACCTCCTTCCTCCAAATCAATTCCCATACCTCTATCTACTAACAGTTTAAACCCAAACAAACACCTCTAACCACTTCTTCTAACGAGTTCGCAACAGCAACAACCCCAGCTCTCGATAGATGCACCCCATCACGAGCATACATTTCATTTCTTCCATAGAAGTGTTCCCAGTTGTCTATGAAAGATATTGCATTTGATTTGCAATATCTTTCCAGCCGGCAATTGACACCAAGTGCCCTTGATATCCATTCATTTCCCACTCCCTTTCTTGGAAGAATGCCACATATGATCGGGATTCCTCCCTTGCTCCTAACTAACTCTATGGCTGTTTTATACCTCTGAATCAGTTCCTCACTCCTGACTCGACCAACATCATTTCCTCCCACGCTAATGCAAATAATGGGATTGTTCCCATTACCAGCCATAATATCATTCATGTTGTTTATAATATCACCAATGCCAGCTCCGGGATAGCAAACCCTTAACCTGTTCCCCCTATCTCTAGCACAAAACGTTCTATCCAAATACCTTATCTGGGAATCTCCCACAACTAATGTTTGCTTAGGTACTTCCTTTACTTTCTGAGGATATTTCATCCCATAGATGCTTTGCTTCCATTCTGTCTAAATTTGGTGGCCTATATATTACTCCTATTATAATATTATTAGCTTTTTCGTTTAATTCAATCCAAATAGTTTCTGTGTGTGGCTCTGTTTTGATTCCCTCTTTGAGACTACATTTCAAATTGTCCCTAACATATATGGCTACTCCACCTCCTCGTCTAATATATCTATCTGTGTGAAATAGTTTAAATCCATATATTTGATATTCAGCTAATAGTTCTCTATTTTCTACATTCATCCACGTTTCGGTAAGTGCAATAATATCTATTTTTTCTGTGCAGACAAGAGCATTTAATTCGTTAATTTTATTTCTTAGACTTCTACTGTTAGTGTAATATACCATAAGAACATAAGAACATAAGAACAAAGGTAACTGCAGAAGGCCTATTGGCCCATACGAGGCAGCTCCTATTCTATAACCACCCAATCCCACTCATATACTTGTCCAACCCGTGCTTGAAACAATCGAGGGACCCCACCTCCACAATGTTACGCGGCAATTGGTTCCACAAATCAACAACCCTGTTACTGAACCAGTATTTACCCAAGTCTTTCCTAAATCTAAACTTATCCAATTTATATCCATTGTTTCGTGTTCTGTCCTGTGTTGATACTTTTAATACCCTATTAATATCCCCTTGGTTATGTCCATTCATCCACTTGTAAACCTCTATCATGTCACCCCTAACTCTTCGCCTTTCCAGTGAATGCAACTTAAGCTTTGTTAATCTTTCTTCATATGAAAGATTTCTAATTTGGGGAATTAACTTAGTCATCCTACGCTGGACACGTTCAAGTGAATTTATATCCATTCTATAATATGGCGACCAAAACTGAACTGCATAATCTAAATGGGGCCTAACTAGAGCAAGATATAGCTTGAGAACCACACCAGGTGTCTTGTTACTAACGCTGCGATTAATAAATCCAAGTGTCCGATTTGCCTTATTACGAACATTTATGCATTGATCCTTTTGTTTTAAATTCTTACTAATCATAACTCCCAGATCCCTTTCGCAATCCGACTTCGCAATCACAACACCATCTAGCTCGTATCTTGTAACTCTATCATCATTACCTAACCTCAGAACTTTACATTTATCAGCATTAAACTGCATCTGCCAATCCTTTGACCATTTCAAAACCCTATCTAGATCAACTTGAAGTGATAGTGAGTCCTCCTCCGAATTAATTTCCCTACCGATTTTCGTATCATCGGCAAATTTGCAAATGTTGCTACTCAAACCTGAATCTAAATCATTTATATATATTATAAACAACAGAGGTCCCAGGACAGAGCCTTGAGGCACTCCACTTACAACATTTTCCCACTCTGACTTGATTCCATTTATACTAACTCTCTGTTTCCTTTGTGAATACCCTTTGTGAATACCCTAAGTGAATTGTTATTTTGCGGACCTTCTCTTTCCCTGATCGTTTTGCCAATTCCTTTCTCCCACAAACACATACTTTTATTACCTCCTTCCTCCAAATCAATTCCCATACCTCTGTCTACTAACAGTTTAAACCCAAACAAACACCTCTAACCACTTCTTCTAACGAGTTCGCAACAGCAACAACCCCAGCTCTCGATAGATGCACCCCATCACGAGCATACATTTCATTTCTTCCATAGAAGTGTTCCCAGTTGTCTATGAAAGATATTGCATTTGATTTGCAATATCTTTCCAGCCGGCAATTGACACCAAGTGCCCTCGATATCCATTCATTTCCCACTCCCTTTCTTGGAAGAATGCCACATATGATCGGGATTCCTCCCTTGCTCCTAACTAACTCTATGGCTGTTTTATACCTCTGAATCAGTTCCTCACTCCTAACTCGACCAACATCATTTCCTCCTACGCTAATGCAAATAATGGGATTGTTCCCATTACCAGCCATAATATCATTCATGTTGTTTATAATATCACCAATGCCAGCTCCGGGATAGCAAACCCTTAACCTGTTCCCCCTATCTCTAGCACAAAACGTTCTATCCAAATACCTTATCTGGGAATCTCCCACAACTAATGTTTGCTTAGGTACTTCCTTTACTTTCTGAGGGGCCTGCGCTTCCTTTCTCTTCGTTAATAAGGCAAATCGGACACTTGGATTTATTAATCGCAGCGTTAGTAACAAGACACCTGGTGTGGTTCTCAAGCTATATCTTGCTCTAGTTAGGCCCCATTTAGATTATGCAGTTCAGTTTTGGTCGCCATATTATAGAATGTATATAAATTCACTTGAACGTGTCCAGCGTAGGATGACTAAGTTAATTCCCCAAATTAGAAATCTTTCATATGAAGAAAGATTAACAAAGCTTAAGTTGCATTCACTGGAAAGGCGAAGAGTTAGGGGTGACATGATAGAGGTTTACAAGTGGATGAATGGACATAACCGGGGGGATATTAATAGGGTATTAAAAGTATCAACACAGGACAGAACACGAAACAATGGGTATAATTGGATAAGTTTAGATTTAGGAAAGACTTGGGTAAATACTGGTTCAGTAACAGGGTTGTTGATTTGTGGAACCAATTGCCGCGTAACATTGTGGAGGTGGGGTCCCTCGATTGTTTCAAGCACGGGTTGGACAAGTATATGAGTGGGATTGGGTGGTTATAGAATAGGAGCTGCCTCGTATGGGCCAATAGGCCTTCTGCAGTTACCTTTGTTCTTATGTTCTTCTTATGAGTGTAACAGGATCTGTGTGACGGCTGGGGCATGTACACTATAGGCCTACAACAGTTGCCATGACATGTTGATACCTGGTTGATGGGGTTCTGGGAGTTTTTCTACTCCCCAAGCCCGGCCAGAGGCCAGGCATGACTTGTGAGAGTTTGGTCCACTAGGCTGTTGCTTGGAGCGGCCCGCAGGCCCACATACCCACCACAGCCCGGTTGGTCCGGCACTCCTTGGAGGAATAAATCTAGTTTCCTCTTGAAGATGTCCACGGTTGTTCCGGCAATATTTCTTATGCTTGCTGGGAGGATGTTGAACAACCGCGGACCTCTGATGTTTATACAGTGCTCTCTGATTGTGCCTATAGCACCTCTGCTCTTCACTGGTTCTATTCTGCATTTTCTTCCATATCGTTCACTCCAGTATGTTGTTATTTTACTGTGTAGATTTGGTACTTGGCCCTCCAGTATCTTCCAGGTGTATATTATTTGATATCTCTCTCGTCTTCTTTCTAGTGAGTACATTTGGAGGGCTTTGAGACGATCCCAATAATTTAGGTGCTTTATTGCGTCTATGTGTGCCGTATATTCTTATGTTCTTATGTTCTTCTTATGTTCTAACTACTAAACTGTTAGTAGTTAGAGGTATGGGAATTGATTTGGAGGAAGGAGGTAATAAAAGTATGTGTTTGTGGGAGAAAGGAATTGGCAAAACGATCAGGGAAAGAGAAGGTCCGCAAAATAACAATTCACTTAGGGTATATTACACTAACAGTAGAAGTCTAAGAAATAAAATTAACGAATTAAATGCTCTTGTCTGCACAGAAAAAATAGATATTATTGCACTTACCGAAACGTGGATGAATGTAGAAAATAGAGAACTATTAGCTGAATATCAAATATATGGATTTAAACTATTTCACACAGATAGATATATTAGACGAGGAGGTGGAGTAGCCATATATGTTAGGGACAATTTGAAATGTAGTCTCAAAGAGGGAATCAAAACAGAGCCACACACAGAAACTATTTGGATTGAATTAAACGAAAAAGCTAATAATATTATAATAGGAGTAATATATAGGCCACCAAATTTAGACAGAATGGAAGCAAAGCATCTATGGGATGAAATATCTAGAGCATCTAGATCTAACAGATGATCTGTTAGATCTAACAGATCTAACAGAATGGTAAGAGTTCAAGTCGGGCTATATATCATTCAATGTGTGATTTGACTATCATATTCAGCAACATTATTGTTGTTATAGCAATATGGACGTTGTTATAGCAATATGGAAGTTGTAGTGAAGGACCTGGTGACTCTAGTGGGAGCCCTGAGGACAGAGTTGGACTCTCTGCGGGAGGAGGTGCGTCAGCTTAAAAAACTACGAGAAGTAACGAAGGAGGAGACCAGCAGTAAAGGGACCTCGTCTTGGAGAGTTGCGAAAGACAGGGGCCTTAAGAAGACTTTGATAAAGCCGCCTTCAAACGCCATAGCAACTTCAAATTCATTTGACGTTTTGGAGGACGAGTGCTGTGGAGAGACTGTGGATCGCGCAAAAGGGAAAGCAACGAAGAGAAAGGAAGCGCAGGCCCCTCAGAAAGTAAAGGAAGTACCTAAGCAAACATTAGTTGTGGGAGATTCCCAGATAAGGTATTTGGATAGAACGTTTTGTGCTAGAGATAGGGGGAACAGGTTAAGGGTTTGCTATCCCGGAGCTGGCATTGGTGATATTATAAACAACATGAATGATATTATGGCTGGTAATGGGAACAATCCCATTATTTGCATTAGCGTGGGAGGAAATGATGTTGGTCGAGTCAGGAGTGAGGAACTGATTCAGAGGTATAAAACAGCCATAGAGTTAGTTAGGAGCAAGGGAGGAATCCCGATCATATGTGGCATTCTTCCAAGAAAGGGAGTGGGAAATGAATGGATATCGAGGGCACTTGGTGTCAATTGCCGGCTGGAAAGATATTGCAAATCATATGCAATATCTTTCATAGACAACTGGGAACACTTCTATGGAAGAAATGAAATGTATGCTCGTGATGGGGTGCATCTATCGAGAGCTGGGGTTGTTGCTGTTGCGAACTCGCTAGAAGAAGTGGTTAGAGGTGTTTGTTTGGGTTTAAACTGTTAGTAGTTAGAGGTATGGGAATTGATTTGGAGGAAGGAGGTAATAAAAGTATGTGTTTGTGGGAGAAAGGAATTGGCAAAACGATCAGGGAAAGAGAAGGTCCGCAAAATAACAATTCACTTAGGGTATATTACACTAACAGTAGAAGTCTAAGAAATAAAATTAACGAATTAAATGCTCTTGTCTGCACAGAAAAAATAGATATTATTGCACTTACCGAAACGTGGATGAATGTAGAAAATAGAGAACTATTAGCTGAATATCAAATATATGGATTTAAACTATTTCACACAGATAGATATATTAGACGAGGAGGTGGAGTAGCCATATATGTTAGGGACAATTTGAAATGTAGTCTCAAAGAGGGAATCAAAACAGAGCCACACACAGAAACTATTTGGATTGAATTAAACGAAAAAGCTAATAATATTATAATAGGAGTAATATATAGGCCACCAAATTTAGACAGAATGGAAGCAAAGCATCTATGGGATGAAATATCTAGAGCATCTAGATCTAACAGTATTTATGTCATGGGTGACTTTAATTTTAGCGGAATAAACTGGTTGAACAAAACAGGGAATAGTGAAGCAGAAGATTTTCTAGAATTAATTGACGATTGCTTTCTTACGCAACACATTAAGGAACCAACACGGGAAAATAATATTTTAGATTTAGTGTTAACTAACAGGGAAACGCAAATTAATGACATCGAAATAGGGAGTGAGCTAGGGAGCAGTGATCACAAAGAAATCAGATTTAGCATAGAATGGAATAGACCAGTAGGAGAAAATTCTGTTAAAGTGCCAGATTTTCGAAAAGCTGATTTTAATAGCCTAAGAAATTTTTTGGGTCAAATTGATTGGAATGGCTTGGGTATGGGGTGTGGGCCGGTCTTGGAGCGAGACATGAACCCAGCGATAGGTGACTTAAATGGGGATTTCGATGTGGATTCAATATATAACTTATTTAAGAATATTCTAAACAAAGCACAGGAACGTAGTATACCATACAAATTGAATAGATCGTATACTAATGACCCAAAGTGGATAACAAAGAATTTGAAGAACCTTATAGGTAAAAAGAGAGCTTGGTACAAAAGGATTAAAAATGGGGAGGTCACTTTAGAACAGGAATTCGTACAACTGGTTAGAAATGTTAAAAAAGAGATAAGGAAAGCAAAAAGAAACTATGAAGTTCGCATAGCAGGGCAAGCAAAGACAAATCCTAAAGGGTTTTTTCAGTTATATCGTACTAAGACTAGGGAAAGGATAGGTCCATTAAAAACTGAGACAGGTCAAATAACAGATAGTGATGAAGAGATGAGTAGTATTTTTAATAAATATTTTGTATCTGTATTTACTCAAGAGGAACTTAACAATATGCCTTCAGCCGAACAAGTCTATGTGGGTGGGGACGAGGACAGGTTGACGAGTTTAGCAGTTACCAGGGAGGATGTTCTTAAACAAATAGTAAAACTCAAACCAAACAAATCCCCAGGGCCGGATGAAGTGTTTGCTAGGGTGCTTAAAGAATGCAAAGAGGAGCTTTGTGACCCACTGTCAACCATATTTAATAAATCAATAGAGTCAGGCAGAGTGCCAGAGTTTTGGAAAGTTGCTAATGTGATACCAGTTTTTAAGAAAGGAGATAGATCACTTGCGTCTAACTATCGACCAATTAGCCTAACGTCTATTGTGGGAAAGTTACTCGAATCTATAATAGCAAATAAAATTCGTCTTCATCTTGAAAAACATAAATTAATAATTGAGTCGCAACATGGTTTTATAAATGGCCGTTCATGTTTAACAAATTTGTTATCTTTTTATTCTAGCATTGTTGAGGCAGTTGATAGTGGTAAGGATTGCGATGTTGTATACCTTGACTTTAGCAAAGCTTTTGATACAGTGCCACATGAAAGACTGATTAAAAAAATAGAGTCTCATGGTATTGGGGGTGCTATATTAAGCTGGATTAGGGCATGGCTATACCAAAGGAAACAGAGAGTTAGTATAAATGGAATCAAGTCAGAGTGGGAAAATGTTGTAAGTGGAGTGCCTCAAGGCTCTGTCCTGGGACCTCTGTTGTTTATAATATATATAAATGATTTAGATTCAGGTTTGAGTAGCAACATTTGCAAATTTGCCGATGATACGAAAATCGGTAGGGAAATTAATTCGGAGGAGGACTCACTATCACTTCAAGTTGATCTAGATAGGGTTTTGAAATGGTCAAAGGATTGGCAGATGCAGTTTAATGCTGATAAATGTAAAGTTCTGAGGTTAGGTAATGATGATAGAGTTACAAGATACGAGCTAGATGGTGTTGTGATTGCGAAGTCGGATTGCGAAAGGGATCTGGGAGTTATGATTAGTAAGAATTTAAAACAAAAGGATCAATGCATAAATGTTCGTAATAAGGCAAATCGGACACTTGGATTTATTAATCGCAGCGTTAGTAACAAGACACCTGGTGTGGTTCTCAAGCTATATCTTGCTCTAGTTAGGCCCCATTTAGATTATGCAGTTCAGTTTTGGTCGCCATATTATAGAATGGATATAAATTCACTTGAACGTGTCCAGCGTAGGATGACTAAGTTAATTCCCCAAATTAGAAATCTTTCATATGAAGAAAGATTAACAAAGCTTAAGTTGCATTCACTGGAAAGGCGAAGAGTTAGGGGTGACATGATAGAGGTTTACAAGTGGATGAATGGACATAACCGGGGGGATATTAATAGGGTATTAAAAGTATCAACACAGGACAGAACACGAAACAATGGATATAAATTGGATAAGTTTAGATTTAGGAAAGACTTGGGTAAATACTGGTTCAGTAACAGGGTTGTTGATTTGTGGAACCAATTGCCGCGTAACATTGTGGAGGTGGGGTCCCTCGATTGTTTCAAGCACGGGTTGGACAATTATATGAGTGGGATTGGGTGGTTATAGAATAGGAGCTGCCTCGTATGGGCCAATAGGCCTTCTGCAGTTACCTTTGTTCTTATGTTCTTATGTTCTTAACAGTATTTATGTCATGGGTGACTTTAATTTTAGCGGAATAAACTGGTTGAACAAAACAGGGAATAGTGAAGCAGAAGATTTTCTAGAATTAATTGACGATTGCTTTCTTACGCAACACATTAAGGAACCAACACGGGAAAATAATATTTTAGATTTAGTGTTAACTAACAGGGAAACGCAAATTAATGACATCGAAATAGGGAGTGAGCTAGGGAGCAGTGATCACAAAGAAATCAGATTTAGCATAGAATGGAATAGACCAGTAGGAGAAAATTCTGTTAAAGTGCCAGATTTTCGAAAAGCTGATTTTAATAGCCTAAGAAATTTTTTGGGTCAAATTGATTGGAATGGCTTGGGTATGGGGTGTGGGCCGGTCTTGGAGCGAGAAATGAACCCAGCGATAGGTGACTTAAATGGGGATTTCGATGTGGATTCAATATATAACTTATTTAAGAATATTCTAAACAAAGCACAGGAACGTAGTATACCATACAAATTGAATAGATCGTATACTAATGACCCAAAGTGGATAACAAAGAATTTGAAGAACCTTATAGGTAAAAAGAGAGCTTGGTACAAAAGGATTAAAAATGGGGAGGTCACTTTAGAACAGGAATTCGTACAACTGGTTAGAAATGTTAAAAAAGAGATAAGGAAAGCAAAAAGAAACTATGAAGTTCGCATAGCAGGGCAAGCAAAGACAAATCCTAAAGGGTTTTTTCAGTTATATCGTACTAAGACTAGGGAAAGGATAGGTCCATTAAAAACTGAGACAGGTCAAATAACAGATAGTGATGAAGAGATGAGTAGTATTTTTAATAAATATTTTGTATCTGTATTTACTAAAGAGGAACTTAACAATATGCCTTCAGCCGAACAAGTCTATGTGGGTGGGGACGAGGACAGGTTGACGAGTTTAGCAGTTACCAGGGAGGATGTTCTTAAACAAATAGTAAAACTCAAACCAAACAAATCCCCAGGGCCGGATGAAGTGTTTGCTAGGGTGCTTAAAGAATGCAAAGAGGAGCTTTGTGACCCACTGTCAACCATATTTAATAAATCAATAGAGTCAGGCAGAGTGCCAGAGTTTTGGAAAGTTGCTAATGTGATACCAGTTTTTAAGAAAGGAGATAGATCACTTGCGTCTAACTATCGACCAATTAGCCTAACGTCTATTGTGGGAAAGTTACTCGAATCTATAATAGCAAATAAAATTCGTCTTCATCTTGAAAAACATAAATTAATAATTGAGTCGCAACATGGTTTTATAAATGGCCGTTCATGTTTAACAAATTTGTTATCTTTTTATTCTAGCATTGTTGAGGCAGTTGATAGTGGTAAGGATTGCGATGTTGTATACCTTGACTTTAGCAAAGCTTTTGATACAGTGCCACATGAAAGACTGATTAAAAAAATAGAGTCTCATGGTATTGGGGGTGCTATATTAAGCTGGATTAGGGCATGGCTATACCAAAGGAAACAGAGAGTTAGTATAAATGGAATCAAGTCAGAGTGGGAAAATGTTGTAAGTGGAGTGCCTCAAGGCTCTGTCCTGGGACCTCTGTTGTTTATAATATATATAAATGATTTAGATTCAGGTTTGAGTAGCAACATTTGCAAATTTGCCGATGATACGAAAATCGGTAGGGAAATTAATTCGGAGGAGGACTCACTATCACTTCAAGTTGATCTAGATAGGGTTTTGAAATGGTCAAAGGATTGGCAGATGCAGTTTAATGCTGATAAATGTAAAGTTCTGAGGTTAGATAATGATGATAGAGTTACAAGATACGAGCTAGATGGTGTTGTGATTGCAAAGTCGGATTGCGAAAGGGATCTGGGAGTTATGATTAGTAAGAATTTAAAACAAAAGGATCAATGCATAAATGTTCGTAATAAGGCAAATCGGACACTTGGATTTATTAATCGCAGCGTTAGTAACAAGACACCTGGTGTGGTTCTCAAGCTATATCTTGCTCTAGTTAGGCCCCATTTAGATTATGCAGTTCAGTTTTGGTCGCCATATTATAGAATGGATATAAATTCACTTGAACGTGTCCAGCGTAGGATGACTAAGTTAATTCCCCAAATTAGAAATCTTTCATATGAAGAAAGATTAACAAAGCTTAAGTTGCATTCACTGGAAAGGCGAAGAGTTAGGGGTGACATGATAGAGGTTTACAAGTGGATGAATGGACATAACCGGGGGGATATTAATAGGGTATTAAAAGTATCAACACAGGACAGAACACGAAACAATGGGTATAAATTGGATAAGTTTAGATTTAGGAAAGACTTGGGTAAATACTGGTTCAGTAACAGGGTTGTTGATTTGTGGAACCAATTGCCGCGTAACATTGTGGAGGTGGGGTCCCTCGATTGTTTCAAGCACGGGTTGGACAAGTATATGAGTGGGATTGGGTGGTTATAGAATAGGAGCTGCCTCGTATGGGCCAATAGGCCTTCTGCAGTTACCTTTGTTCTTGTGTTCTTGTGTGACATCATATGAGAGTGGGATTGGGTGGTTATAAATAGGAGCTGCCTCGTATGGGCCAATAGGCCTTCTGCAGTTACCTTTGTTCTTATGTTCTTATGTTCTTATATGTTCTCTGTATTCCCTCTATTTCAGCAATCTCTCCTGCTCTGAAGGGGGAAGTGAGTACTGAGCAGTACTCAAGACGGGACAACACAAGTGACTTGAAGAGTACAACCATTGTGATGGGATCCCTAGATTTGAAAGTTCTCGTTATCCATCCTATCATTTTTCTGGCTGTCGCAATATTTACTTGGTTATGCTCTCTAAACGTTAGGTCGTCAGACATTATTATTCCCAAATCCTTTACATGCTGTTTTCCTACTATCGGTACATTTGATTGTGTTTTGTACTCTGTATTATGTTTAAGGTCCTCATTTTTACCGTACCTGAGTACCTGAAATTTATCACTGTTAAACATCATGTTATTTTCTGATGCCCAGTCGAAAACTTTATTAATATCAGCTTGAAGTTTTTCAATGTCCTCAGCCGAGGTAATTTTCATACTGATTTTTGTGTCATCTGCAAAGGATGATACGAAGCTGTGACTTGTATTTTTGTCTATATCTGATATGAGAATAAGGAAAAGCAGCGGTGCAAGGACTGTACCCTGAGGTACAGAGCTTTTAACTGCACTTGGACTAGATTTTATATGGTTGACCGTTACTCGCTGAGTCCTGTTGGACAGAAAACTGAGTATCCAGCGTCCTACTTTACCGGTTATTCCCATTGACTTCATTTTGTGTGCTATCACGCCATGGTCACATTTATCGAAAGCCTTTGCGAAGTCCGTGTATATCACATCAGTATTCTGTTTTTCTTCTAATGCCTCAGTGACTTTGTCGTAGTGCTCAAGTAGCTGTGAGAGGCACGATCTTCCCGCTCGAAATCCATGTTGGCCTGGGTTGTGAAGGTCATTGGTCTCCATGAAATTGGTGACCTGACTCCTAATCACTCTCAAATACTTTTATGATGTGCGATGTTAGTGCAACTGGTCTATAATTCTTTGTCAATGCTTTGCTCCCTCCCTTGTGTAGAGGGGCTATGTCTGCTACTTTAAGTGCATCTGGTATCTCCCCCATGTCCAAGCTCTTCCTCCACACTATACTGAGTGCCTGTGCTACCGGCACTTTGCATTTCTTTATAAATATTGAATTCCATGAGTCTGGACCTGGGGCCGAGTGCATGGGCATGTTTTCAATTTCTCTTTCAAAATTTAGTGCGCTCGTGTTGATTTCAGTTATATTTACAGGGGTTTGAATATCCCGCATAAAGAAATTGTCTGGATCTTCCAATTTCATGTTGTTTATTGGAGTGCTAAACATGTCCTCATACTGCTTTTTTAGGATTTCACTAATTTCTTTGTCATCCTCCGTGTATGAACCTTCACTTGTACGAATAGGTCCAATACTGGCAGTGGTTTTTGCTTTTGATTTCGCATGTGAAGAAATATTTTGGATTTTTCTTTATTTCCTGAATTGCTTTCTGTTTTAACTGCCTTTCTTCAGTTTCATATGAGTGTTTCAATTTCCGCTCGATTTTTTCAATCTCCCTATTTAAATTATTCCTTCTTTGACGGGAAATTCGTGTCTGCATAAGCAGTTCCGTTATTTTTTTCCTGCGTTTATAGTGTCGTCTGCGTTCTCTTACTACGTTGGATCTCTTTCTGGCTTTCCTCAAAGGAACATGTTTCAGACAGACTTGATACGCTTCCGAAGTCAGTTTTTCTATTCCTTCTGTAGGACTTGTATTACATAGAACAGTTCCCCATGGAATGCTTGTAAGTTCTGTTATGATCTCAGCCTGCAGGAGAAACGAGTCTCCCTTCTTGAGAGTTATTCAGCAAGCCTGACCTAACTAGAAGGTCTAGCAAGTATTGAGGTGATAACGCATATGTAAAATAGTTGGTTGGATATGTGTAACAGTTTGAGATTATGGGCAATGCAGAAGAAAATAGATAAATGACGGGATAGGAGATGTGGACATTTTGCTGGAGGCGTGAGGCTCGCTTCTGGAGGACCTTGACCTCACTTGAGTGCCAGACATCGCAGGGGGAAGCCGCGCTCCGTTGAGCTCCCGTCAGAAGGGAACCCCTAGTGATATATCTCTAAGAGAAGAGAAGTGTGCAGACGTGCCAGCTGTGGAATCGAGCTGGGGACGTGTGGTCTCAAGTCGTGGACGATAATTAGTGAATATTAAGCCGCCCGGAGGCATTATTGTGGGCCGTGGGAGCGCCCTGACCAGACGCCGTCAGAGGGAAAGCGCCCTCGACCAATTAATCTGTGGTAAGCACGATATACGCCAGTTCATAGTGATCACTTGTAGTTGGTCGTGTGCCCAGCGACAGTAGCAATGTTTATTTATAAGTTAGGCATGTTTTAATAAGGCAGAAAGCCTGAAATAAGAGAGTGGAGAGGGAGGAACACGGAGCGACGTCCGCCCCCTCTGAGCGCTGGCGGACGACTGAGGGAGCCTGGCTCCGGATGGAGGAAGACCCTCCCAGCGAGTGAGGACCGCCGCCAGGCGAGGTGGAGTATGGACCCGCCCAAAACGGGGGAGTCCACTCTCACTGTATGTAGAGAACAGATAGAGGTTTGAGGCAAGCATATTGTGTGGTTATTTTTTGTTTATGTGTTAAAGGGGAACATTTTATTGGAACGTCGATGGGTTGCAGGTTTGTTCTTTGGGGAAGAAGTTGCTGAGAACTTCGAAGCCAGCAGATGATGTAGCTGATGAGACTCCAAGGTAGTGGAGCAGAGGACCTCGAGCTGTGAGGAGAAGCAGCAGTGAAGAGGAGTGTCACGTGCTTCTGTAGAGGTGGTGTAGCAGCCAAGAGAGCTGTGGAAGAACCTAACAGAAGGGTGAAGCACCGTAGTTGCACAAGGAAACTTCATGATAGCAGCCTGGAGGAGCTGCAGAGGATCCTGGTAGTGAAGCCCGGAAGAACCTAAGGATATTAGGGTTGTGAACTTCCAGAGGTGGAAGGGGGAAGTTCTGGTGGAGTACTAGTAGGGAGTTGATAGTGTTTGGTTGTCATTAGTGTGCAAGACGCAGTGAGAGGTGAGTGACTGTTGGCATTCTTATGTCAAGGAGTTTTTTATACTGAAGTATCAATGAACATTTATACTGGTATATGTTATTGCATTCAAATGCTGATTTTCTATATATACATTATCTTGCTGATAGTGCAACAGTGTATGTAGGCTTGGTCAACTTGAGGGGGTTAATAGTATCAGGTGGTGAACCAGGAGATAGGATACCACTGGATAAGCTGATAATAGAGTTCTGATGGTGTTGGAGTGCAACCTGATTGTGATTATCGAGTATAGGATTCATTATTATTATATGTGTGTATGTATCGTGTATGTGCTTTGTCCAGTAAATGTGTCACAATTTGCTGGTGTTTGCCCTTGTCCTAGTGAGGCTTCCCAGGAGGTAGTAAAGAAGGAGAGAGAAAGAACCAAGAACCACTGCCGTGGACAGGGTAGGAGGTAATACTAGTAAGTCATAGGGGATTGAGGAGATCATATCTTATCTAAGGAGAGAGTGGGGAGTCACAGCGGCTCGAGTGGGTGTGTGCACGTGACAACGAGGCTAAGTGTTGGAGCAGCATCCCCTAAACGTGTGACGTTGAGCCCCTCTCCAAGAGCCAGAAGCGCCAAGGGTGATCTCCTAGTATAAGCACTCTACCGAGTTGTGGGTTGGGTTGTCCGTAGAGAGGGATCAACGACGACAACACCAACTAACCCACAGTCTATAATAGTTCCCTGTTTATTATCTCCCAGTCTATCCTTTTATTATTAAAATTGAATTTACTGAATAGCCCCTCTCGCTTTATCAACGTTTTAGGTCTATTCTGAGTATTGATGGTCGTTTGCACTTCAATGAGCTTGTGATCTGAGTATGTGGTATCTGATATCGTAATGTCTCTGATAATGTCTTCATTGTTCGTAAAGACCAGATCTAAAATATTTTCATTTCTCGTTGGCTTCGATATCTGCTGATTGAGTGAAAATTTGTCACAGAATCTAAGTAGTTCTCTAATCTGTGGTTGGTTAGGTCCCGATAGATTTCCTGGTATAATATTATTGTTTGCTAATTTCCACCTGAGACTAGGCAAGTTGAAGTCACCTAGGAAGATAATATCAGGTATCGGGTTCTCCAAACTTTCAAGGCTATTCTCTATTTTGTTTATCTGTTCTGTGAAATCCTCAGCCGTTGCATCTGGCGGTTTGTTATATTAGAATAATCACTAAATTTATTTTCTCTATTTTTAATCCCAGTACCTCTACCACCTCATTTGTAACGTTTAGGAGCTCCGAGCATACAAGGTCTTCCCTAATATACAGACCCACTCCTCCATGTGACCTAATTTTCCTATCACACCTGTATAGGTTATATCCTGAAATCCAGATCTCACTGTCCAACAATTCCCCTGCATGGGTTTCTGTGAAAGCTCCAAATACTGCATTTGACTCCGTGAGGAGGCCATTTATGAACTGTACTTTGTTGTTTGTTCTTGTTAGGGCGCTTGATTAAACAGGCATGTCTTGGTAGATGACTATGGTGTGTTCATCTTCATCAAATACAGCAAGAAAAATAATGAATCAGATAATAATGTTTTACATTAATTTATCTCTGATTTTACTAATGAATTAAATTAATATTATTAAGTGAACATGCAGGTTGGTGAAGCAGCGACGGATGTCGTGAGGGTCCACCAGGCGACGGTCAGCTAGTACCCAGCTGACCATCACATAAGAACATAAGAACATAAGAACAAAGGTAACTGCAGAAGGCCTATTGGCCCATACGAGGCAGCTCCTATTCTATAACCACCCAATCCCACTCATATAATTGTCCAACCCGTGCTTGAAACAATCGAGGGACCCCACCTCCACAATGTTACGCGGCAATTGGTTCCACAAATCAACAACCCTGTTACTGAACCAGTATTTACCCAAGTCTTTCCTAAATCTAAACTTATCCAATTTATATCCATTGTTTCGTGTTCTGTCCTGTGTTGATACTTTTAATACCCTATTAATATCCCCCCGGTTATGTCCATTCATCCACTTGTAAACCTCTATCATGTCACCCCTAACTCTTCGCCTTTCCAGTGAATGCAACTTAAGCTTTGTTAATCTTTCTTCATATGAAAGATTTCTAATTTGGGGAATTAACTTAGTCATCCTACGCTGGACACGTTCAAGTGAATTTATATCCATTCTATAATATGGCGACCAAAACTGAACTGCATAATCTAAATGGGGCCTAACTAGAGCAAGATATAGCTTGAGAACCACACCAGGTGTCTTGTTACTAACGCTGCGATTAATAAATCCAAGTGTCCGATTTGCCTTATTACGAACATTTATGCATTGATCCTTTTGTTTTAAATTCTTACTAATCATAACTCCCAGATCCCTTTCGCAATCCGACTTCGCAATCACAACACCATCTAGCTCGTATCTTGTAACTCTATCATCATTACCTAACCTCAGAACTTTACATTTATCAGCATTAAACTGCATCTGCCAATCCTTTGACCATTTCAAAACCCTATCTAGATCAACTTGAAGTGATAGTGAGTCCTCCTCCGAATTAATTTCCCTACCGATTTTCGTATCATCGGCAAATTTGCAAATGAACATAAGAACATAAGAACAAAGGTAACTGCAGAAGGCCTATTGGCCCATACGAGGCAGCTCCTATTCTATAACCACCCAATCCCACTCATATACTTGTCCAACCCGTGCTTGAAACAATCGAGGGACCCCACCTCCACAATGTTACGCGGCAATTGGTTCCACAAATCAACAACCCTGTTACTGAACCAGTATTTACCCAAGTCTTTCCTAAATCTAAACTTATCCAATTTATATCCATTGTTTCGTGTTCTGTCCTGTGTTGATACTTTTAATACCCTATTAATATCCCCCCGGTTATGTCCATTCATCCACTTGTAAACCTCTATCATGTCACCCCTAACTCTTCGCCTTTCCAGTGAATGCAACTTAAGCTTTGTTAATCTTTCTTCATATGAAAGATTTCTAATTTGGGGAATTAACTTAGTCATCCTACGCTGGACACGTTCAAGTGAATTTATATCCATTCTATAATATGGCGACCAAAACTGAACTGCATAATCTAAATGGGGCCTAACTAGAGCAAGATATAGCTTGAGAACCACACCAGGTGTCTTGTTACTAACGCTGCGATTAATAAATCCAAGTGTCCGATTTGCCTTATTACGAACATTTATGCATTGATCCTTTTGTTTTAAATTCTTACTAATCATAACTCCCAGATCCCTTTCGCAATCCGACTTCGCAATCACAACACCATCTAGCTCGTATCTTGTAACTCTATCATCATTATATGATAGAGTTATCATTATATGATAGAGTTATCATCATTATACAGTGTTGTTATATTATTATAGCAATATGGAAGTTGTAGTAAAGGACCTGGTGACTCTAGTGGGAGCCCTGAGGACAGAGTTGGACTCTCTGCGGGAGGAGGTGCGTCAGCTTAAAAAACAACGAGAAGTAACGAAGGAGGAGATCAGCAGTAAAGGGACCTCGTCTTGGAGAGTTGCGAAAGACAGGGGCCTTAAGAAGACTTTGATAAAGCCGCCTTCAAACGCCATAGCAACTTCAAATTCATTTGACGTTTTGGAGGACGAGTGCTGTGGAGAGACTGTGGATCGCGCAAAAGGGAAAGCAACGAAGAGAAAGGAAGCGCAGGCCCCTCAGAAAGTAAAGGAAGTACCTAAGCAAACATTAGTTGTGGGAGATTCCCAGATAAGGTATTTGGATAGAACGTTTTGTGCTAGAGATAGGGGGAACAGGTTAAGGGTTTGCTATCCCGGAGCTGGCATTGGTGATATTATAAACAACATGAATGATATTATGGCTGGTAATGGGAACAATCCCATTATTTGCATTAGCGTGGGAGGAAATGATGTTGGTCGAGTCAGGAGTGAGGAACTGATTCAGAGGTATAAAACAGCCATAGAGTTAGTTAGGAGCAAGGGAGGAATCCCGATCATATGTGGCATTCTTCCAAGAAAGGGAGTGGGAAATGAATGGATATCGAGGGCACTTGGTGTCAATTGCCGGCTGGAAAGATATTGCAAATCAAATGCAATATCTTTCATAGACAACTGGGAACACTTCTATGGAAGAAATGAAATGTATGCTCGTGATGGGGTGCATCTATCGAGAGCTGGGGTTGTTGCTGTTGCGAACTCGCTAGAAGAAGTGGTTAGAGGTGTTTGTTTGGGTTTAAACTGTTAGTAGATAGAGGTATGGGAATTGATTTGGAGGAAGGAGGTAATAAAAGTATGTGTTTGTGGGAGAAAGGAATTGGCAAAACGATCAGGGAAAGAGAAGGTCCGCAAAATAACAATTCACTTAGGGTATATTACACTAACAGTAGAAGTCTAAGAAATAAAATTAACGAATTAAATGCTCTTGTCTGCACAGAAAAAATAGATATTATTGCACTTACCGAAACGTGGATGAATGTAGAAAATAGAGAACTATTAGCTGAATATCAAATATATGGATTTAAACTATTTCACACAGATAGATATATTAGACGAGGAGGTGGAGTAGCCATATATGTTAGGGACAATTTGAAATGTAGTCTCAAAGAGGGAATCAAAACAGAGCCACACACAGAAACTATTTGGATCGAATTAAACGAAAAAGCTAATAATATTATAATAGGAGTAATATATAGGCCACCAAATTTAGACAGAATGGAAGCAAAGCATCTATGGGATGAAATATCTAGAGCATCTAGATCTAACAGTATTTATGTCATGGGTGACTTTAATTTTAGCGGAATAAACTGGTTGAACAAAACAGGGAATAGTGAAGCAGAAGATTTTCTAGAATTAATTGACGATTGCTTTCTTACGCAACACATTAAGGAACCAACACGGGAAAATAATATTTTAGATTTAGTGTTAACTAACAGGGAAACGCAAATTAATGACATCGAAATAGGGAGTGAGCTAGGGAGCAGTGATCACAAAGAAATCAGATTTAGCATAGAATGGAATAGACCAGTAGGAGAAAATTCTGTTAAAGTGCCAGATTTTCGAAAAGCTGATTTTAATAGCCTAAGAAATTTTTTGGGTCAAATTGATTGGAAAGGCTTGGGTATGGGGTGTGGGCCGGTCTTGGAGCGAGACATGAACCCAGCGATAGGTGACTTAAATGGGGATTTCGATGTGGATTCAATATATAACTTATTTAAGAATATTCTAAACAAAGCACAGGAACGTAGTATACCATACAAATTGAATAGATCGTATACTAATGACCCAAAGTGGATAACAAAGAATTTGAAGAACCTTATAGGTAAAAAGAGAGCTTGGTACAAAAGGATTAAAAATGGGGAGGTCACTTTAGAACAGGAATTCGTACAACTGGTTAGAAATGTTAAAAAAGAGATAAGGAAAGCAAAAAGAAACTATGAAGTTCGCATAGCAGGGCAAGCAAAGACAAATCCTAAAGGGTTTTTTCAGTTATATCGTACTAAGACTAGGGAAAGGATAGGTCCATTAAAAACTGAGACAGGTCAAATAACAGATACTGATGAAGAGATGAGTAGTATTTTTAATAAATATTTTGTATCTGTATTTACTAAAGAGGAACTTAACAATATGCCTTCAGCCGAACAAGTCTATGTGGGTGGGGACGAGGACAGGTTGACGAGTTTAGCAGTTACCAGGGAGGATGTTCTTAAACAAATAGTAAAACTCAAACCAAACAAATCCCCAGGGCCGGATGAAGTGTTTGCTAGGGTGCTTAAAGAATGCAAAGAGGAGCTTTGTGACCCACTGTCAACCATATTTAATAAATCAATAGAGTCAGGCAGAGTGCCAGAGTTTTGGAAAGTTGCTAATGTGATACCAGTTTTTAAGAAAGGAGATAGATCACTTGCGTCTAACTATCGACCAATTAGCCTAACGTCTATTGTGGGAAAGTTACTCGAATCTATAATAGCAAATAAAATTCGTCTTCATCTTGAAAAACATAAATTAATAATTGAGTCGCAACATGGTTTTATAAATGGCCGTTCATGTTTAACAAATTTGTTATCTTTTTATTCTAGCATTGTTGAGGCAGTTGATAGTGGTAAGGATTGCGATGTTGTATACCTTGACTTTAGCAAAGCTTTTGATACAGTGCCACATGAAAGACTGATTAAAAAAATAGAGTCTCATGGTATTGGGGGTGCTATATTAAGCTGGATTAGGGCATGGCTATACCAAAGGAAACAGAGAGTTAGTATAAATGGAATCAAGTCAGAGTGGGAAAATGTTGTAAGTGGAGTGCCTCAAGGCTCTGTCCTGGGACCTCTGTTGTTTATAATATATATAAATGATTTAGATTCAGGTTTGAGTAGCAACATTTGCAAATTTGCCGATGATACGAAAATCGGTAGGGAAATTAATTCGGAGGAGGACTCACTATCACTTCAAGTTGATCTAGATAGGGTTTTGAAATGGTCAAAGGATTGGCAGATGCAGTTTAATGCTGATAAATGTAAAGTTCTGAGGTTAGATAATGATGATAGAGTTACAAGATACGAGCTAGATGGTGTTGTGATTGCAAAGTCGGATTGCGAAAGGGATCTGGGAGTTATGATTAGTAAGAATTTAAAACAAAAGGATCAATGCATAAATGTTCGTAATAAGGCAAATCGGACACTTGGATTTATTAATCGCAGCGTTAGTAACAAGACACCTGGTGTGGTTCTCAAGCTATATCTTGCTCTAGTTAGGCCCCATTTAGATTATGCAGTTCAGTTTTGGTCGCCATATTATAGAATGGATATAAATTCACTTGAACGTGTCCAGCGTAGGATGACTAAGTTAATTCCCCAAATTAGAAATCTTTCATATGAAGAAAGATTAACAAAGCTTAAGTTGCATTCACTGGAAAGGCGAAGAGTTAGGGGTGACATGATAGAGGTTTACAAGTGGATGAATGGACATAACCGGGGGGATATTAATAGGGTATTAAAAGTATCAACACAGGACAGAACACGAAACAATGGATATAAATTGGATAAGTTTAGATTTAGGAAAGACTTGGGTAAATACTGGTTCAGTAACAGGGTTGTTGATTTGTGGAACCAATTGCCGCGTAACATTGTGGAGGTGGGGTCCCTCGATTGTTTCAAGCACGGGTTGGACAATTATATGAGTGGGATTGGGTGGTTATAGAATAGGAGCTGCCTCGTATGGGCCAATAGGCCTTCTGCAGTTACCTTTGTTCTTATGTTCTTATGTTCTTAACAGTATTTATGTCATGGGTGACTTTAATTTTAGCGGAATAAACTGGTTGAACAAAACAGGGAATAGTGAAGCAGAAGATTTTCTAGAATTAATTGACGATTGCTTTCTTACGCAACACATTAAGGAACCAACACGGGAAAATAATATTTTAGATTTAGTGTTAACTAACAGGGAAACGCAAATTAATGACATCGAAATAGGGAGTGAGCTAGGGAGCAGTGATCACAAAGAAATCAGATTTAGCATAGAATGGAATAGACCAGTAGGAGAAAATTCTGTTAAAGTGCCAGATTTTCGAAAAGCTGATTTTAATAGCCTAAGAAATTTTTTGGGTCAAATTGATTGGAATGGCTTGGGTATGGGGTGTGGGCCGGTCTTGGAGCGAGAAATGAACCCAGCGATAGGTGACTTAAATGGGGATTTCGATGTGGATTCAATATATAACTTATTTAAGAATATTCTAAACAAAGCACAGGAACGTAGTATACCATACAAATTGAATAGATCGTATACTAATGACCCAAAGTGGATAACAAAGAATTTGAAGAACCTTATAGGTAAAAGAGAGCTTGGTACAAAAGGATTAAAAATGGGGAGGTCACTTTAGAACAGGAATTCGTACAACTGGTTAGAAATGTTAAAAAAGAGATAAGGAAAGCAAAAAGAAACTATGAAGTTCGCATAGCAGGGCAAGCAAAGACAAATCCTAAAGGGTTTTTTCAGTTATATCGTACTAAGACTAGGGAAAGGATAGGTCCATTAAAAACTGAGACAGGTCAAATAACAGATAGTGATGAAGAGATGAGTAGTATTTTTAATAAATATTTTGTATCTGTATTTACTAAAGAGGAACTTAACAATATGCCTTCAGCCGAACAAGTCTATGTGGGTGGGGACGAGGACAGGTTGACGAGTTTAGCAGTTACCAGGGAGGATGTTCTTAAACAAATAGTAAAACTCAAACCAAACAAATCCCCAGGGCCGGATGAAGTGTTTGCTAGGGTGCTTAACCCCATCTAGATAGGGTTTTGAAATGGTCAAAGGATTGGCAGATGCAGTTTAATGCTGATAAATGTAAAGTTCTGAGGTTAGGTAATGATGATAGAGTTACAAGATACGAGCTAGATGGTGTTGTGATTGCGAAGTCGGATTGCGAAAGGGATCTGGGAGTTATGATTAGTAAGAATTTAAAACAAAAGGATCAATGCATAAATGTTCGTAATAAGGCAAATCGGACACTTGGATTTATTAATCGCAGCGTTAGTAACAAGACACCTGGTGTGGTTCTCAAGCTATATCTTGCTCTAGTTAGGCCCCATTTAGATTATGCAGTTCAGTTTTGGTCGCCATATTATAGAATGGATATAAATTCACTTGAACGTGTCCAGCGTAGGATGACTAAGTTAATTCCCCAAATTAGAAATCTTTCATATGTAGAAAGATTAACAAAGCTTAAGTTGCATTCACTGGAAAGGCGAAGAGTTAGGGGTGACATGATAGAGGTTTACAAGTGGATGAATGGACATAACCGGGGGGATATTAATAGGGTATTAAAAGTATCAACACAGGACAGAACACGAAACAATGGGTATAAATTGGATAAGTTTAGATTTAGGAAAGACTTGGGTAAATACTGGTTCAGTAACAGGGTTGTTGATTTGTGGAACCAATTGCCGCGTAACATTGTGGAGGTGGGGTCCCTCGATTGTTTCAAGCACGGGTTGGACAAGTATATGAGTGGGATTGGGTGGTTATAGAATAGGAGCTGCCTCGTATGGGCCAATAGGCCTTCTGCAGTTACCTTTGTTCTTATGTTCTTATGTTCTTATGTTCTTAAAGAATGCAAAGAGGAGCTTTGTGACCCACTGTCAACCATATTTAATAAATCAATAGAGTCAGGCAGAGTGCCAGAGTTTTGGAAAGTTGCTAATGTGATACCAGTTTTTAAGAAAGGAGATAGATCACTTGCGTCTAACTATCGACCAATTAGCCTAACGTCTATTGTGGGAAAGTTACTCGAATCTATAATAGCAAATAAAATTCGTCTTCATCTTGAAAAACATAAATTAATAATTGAGTCGCAACATGGTTTTATAAATGGCCGTTCATGTTTAACAAATTTGTTATCTTTTTATTCTAGCATTGTTGAGGCAGTTGATAGTGGTAAGGATTGCGATGTTGTATACCTTGACTTTAGCAAAGCTTTTGATACAGTGCCACATGAAAGACTGATTAAAAAAATAGAGTCTCATGGTATTGGGGGTGCTATATTAAGCTGGATTAGGGCATGGCTATACCAAAGGAAACAGAGAGTTAGTATAAATGGAATCAAGTCAGAGTGGGAAAATGTTGTAAGTGGAGTGCCTCAAGGCTCTGTCCTGGGACCTCTGTTGTTTATAATATATATAAATGATTTAGATTCAGGTTTGAGTAGCAACATTTGCAAATTTGCCGATGATACGAAAATCGGTAGGGAAATTAATTCGGAGGAGGACTCACTATCACTTCAAGTTGATCTAGATAGGGTTTTGAAATGGTCAAAGGATTGGCAGATGCAGTTTAATGCTGATAAATGTAAAGTTCTGAGGTTAGATAATGATGATAGAGTTACAAGATACGAGCTAGATGGTGTTGTGATTGCAAAGTCGGATTGCGAAAGGGATCTGGGAGTTATGATTAGTAAGAATTTAAAACAAAAGGATCAATGCATAAATGTTCGTAATAAGGCAAATCGGACACTTGGATTTATTAATCGCAGCGTTAGTAACAAGACACCTGGTGTGGTTCTCAAGCTATATCTTGCTCTAGTTAGGCCCCATTTAGATTATGCAGTTCAGTTTTGGTCGCCATATTATAGAATGGATATAAATTCACTTGAACGTGTCCAGCGTAGGATGACTAAGTTAATTCCCCAAATTAGAAATCTTTCATATGAAGAAAGATTAACAAAGCTTAAGTTGCATTCACTGGAAAGGCGAAGAGTTAGGGGTGACATGATAGAGGTTTACAAGTGGATGAATGGACATAACCGGGGGGATATTAATAGGGTATTAAAAGTATCAACACAGGACAGAACACGAAACAATGGGTATAAATTGGATAAGTTTAGATTTAGGAAAGACTTGGGTAAATACTGGTTCAGTAACAGGGTTGTTGATTTGTGGAACCAATTGCCGCGTAACATTGTGGAGGTGGGGTCCCTCGATTGTTTCAAGCACGGGTTGGACAAGTATATGAGTGGGATTGGGTGGTTATAGAATAGGAGCTGCCTCGTATGGGCCAATAGGCCTTCTGCAGTTACCTTTGTTCTTGTGTTCTTGTGTGACATCATATGAGAGTGGGATTGGGTGGTTATAAATAGGAGCTGCCTCGTATGGGCCAATAGGCCTTCTGCAGTTACCTTGTTCTTATGTTCTTATGTTCTTATATGTTCTCTGTATTCCCTCTATTTCAGCAATCTCTCCTGCTCTGAAGGGGGAAGTGAGTACTGAGCAGTACTCAAGACGGGACAACACAAGTGACTTGAAGAGTACAACCATTGTGATGGGATCCCTAGATTTGAAAGTTCTCGTTATCCATCCTATCATTTTTCTGGCTGTCGCAATATTTACTTGGTTATGCTCTCTAAACGTTAGGTCGTCAGACATTATTATTCCCAAATCCTTTACATGCTGTTTTCCTACTATCGGTACATTTGATTGTGTTTTGTACTCTGTATTATGTTTAAGGTCCTCATTTTTACCGTACCTGAGTACCTGAAATTTATCACTGTTAAACATCATGTTATTTTCTGATGCCCAGTCGAAAACTTTATTAATATCAGCTTGAAGTTTTTCAATGTCCTCAGCCGAGGTAATTTTCATACTGATTTTTGTGTCATCTGCAAAGGATGATACGAAGCTGTGACTTGTATTTTTGTCTATATCTGATATGAGAATAAGGAAAAGCAGCGGTGCAAGGACTGTACCCTGAGGTACAGAGCTTTTAACTGCACTTGGACTAGATTTTATATGGTTGACCGTTACTCGCTGAGTCCTGTTGGACAGAAAACTGAGTATCCAGCGTCCTACTTTACCGGTTATTCCCATTGACTTCATTTTGTGTGCTATCACGCCATGGTCACATTTATCGAAAGCCTTTGCGAAGTCCGTGTATATCACATCAGTATTCTGTTTTTCTTCTAATGCCTCAGTGACTTTGTCGTAGTGCTCAAGTAGCTGTGAGAGGCACGATCTTCCCGCTCGAAATCCATGTTGGCCTGGGTTGTGAAGGTCATTGGTCTCCATGAAATTGGTGACCTGACTCCTAATCACTCTCAAATACTTTTATGATGTGCGATGTTAGTGCAACTGGTCTATAATTCTTTGTCAATGCTTTGCTCCCTCCCTTGTGTAGAGGGGCTATGTCTGCTACTTTAAGTGCATCTGGTATCTCCCCCATGTCCAAGCTCTTCCTCCACACTATACTGAGTGCCTGTGCTACCGGCACTTTGCATTTCTTTATAAATATTGAATTCCATGAGTCTGGACCTGGGGCCGAGTGCATGGGCATGTTTTCAATTTCTCTTTCAAAATTTAGTGCGCTCGTGTTGATTTCAGTTATATTTACAGGGGTTTGAATATCCCGCATAAAGAAATTGTCTGGATCTTCCAATTTCATGTTGTTTATTGGAGTGCTAAACATGTCCTCATACTGCTTTTTTAGGATTTCACTAATTTCTTTGTCATCCTCCGTGTATGAACCTTCACTTGTACGAATAGGTCCAATACTGGCAGTGGTTTTTGCTTTTGATTTCGCATGTGAAGAAATATTTTGGATTTTCTTTATTTCCTGAATTGCTTTCTGTTTTAACTGCCTTTCTTCAGTTTCATATGAGTGTTTCAATTTCCGCTCGATTTTTTCAATCTCCCTATTTAAATTATTCCTTCTTTGACGGGAAATTCGTGTCTGCATAAGCAGTTCCGTTATTTTTTTCCTGCGTTTATAGTGTCGTCTGCGTTCTCTTACTACGTTGGATCTCTTTCTGGCTTTCCTCAAAGGAACATGTTTCAGACAGACTTGATACGCTTCCGAAGTCAGTTTTTCTATTCCTTCTGTAGGACTTGTATTACATAGAACAGTTCCCCATGGAATGCTTGTAAGTTCTGTTATGATCTCAGCCTGCAGGAGAAACGAGTCTCCCTTCTTGAGAGTTATTCAGCAAGCCTGACCTAACTAGAAGGTCTAGCAAGTATTGAGGTGATAACGCATATGTAAAATAGTTGGTTGGATATGTGTAACAGTTTGAGATTATGGGCAATGCAGAAGAAAATAGATAAATGACGGGATAGGAGATGTGGACATTTTGCTGGAGGCGTGAGGCTCGCTTCTGGAGGACCTTGACCTCACTTGAGTGCCAGACATCGCAGGGGGAAGCCGCGCTCCGTTGAGCTCCCGTCAGAAGGGAACCCCTAGTGATATATCTCTAAGAGAAGAGAAGTGTGCAGACGTGCCAGCTGTGGAATCGAGCTGGGGACGTGTGGTCTCAAGTCGTGGACGATAATTAGTGAATATTAAGCCGCCCGGAGGCATTATTGTGGGCCGTGGGAGCGCCCTGACCAGACGCCGTCAGAGGGAAAGCGCCCTCGACCAATTAATCTGTGGTAAGCACGATATACGCCAGTTCATAGTGATCACTTGTAGTTGGTCGTGTGCCCAGCGACAGTAGCAATGTTTATTTATAAGTTAGGCATGTTTTAATAAGGCAGAAAGCCTGAAATAAGAGAGTGGAGAGGGAGGAACACGGAGCGACGTCCGCCCCCTCTGAGCGCTGGCGGACGACTGAGGGAGCCTGGCTCCGGATGGAGGAAGACCCTCCCAGCGAGTGAGGACCGCCGCCAGGCGAGGTGGAGTATGGACCCGCCCAAACGGGGGAGTCCACTCTCACTGTATGTAGAGAACAGATAGAGGTTTGAGGCAAGCATATTGTGTGGTTATTTTTTGTTTATGTGTTAAAGGGGAACATTTTATTGGAACGTCGATGGGTTGCAGGTTTGTTCTTTGGGGAAGAAGTTGCTGAGAACTTCGAAGCCAGCAGATGATGTAGCTGATGAGACTCCAAGGTAGTGGAGCAGAGGACCTCGAGCTGTGAGGAGAAGCAGCAGTGAAGAGGAGTGTCACGTGCTTCTGTAGAGGTGGTGTAGCAGCCAAGAGAGCTGTGGAAGAACCTAACAGAAGGGTGAAGCACCGTAGTTGCACAAGGAAACTTCATGATAGCAGCCTGGAGGAGCTGCAGAGGATCCTGGTAGTGAAGCCCGGAAGAACCTAAGGATATTAGGGTTGTGAACTTCCAGAGGTGGAAGGGGGAAGTTCTGGTGGAGTACTAGTAGGGAGTTGATAGTGTTTGGTTGTCATTAGTGTGCAAGACGCAGTGAGAGGTGAGTGACTGTTGGCATTCTTATGTCAAGGAGTTTTTTATACTGAAGTATCAATGAACATTTATACTGGTATATGTTATTGCATTCAAATGCTGATTTTCTATATATACATTATCTTGCTGATAGTGCAACAGTGTATGTAGGCTTGGTCAACTTGAGGGGGTTAATAGTATCAGGTGGTGAACCAGGAGATAGGATACCACTGGATAAGCTGATAATAGAGTTCTGATGGTGTTGGAGTGCAACCTGATTGTGATTATCGAGTATAGGATTCATTATTATTATATGTGTGTATGTATCGTGTATGTGCTTTGTCCAGTAAATGTGTCACAATTTGCTGGTGTTTGCCCTTGTCCTAGTGAGGCTTCCCAGGAGGTAGTAAAGAAGGAGAGAGAAAGAACCAAGAACCACTGCCGTGGACAGGGTAGGAGGTAATACTAGTAAGTCATAGGGGATTGAGGAGATCATATCTTATCTAAGGAGAGAGTGGGGAGTCACAGCGGCTCGAGTGGGTGTGTGCACGTGACAACGAGGCTAAGTGTTGGAGCAGCATCCCCTAAACGTGTGACGTTGGAGCCCCTCTCCAAGAGCCAGAAGCGCCAAGGGTGATCTCCTAGTATAAGCACTCTACCGAGTTGTGGGTTGGGTTGTCCGTAGAGAGGGATCAACGACGACAACACCAACTAACCCACAGTCTATAATAGTTCCCTGTTTATTATCTCCCAGTCTATCCTTTTATTATTAAAATTGAATTTACTGAATAGCCCCTCTCGCTTTATCAACGTTTTAGGTCTATTCTGAGTATTGATGGTCGTTTGCACTTCAATGAGCTTGTGATCTGAGTATGTGGTATCTGATATCGTAATGTCTCTGATAATGTCTTCATTGTTCGTAAAGACCAGATCTAAAATATTTTCATTTCTCGTTGGCTTCGATATCTGCTGATTGAGTGAAAATTTGTCACAGAATCTAAGTAGTTCTCTAATCTGTGGTTGGTTAGGTCCCGATAGATTTCCTGGTATAATATTATTGTTTGCTAATTTCCACCTGAGACTAGGCAAGTTGAAGTCACCTAGGAAGATAATATCAGGTATCGGGTTCTCCAAACTTTCAAGGCTATTCTCTATTTTGTTTATCTGTTCTGTGAAATCCTCAGCCGTTGCATCTGGCGGTTTGTTATATTAGAATAATCACTAAATTTATTTTCTCTATTTTTAATCCCAGTACCTCTACCACCTCATTTGTAACGTTTAGGAGCTCCGAGCATACAAGGTCTTCCCTAATATACAGACCACTCCTCCATGTGACCTAATTTTCCTATCACACCTGTATAGGTTATATCCTGAAATCCAGATCTCACTGTCCAACAATTCCCCTGCATGGGTTTCTGTGAAAGCTCCAAATACTGCATTTGACTCCGTGAGGAGGCCATTTATGAACTGTACTTTGTTGTTTGTTCTTGTTAGGGCGCTTGATTAAACAGGCATGTCTTGGTAGATGACTATGGTGTGTTCATCTTCATCAAATACAGCAAGAAAAATAATGAATCAGATAATAATGTTTTACATTAATTTATCTCTGATTTTACTAATGAATTAATTAATATTATTAAGTGAACATGCAGGTTGGTGAAGCAGCGACGGATGTCGTGAGGGTCCACCAGGCGACGGTCAGCTAGTACCCAGCTGACCATCACATAAGAACATAAGAACATAAGAACAAAGGTAACTGCAGAAGGCCTATTGGCCCATACGAGGCAGCTCCTATTCTATAACCACCCAATCCCACTCATATAATTGTCCAACCCGTGCTTGAAACAATCGAGGGACCCCACCTCCACAATGTTACGCGGCAATTGGTTCCACAAATCAACAACCCTGTTACTGAACCAGTATTTACCCAAGTCTTTCCTAAATCTAAACTTATCCAATTTATATCCATTGTTTCGTGTTCTGTCCTGTGTTGATACTTTTAATACCCTATTAATATCCCCCGGTTATGTCCATTCATCCACTTGTAAACCTCTATCATGTCACCCCTAACTCTTCGCCTTTCCAGTGAATGCAACTTAAGCTTTGTTAATCTTTCTTCATATGAAAGATTTCTAATTTGGGGAATTAACTTAGTCATCCTACGCTGGACACGTTCAAGTGAATTTATATCCATTCTATAATATGGCGACCAAAACTGAACTGCATAATCTAAATGGGGCCTAACTAGAGCAAGATATAGCTTGAGAACCACACCAGGTGTCTTGTTACTAACGCTGCGATTAATAAATCCAAGTGTCCGATTTGCCTTATTACGAACATTTATGCATTGATCCTTTTGTTTTAAATTCTTACTAATCATAACTCCCAGATCCCTTTCGCAATCCGACTTCGCAATCACAACACCATCTAGCTCGTATCTTGTAACTCTATCATCATTACCTAACCTCAGAACTTTACATTTATCAGCATTAAACTGCATCTGCCAATCCTTTGACCATTTCAAAACCCTATCTAGATCAACTTGAAGTGATAGTGAGTCCTCCTCCGAATTAAGAACATAAGAACATAAGAACAAAGGTAACTGCAGAAGGCCTATTGGCCCATACGAGGCAGCTCCTATTCTATAACCACCCAATCCCACTCATATACTTGTCCAACCCGTGCTTGAAACAATCGAGGGACCCCACCTCCACAATGTTACGCGGCAATTGGTTCCACAAATCAACAACCCTGTTACTGAACCAGTATTTACCCAAGTCTTTCCTAAATCTAAACTTATCCAATTTATATCCATTGTTTCGTGTTCTGTCCTGTGTTGATACTTTTAATACCCTATTAATATCCCCCCGGTTATGTCCATTCATCCACTTGTAAACCTCTATCATGTCACCCCTAACTCTTCGCCTTTCCAGTGAATGCAACTTAAGCTTTGTTAATCTTTCTTCATATGAAAGATTTCTAATTTGGGGAATTAACTTAGTCATCCTACGCTGGACACGTTCAAGTGAATTTATATCCATTCTATAATATGGCGACCAAAACTGAACTGCATAATCTAAATGGGGCCTAACTAGAGCAAGATATAGCTTGAGAACCACACCAGGTGTCTTGTTACTAACGCTGCGATTAATAAATCCAAGTGTCCGATTTGCCTTATTACGAACATTTATGCATTGATCCTTTTGTTTTAAATTCTTACTAATCATAACTCCCAGATCCCTTTCGCAATCCGACTTCGCAATCACAACACCATCTAGCTCGTATCTTGTAACTCTATCATCATTATATGATAGAGTTATCATTATATGATAGAGTTATCATCATTATACAGTGTTGTTATATTATTATAGCAATATGGAAGTTGTAGTAAAGGACCTGGTGACTCTAGTGGGAGCCCTGAGGACAGAGTTGGACTCTCTGCGGGAGGAGGTGCGTCAGCTTAAAAAACAACGAGAAGTAACGAAGGAGGAGATCAGCAGTAAAGGGACCTCGTCTTGGAGAGTTGCGAAAGACAGGGGCCTTAAGAAGACTTTGATAAAGCCGCCTTCAAACGCCATAGCAACTTCAAATTCATTTGACGTTTTGGAGGACGAGTGCTGTGGAGAGACTGTGGATCGCGCAAAAGGGAAAGCAACGAAGAGAAAGGAAGCGCAGGCCCCTCAGAAAGTAAAGGAAGTACCTAAGCAAACATTAGTTGTGGGAGATTCCCAGATAAGGTATTTGGATAGAACGTTTTGTGCTAGAGATAGGGGGAACAGGTTAAGGGTTTGCTATCCCGGAGCTGGCATTGGTGATATTATAAACAACATGAATGATATTATGGCTGGTAATGGGAACAATCCCATTATTTGCATTAGCGTGGGAGGAAATGATGTTGGTCGAGTCAGGAGTGAGGAACTGATTCAGAGGTATAAAACAGCCATAGAGTTAGTTAGGAGCAAGGGAGGAATCCCGATCATATGTGGCATTCTTCCAAGAAAGGGAGTGGGAAATGAATGGATATCGAGGGCACTTGGTGTCAATTGCCGGCTGGAAAGATATTGCAAATCAAATGCAATATCTTTCATAGACAACTGGGAACACTTCTATGGAAGAAATGAAATGTATGCTCGTGATGGGGTGCATCTATCGAGAGCTGGGGTTGTTGCTGTTGCGAACTCGCTAGAAGAAGTGGTTAGAGGTGTTTGTTTGGGTTTAAACTGTTAGTAGATAGAGGTATGGGAATTGATTTGGAGGAAGGAGGTAATAAAAGTATGTGTTTGTGGGAGAAAGGAATTGGCAAAACGATCAGGGAAAGAGAAGGTCCGCAAAATAACAATTCACTTAGGGTATATTACACTAACAGTAGAAGTCTAAGAAATAAAATTAACGAATTAAATGCTCTTGTCTGCACAGAAAAAATAGATATTATTGCACTTACCGAAACGTGGATGAATGTAGAAAATAGAGAACTATTAGCTGAATATCAATATATGGATTTAAACTATTTCACACAGATAGATATATTAGACGAGGAGGTGGAGTAGCCATATATGTTAGGGACAATTTGAAATGTAGTCTCAAAGAGGGAATCAAAACAGAGCCACACACAGAAACTATTTGGATCGAATTAAACGAAAAAGCTAATAATATTATAATAGGAGTAATATATAGGCCACCAAATTTAGACAGAATGGAAGCAAAGCATCTATGGGATGAAATATCTAGAGCATCTAGATCTAACAGTATTTATGTCATGGGTGACTTTAATTTTAGCGGAATAAACTGGTTGAACAAAACAGGGAATAGTGAAGCAGAAGATTTTCTAGAATTAATTGACGATTGCTTTCTTACGCAACACATTAAGGAACCAACACGGGAAAATAATATTTTAGATTTAGTGTTAACTAACAGGGAAACGCAAATTAATGACATCGAAATAGGGAGTGAGCTAGGGAGCAGTGATCACAAAGAAATCAGATTTAGCATAGAATGGAATAGACCAGTAGGAGAAAATTCTGTTAAAGTGCCAGATTTTCGAAAAGCTGATTTTAATAGCCTAAGAAATTTTTTGGGTCAAATTGATTGGAAAGGCTTGGGTATGGGGTGTGGGCCGGTCTTGGAGCGAGACATGAACCCAGCGATAGGTGACTTAAATGGGGATTTCGATGTGGATTCAATATATAACTTATTTAAGAATATTCTAAACAAAGCACAGGAACGTAGTATACCATACAAATTGAATAGATCGTATACTAATGACCCAAAGTGGATAACAAAGAATTTGAAGAACCTTATAGGTAAAAAGAGAGCTTGGTACAAAAGGATTAAAAATGGGGAGGTCACTTTAGAACAGGAATTCGTACAACTGGTTAGAAATGTTAAAAAAGAGATAAGGAAAGCAAAAAGAAACTATGAAGTTCGCATAGCAGGGCAAGCAAAGACAAATCCTAAAGGGTTTTTTCAGTTATATCGTACTAAGACTAGGGAAAGGATAGGTCCATTAAAAACTGAGACAGGTCAAATAACAGATACTGATGAAGAGATGAGTAGTATTTTTAATAAATATTTTGTATCTGTATTTACTAAAGAGGAACTTAACAATATGCCTTCAGCCGAACAAGTCTATGTGGGTGGGGACGAGGACAGGTTGACGAGTTTAGCAGTTACCAGGGAGGATGTTCTTAAACAAATAGTAAAACTCAAACCAAACAAATCCCCAGGGCCGGATGAAGTGTTTGCTAGGGTGCTTAAAGAATGCAAAGAGGAGCTTTGTGACCCACTGTCAACCATATTTAATAAATCAATAGAGTCAGGCAGAGTGCCAGAGTTTTGGGAAAGTTGCTAATGTGATACCAGTTTTTAAGAAAGGAGATAGATCACTTGCGTCTAACTATCGACCAATTAGCCTAACGTCTATTGTGGGAAAGTTACTCGAATCTATAATAGCAAATAAAATTCGTCTTCATCTTGAAAAACATAAATTAATAATTGAGTCGCAACATGGTTTTATAAATGGCCGTTCATGTTAACAAATTTGTTATCTTTTTATTCTAGCATTGTTGAGGCAGTTGATAGTGGTAAGGATTGCGATGTTGTATACCTTGACTTTAGCAAAGCTTTTGATACAGTGCCACATGAAAGACTGATTAAAAAAATAGAGTCTCATGGTATTGGGGGTGCTATATTAAGCTGGATTAGGGCATGGCTATACCAAAGGAAACAGAGAGTTAGTATAAATGGAATCAAGTCAGAGTGGGAAAATGTTGTAAGTGGAGTGCCTCAAGGCTCTGTCCTGGGACCTCTGTTGTTTATAATATATATAAATGATTTAGATTCAGGTTTGAGTAGCAACATTTGCAAATTTGCCGATGATACGAAAATCGGTAGGGAAATTAATTCGGAGGAGGACTCACTATCACTTCAAGTTGATCTAGATAGGGTTTTGAAATGGTCAAAGGATTGGCAGATGCAGTTTAATGCTGATAAATGTAAAGTTCTGAGGTTAGGTTAATGATGATAGAGTTACAAGATACGAGCTAGATGGTGTTGTGATTGCGAAGTCGGATTGCGAAAGGGATCTGGGAGTTATGATTAGTAAGAATTTAAAACAAAAGGATCAATGCATAAATGTTCGTAATAAGGCAAATCGGACACTTGGATTTATTAATCGCAGCGTTAGTAACAAGACACCTGGTGTGGTTCTCAAGCTATATCTTGCTCTAGTTAGGCCCCATTTAGATTATGCAGTTCAGTTTTGGTCGCCATATTATAGAATGGATATAAATTCACTTGAACGTGTCCAGCGTAGGATGACTAAGTTAATTCCCCAAATTAGAAATCTTTCATATGAAGAAAGATTAACAAAGCTTAAGTTGCATTCACTGGAAAGGCGAAGAGTTAGGGGTGACATGATAGAGGTTTACAAGTGGATGAATGGACATAACCGGGGGGATATTAATAGGGTATTAAAAGTATCAACACAGGACAGAACACGAAACAATGGATATAAATTGGATAAGTTTAGATTTAGGAAAGACTTGGGTAAATACTGGTTCAGTAACAGGGTTGTTGATTTGTGGAACCAATTGCCGCGTAACATTGTGGAGGTGGGGTCCCTCGATTGTTTCAAGCACGGGTTGGACAAGTATATGAGTGGGATTGGGTGGTTATAGAATAGGAGCTGCCTCGTATGGGCCAATAGGCCTTCTGCAGTTACCTTTGTTCTTATGTTCTTATGTTCTTCTTATGTTCATTACCTAACCTCAGAACTTTACATTTATCAGCATTAAACTGCATCTGCCAATCCTTTGACCATTTCAAAACCCTATCTAGATCAACTTGAAGTGATAGTGAGTCCTCCTCCGAATTAATTTCCCTACCGATTTTCGTATCATCGGCAAATTTGCAAATGTTGCTACTCAAACCTGAATCTAAATCATTTATATATATTATAAACAACAGAGGTCCCAGGACAGAGCCTTGAGGCACTCCACTTTACAACATTTTCCCCACTCTGACTTGATTCCATTTATACTAACTCTCTGTTTCCTTTGGTATAGCCATGCCCTAATCCAGCTTAATATAGCACCCCCAATACCATGAGACTCTATTTTTTAATCAGTCTTTCATGTGGCACTGTATCAAAAGCTTTGCTAAAGTCAAGGTATACAACATCGCAATCCTTACCACTATCAACTGCCTCAACAATGCTAGAATAAAAAGATAACAAATTTGTTAAACATGAACGGCCATTTATAAAACCATGTTGCGACTCAATTATTAATTTATGTTTTTCAAGATGAAGACGAATTTTATTTGCTATTATAGATTCGAGTAACTTTCCCACAATAGACGTTAGGCTAATTGGTCGATAGTTAGGACGCAAGTGATCTATCTCCTTTCTTAAAAACTGGTATCACATTAGCAACTTTCCAAAACTCTGGCACTCTGCCTGACTCTATTGATTTATTAAATATGGTTGACAGTGGGTCACAAAGCTCCTCTTTGCATTCTTTAAGCACCCTAGCAAACACTTCATCCGGCCCTGGGGATTTGTTTGGTTTGAGTTTTACTATTTGTTTAAGAACATCCTCCCTGGTAACTGCTAAACTCGTCAACCTGTCCTCGTCCCCACCCACATAGACTTGTTCGGCTGAAGGCATATTGTTAAGTTCCTCTTTAGTAAATACAGATACAAAATATTTATTAAAAATACTACTCATCTCTTCATCACTATCTGTTATTTGACCTGTCTCAGTTTTTAATGGACCTATCCTTTCCCTAGTCTTAGTACGATATAACTGAAAAAACCCTTTAGGATTTGTCTTTGCTTGCCCTGCTATGCGAACTTCATAGTTTCTTTTTGCTTTCCTTATCTCTTTTTTAACATTTCTAACCAGTTGTACGAATTCCTGTTCTAAAGTGACCTCCCCATTTTTAATCCTTTTGTACCAAGCTCTCTTTTTACCTATAAGGTTCTTCAAATTCTTTGTTATCCACTTTGGGTCATTAGTATACGATCTATTCAATTTGTATGGTATACTACGTTCCTGTGCTTTGTTTAGAATATTCTTAAATAAGTTATATATTGAATCCACATCGAAATCCCCATTTAAGTCACCTATCGCTGGGTTCATGTCTCGCTCCAAGACCGGCCCACACCCCATACCCAAGCCTTTCCAATCAATTTGACCCAAAAAATTTCTTAGGCTATTAAAATCATCTTTTCGAAAATCTGGCACTTTAACAGAATTTTCTCCTACTGGTCTATTCCAATTCTATGCTAAATCTGATTTCTTTGTGATCACTGCTCCCTAGCTCACTCCCTATTTCGATGTCATTAATTTGCGTTTCCCTGTTAGTTAACACTAAATCTAAAATATTATTTTCCCGTGTTGGTTCCTTAATGTGTTGCGTAAGAAAGCAATCGTCAATTAATTCTAGAAAATCTTCTGCTTCACTATTCCCTGTTTTGTTCAGCCAGTTTATTCCGCTAAAATTAAAGTCACCCATGACATAAATACTGTTAGATCTAGATGCTCTAGATATTTCATCCCATAGATGCTTTGCTTCCATTCTGTCTAAATTTGGTGGCCTATATATTACTCCTATTATAATATTATTAGCTTTTTCGTTTAATTCAATCCAAATAGTTTCTGTGTGTGGCTCTGTTTTGATTGCTAATGTTGCTACTCAAACCTGAATCTAAATCATTTATATATATTATAAACAACAGAGGTCCCAGGACAGAGCCTTGAGGCACTCCACTTACAACATTTTCCCACTCTGACTTGATTCCATTTATACTAACTCTCTGTTTCCTTTGGTATAGCCATGCCCTAATCCAGCTTAATATAGCACCCCCAATACCATGAGACTCTATTTTTTTAATCAGTCTTTCATGTGGCACTGTATCAAAAGCTTTGCTAAAGTCAAGGTATACAACATCGCAATCCTTACCACTATCAACTGCCTCAACAATGCTAGAATAAAAAGATAACAAATTTGTTAAACATGAACGGCCATTTATAAAACCATGTTGCGACTCAATTATTAATTTATGTTTTTCAAGATGAAGACGAATTTTATTTGCTATTATAGATTCAAGTAACTTTCCCACAATAGACGTTAGGCTAATTGGTCGATAGTTAGACGCAAGTGATCTATCTCCTTTCTTAAAAACTGGTATCACATTAGCAACTTTCCAAAACTCTGGCACTCTGCCTGACTCTATTGATTTATTAAATATGGTTGACAGTGGGTCACAAAGCTCCTCTTTGCATTCTTTAAGCACCCTAGCAAACACTTCATCCGGCCCTGGGGATTTGTTTGGTTTGAGTTTTACTATTTGTTTAAGAACATCCTCCCTGGTAACTGCTAAACTCGTCAACCTGTCCTCGTCCCCACCCACATAGACTTGTTCGGCTGAAGGCATATTGTTAAGTTCCTCTTTAGTAAATACAGATACAAAATATTTATTAAAAATACTACTCATCTCTTCTTCACTATCTGTTATTTGACCTGTCTCAGTTTTTAAATGGACCTATCCTTTCCCTAGTCTTAGTACGATATAACTGAAAAAACCCTTTAGGATTTGTCTTTGCTTGCCCTGCTATGCGAACTTCATAGTTTCTTTTTGCTTTCCTTATCTCTTTTTTAACATTTCTAACCAGTTGTAGAAGTTGAAGTTGTAACCACTTCATCACCCGGTGGTGGGCCAGTGTTTATACCCGGGTGGTGGGCCAGTGTTTATACCCGCGCGTAGTGACCATCACCCCCTCCCCCTGCTCTACCCCCTGCCTTCTCTTACCCCTCCCCCTGCTCTACCCCTGCCTTCTCTTACCCCTGCCCCTGCTCTTCCCTTTCCTTCTCTTATCCCTCCCCCTGCTCTACCCCTGCCTTCTCTTACCCCTCCCCCTGCTCTACCCCTTCCTTCTCTTACCCCTCCCCCTGCTCTACCCCTTCCTTCTCTTACCCCTCCCCCTGCTCTTCCCCTTCCTTCTCCTACCCCTCCCCTTGCTCTTCCCCTTCCTTCTCTTACCCCTCCCCCTGCTCTTCCCCTTCCTTCTCCTACCCCTCCCCTTGCTCTTCCCCTTCCTTCTCTTACCCCTCCCCCTGCTCTTCCCCTTCCTTCTCCTACCCCTCCCCTTGCTCTTCCCCTTCCTTCTCTTACCCTTCCCACTGCTCTTCCACTTCCTTCTCTTACCCCTCCCCCTTCTCTACCCCTTCCTTCTCTTACCCCTCCCCCTGCTCTTCCCCTTCCTTCTCCTACCCCTCCCCTTGCTCTTCCCCTTCCTTCTCTTACCCCTCCCCCTGCTCTACCCCTTAGTTCTCTTACCCCTCCCCATGCTCTTCCCCTTCCTTCTCTTACCCCTCCCCCTGCTCTACCCCTTAGTTCTCTTACCCCTCCCCTTGCTCTTCCCCTTCCTTCTCTTACCCCTCCCCCTGCTCTACCCCTTAGTTCTCTTACCCCTCCCCTTGCTCTTCCCCTTCCTTCTCTTACCCCTCCCCCTGCTCTTCCCCTTCCTTCTCATCCCCCCCTTCTCTTCCCCCTATCCTCTCCCCCACCTTCCCCTTCCTTCTCGTTCCCCTTCTCTTACTCCTCCTCCTCTTCCCCCTCCCCCTCTTACCTGTACTACTCCTACCCCTGCTATTCTTCCCCCTCCTCTTCTCCTCCATTATCTAATTCCCCCCTTTCCCCCCCAGACGTCCTGCTCCTTCCCCCCTCCTCCTTTCCTCTCCCCCTTCTTCCTCCTTCCTCTTTTTCATCCACCTTCCTCCTCTGCCTCGACCTCATCCTCCTCCTTCCTCCTTGATCTTCTCCTTCCTCCTCGACCTCATCCTTGTACCTGGAATTTTTCCTCCTTCCTCCTTGACCTCTTCCTCCTCGACCTCATCCTCCCTCCTCCTCCTCGACCTCCTCCTCCACAACCTTCCTACCTTACCAACTCCTCCTTCCTCTTCGACCTCCTACTCCTCCTTTCTCCTGGCTCTTCTCCTTAACCTCCTCTTTAACATCCTCCTCCTTCCTTTTCGCCCTCCTCCTCCTTCCTTTTTGCCCTCCTCCTCCTTCCTCCTCGCCCTCCTCCTCCTTGCCTTTCTCCTCCTCCTTCCTCCTCGCCCTCCTCCTCCTTGCCTTTCTCCTCCTCCTTCCTCCTCGATCTCCTATTCCTTCCTTCTCGCCCTCCTCCTCCTCACTCTCCTCTTTCCTCCTTCCTCCTCGCTCTCCTCCTCCTCCTTCCTCTTTACCTTCCTCCTCCTTCCTCCTGCTCGCCCTTCTCCTCCTTCCTCCTCCTCCTTCCTCCTCGTCCTCCTCCTTCCTGCTCCTCGTCCTCCTCCTTCCTCCTCGCCCTCCTCGTCCTCCTCGCCCACCTCCTCCTTCCTCCTCGCCCTCTTCCTCCTTCCTCCTCGCCCTATTACTCCTCTTTCCTCCTCGCCCTCTTCCTCCTTCCTCCTCGCCCTCCTCCTCCTCCTTCCTCCTCGCCCTCCTCCTCCTCCTTCCTCCTCGCTCTCCTCCTCCATCCTCCTTCCTCCTCGCCCTCCTCCTTCCTGCTCCTTCCTCCTCGTCCTTCTCCTTCCTCCTCGCCCTCTTCCTCCTTCCTCCTCGCCCTCCTCCTCCTCCTCCTTCCTTCTCGCCCTCCTCCTTCCTCCTCGCCCTCCTCCCTCCTTCTCCTCGCCCTCCTCGACTTCCTCCTCCTCCTTCCTCCTCCTTCTTCCTCCTCACCCTACTCCTCCTTCCCCTCCTTCCTCCTTGCCCTCCTCCTCCCCCTTCCTTCTCGCCCTCCTCCTTACTCCTCACCCGCCTCCTCTTCCCTCTCCCTCCTCGCCCTACTACTCTTCCTTCCTCCTCGCCCTCCCCCTCTTCCTCCTTCCTCCTCGCCCTCCTCCTCTTCCTTCCTCTTCGCTCTCCTCCTTCCTCCTTCCTCTCTCCTCGCCCTCCTCCTTTCTCCTCGCCCTCTTACTCCTCCTCCTTCCTCGCCCTCCTCCTCCTCTTTGCTCTCCTTCTTCCTCCACCTCTTTCCTCCTCGCCCTGTTTCTCCTTCCTCCTTGACCTCCTATTCCTTCCTTCTCGCCCTCCTCGCTCTCCTTCTTCCTAGCCCTCTTCCTCCTTCGTCCTCGCTCGCCTCCTCCTCCTTCCTCTTCGCCCTCCTCCTCCTTCATCTTCCTCGCCCTCCTCCTTTCTCCTTCCTCCTCCTCCTTCCTCTTCGCCCTCCTACTCCTCCTTCCTCCTCTCTCTCCTCCTCCTCCTTCCTCCCTCCTCGCCCTCCTTCCTCTTCGCCCTCCTACTCCTTCCTCCTTGCCCTCCTTCTTCCTCCACCTCCTTCGTCTTCGGCCTCCTCTTCCATCCCCTCCTTCCTTCTTGCCCTCCTCCTCCTCCTCCTTCCTCCTTGCTCTCCTCCCTCTCCTTCCTCCTCGTCCTCCTTCTTCCTCCTTGCTCCCCTCCTCCTCCTTCCTCCTCGACCTCCTATTCCTTCCTTCTCGCCCTCCTCGCTCTCCTCCTTCCTCTTCGCTCTCCTTGTCCCTCCTCCTCGCCCTCCTCCTCCTCAGGGTCCTCTTTAACTTCCTCCTCTACCTCATCCTCCTTCTACCTCTGCCTCGGCCTCCTCCTTCTTCCTTGATATCCTCCTCCTTCCTCCTTGATATCCTCATGCTTCCTCCTCTACCTCTTCCTAAGAATATGAATAAAAATGATGAATTAACCTTTATTATGAACATGTTTCATTTTACTAAATGTAGAAATATACTTTTATATTTCTACATTTATATATATAACAGCAATACAAAACTACGTTTATAAAGCATTTAAGGTTGCCACAAGGTTTCAAATTTTTTTTGCCAACGTTTCGTGCAATACGTTTCAAAAACTTATTTACATCCACACAAAATTACGCATCTAATGCGTGAAAACAAACGTTGCCAATACTTTCCAACACTTTCCAGATACGTTGTGGCAACCTAAAATTGTTTCCTGGGCTGGACCCGCTCACTGGGGGTTTACTGGACCCGCTCACTGGGGGGTCTACTGGACCCACTCACTGGGGGGTTTACTGGACCCACTCACTGGGAGGTCTGCTGGACCCACTCACCGGGGGGTTTACTGGACCCACTCACTGCATGGGGGTCTACTGGACCCGCTCACTGGGGGTTTACTGGACCCGCTCACTGGGGGGTCTACTGGACCCGCTCACTGGGGGTTTACTGGACCCACTCACTGGGGGTTTACTGGACCCACTCACTGGGGGTTTACTGGACCCGCTCACTGGGGGGTCTACTGGACCTGCTCACTGGGGGTCTACTGGACCCGCTCACTGGGGGGTCTACTGGACCCGCTCACTGGGGGGTCTACTGGACCTGCTCACTGGGGGTCTACTGGACCCGCTCACTGGGGGTCTACTGGACCTGCTCACTGGGGGTCTACTGGACCCGCTCATTGGGGGGTCTACTAGACCCACTCACTGGGGGGTCTACTGGACCCACTCACTGGGGGGTCTACTGGACCCGCTCACTGGGGGTCTACTGGACCTGCTCACTGGGGGGTCACCTGGACCCACTCATCGGGGGGTCTACTGGACCCGCTCACTTGGGGGGGGGGGTCCACTAGACCCCTTCACCGGGGGTCTATTGGACCCACTCACTGGGGGTCTACTGGACCCGCTCACTGGGGGTCTATTGGACCCACTCACTGGGGGTCTACTGGACCTGCTCACTGGGGGTCTACTGGACCCGCTCACTGGGGGGTCTACTGGACCCGCTCACTGGAGGTCTACTGGACCTGCTCACTGGGGGGTCACCTGGACCCACTCATCGGGGGGTCTACTGGACCCGCTCACTTGGGGGGGGGGGGTCCACTGGACCCCTTCACCGGGGGTCTATTGGACCCACTCACTGGGGGTCTACTGGACCCACTTACTGGGGGTCTACTGGACCCGCTCACTGGGGGTCTACTGGACCCGCTCACTGGAGGTCTACTGGACCCGCTCACTGGGGGTCTACTGGACCCGCTCACTGGAGGTCTACTGGACCCGCTCACTGGGGGTCTACTGGACCCACTCACTGGGGGTCTACTGGACCCACTCACTGGGGGTCTACTGGACCCGCTCACTGGGGGTCTACTGGACCCGCTCACTGGAGGTCTACTGGACCCGCTCACTGGGGGTCTACTGGACCCACTCACTGGGGGGTCACCTGGACCCACTCACTGGGGGTCTACTGGACCCGCTCACTGGGGGGTCTACTGGACCCGCTCACTGGGGGGTCTACTAGACCCGCTCACTGGGGGTCTACTAGACCCGCTCACTGGGGGGGGGGTCTACTGGACCTGCTCACTGAGAAGTCCTGTCCATTACTCACTTCGTATTCAACGATATATGAGATTATCAGTATGTGAGCTTAACAATATTTGAGACCAAGATATGATGTTACCAAAATGAGTAGTTACTAATATATGAGGTTACCGATATATGTGTAGCTACTAATATGTGTGGTCAAAATTATAGTCAGATGTTGGGGTAATTATTGCTCGAATGTTGTTAGAAACATGATTATATCATCATAGTATAATGAGTGTCGAGTTCAAAATCTTAGAAGATAGAAGAGTGTCTTTTCCAGATCTAATAAGGCATAAGATGCTTCATTATTTCTTGTGATTTTGAAACGTGTCTAAGGAGCAGAGGTAATGTTATCCCAAACCCCAAGATTGTTTATAGGGACATGTAGTGTGGCCCATTAAAACAACATAACTTAGCTTGGTCTTCTTCACAAAACTAGGAGCAGGAGAAGAAAATTTCTTATTCTTGCTAGCAGGTTTTCACTTCCTCTTCTTCATCGTAAGTCTTACCCGACTACTTTTTCCTAGAACGAAACCTGCCAGTCAACTTTTAACCCATCTGCCCAATGAGTGGACTGAGTGCTGAGTGAACAGAAGCGAACAGTTAAGAATTCATGTTTATAAAATGGCATTATTAGAATTAAATAACAAACTAGAAAATATCAGTTTTCTCATGGCTAGTCTTAGGAGAAATACTGCTTCTTTATAATGGAGTATTTCTTATCGTTCCCCCAGATTAAGTGATAATCTCCATGTTGACATCTCTCAGGAATATTTTAATAATTTGTGAGCAATACTTGTGTGGAAAATTATGCATTGGTGTTATTCTGAGTTATTTTATTCCATTATTGTAGTGTTGTGATCTATTATACATAATTTGTGTACCATTGTATTGCTATTTTATAGATGCTAAGGCTTTCAAGGCATAGAAAAAAGGTATATTATTCTACTAAACATTGCCTTAGACAACTAGGGAAGAAGTCTTGAGAGTTCCTGAAGGCGGCCGACTCCTTATCTAGAGCAGTGATGAATTGTTTCATAAGTCGGCAGTCTTCAGGTACTTTCACGACGTCTTCTATAAGCTGTTTTAGGCAAAGATCAAAAGATTTTTTAGTGGAATATTAACCGTTTTCTTTACTTAGGAGGCATGAACAATCACAAAATATCACTTCCTTGGAACAAAACACGTAACAGAGTTATGAGTGCTGTGATGAACACAACATAATCACCAAAAGTGTGGGTATTATTAGTATTGTGATTTGTATGATACATATATAATGACTTAAACCAAGTTTTATTGATTTGCGTATTTTAGTGTTTGAGTAACATAAAATATTACATTACAGTGTGTTTTATTAATAGGCTTAAACAGAATTCTACATTTTGTCTGCTAGATATGAGAGTAAACAGCTGCATTCGTAACATTCTTTCCCTTATTTACACAATGCTGGGTCTGGAGGCTCTGACATCAGCGAGCACTTACAGGACTTTCCTGCCCAGTAATAAAAAATATAACTAAATCAAATAAATAAGTCACAATGCAACTTTTAGTGAGTGAGCTAAATTCTAAAAAGGGAGTTAGTTAAAATATGGTGTAGTATGCCGCTGTATTAATTAATGGTGTAGTATGCCGCTGTATACATTAATGGTGTAGTATGCCGCTGTATTCATTAATGGTGTAGTATGCCGCTGTATACATTAATGGCTTTTCAAATAGTTAAATTCAAAAGACTTATTATTCATATATTACTAAAGTAACAATTTATTTAAGGTTTCCTGATAGACATGAAATATTAGTTACCTAACAATTCACTCTTCATTCCCAATCAAGATCCTTAAATACATTGTGGAGAGATAGACCAATTTCAACCATTTAATGACTCTACCTTAGTGTTATAGTGTAGCACCAGTTTTGTCCACCACTGCTACACTTGTAACTTACCAATGGAACATCACTGCTGCCCTTAACTTTAATAATTAACACTGCAACCACTTCTTCTAATTAAAGGGGGAATAAGCTAATTGACCTAGGACAAGAGGAGCCAACTAACCATATACTAAGCAGGAGGATTAGGATCTAATTACTGGAACTCATAGGGGGAATTCGTTAAAAATTGCTTACTCAAGACAAGAGGAAATATTTAAGTTAATACCAAAAGGAGCTAGGAGAATCACAGGAAAATGTACGCCGTCAGTCGGGAGACTATGACACAAGTTAAGGGGTTAAATACTCTATGAATTTTATTAATTATAAATGACATGTAAATACAGCCTAGTCTAATTAATTTCTATCTTCGAATCATTGGGAAGGACAGTACTAACAATGCATAACTTGACAGAGCACTTTACAGTTTCCTAGAATGTCCAGCTAATATGGTGTGGCTCTCCCGAGGTGTGGTGTTTACCTCTGCCCAAGCACTCCCCCTCATGTCACACTAACTAAAAAACGTCTTACTCCTCCAAAGAAAGCTCATAAGTCTCGGTGCCCTGGCCCTCCAGTAAGTGGGCTGCCAGGCACTACCCAAGAAAACTCCGCCCCTAAGGTCTACATCCACTCACTTCAAACCAAGGCTCTGTGCCCATGACACCCGGCCAATGAAAGCCAGGTACTACCCTAAGGATCTCCGCCCCTTAGGCCTAGTCTAATCACTCGAACCCTAGGCCTAGTACCCTCGCACCCTTAACCAATGGAAACAAAGCACTTGGTCAATGACGCATTTGAAAACTGCAAGGAGAAAGGGTTTCTCACGCAACTGGAAAATAATCTGCTTCAACCTAGAATGCACTGAGAACCGTTGACTCAAACCAGATTTGAAAACAGACCTATGCTTGTGACCGACCGTTCAGTGAGGAAACCTGAGAAATCACGGTTTTTTGTACCCGGGCGTGATGGATTGCTTCGTCGTCAAGGGGAATGGGGAAAGAAGAGGGAGGAAAGAGGAAGAGAGGGAAATGAGAGGGGAAAGAGATGAGAGAGAAGGAACTACTAGGTCATCTGAGAAGTGACCACGCACCCACAAAGGGGACTTGATCACTTGACTCAGGATTAATGATCCTTTGGGTGGAGTGACATGTGCCAGGAAGAAGGAACTCCATCTCCAGTAAGAAGTTTTAGATATAAGCAGGATAGGGAGGGGGAGGGAAGGAAGGGAGAGGAAGGGAGAGGAGAGGAGAAGGAAGGGAGAAAGGGGGTGAAGAGGACTGCTTCACCTGGCCATTACATTAGTCTGAGCGTCACGACTGGGCAAGACAACTGCTTAGGAATAAGCAGAGTTATTTAATAATTTAGAATGTGAAGGTAACTATTGGATTACTTATAACAAGCTTAGTAATGATCAGTTAAACCAGCGGTCGCCAACCGATGGTCAGCCAGACAATTTTATTTGTAAATGTGTATTTTCTTTAAATGTTATATATAATGGCATTAAATAGTTAAACTTTAATAACAATCATTTCTAGTTTGGAGGACCGCGGGATTCATATTAGTGGTCCTTGTGATTTCAAGTTATGAATTTAGTGGTCCGTGAGCTCTGAAAGGTTGGCGACCGTTGACTTAAACCAAAGGTTTATTTATCTTGGCAATTGGATAAATTAGATTAACCCTTTGACTGCTTACATTACTCGACTGAATAAAGTATTCTGTTATTCTAAGTAAATCTTCGGAGAACATCAATAGGAGCCATAAGAAGAATTCGAAGCAATGATCTTGGAGCACCCAGGCACACGTGTTACACCACTACACCACCACATGATAAAAGCAATGAAACATGTAATTCAATTTAATTGTCTAAGAGTACTGAGGCTTCAACATAAGGTAATACTGGCAGTAGTGACGGTGTGGCCGAGGCAGTACTTGCAGTAGTGACAGTGTGGCCGAGGGAGTACTTGCAGTAGTGACGGTGTGGCCGAGGGATGACTTGCAGTAGTGACGGTGTGGCCGAGGGAGTACTTGCAGTAGTAACTGTGTGACCGAGGGATGACTTGCAGTAGTGACGGTGTGGCCGAGGGAGTACTTGCAGTAGTGACGGTGTGGCCGAGGGATGACTTGCAGTAGTGACGGTGTGGCCGAGGGAGTACTTGCAGTAGTAACTGTGTGGCCGAGGGATGACTTGCAGTAGTGACGGTGTGGCCGAGGGAGTACTTGCAGTAGTGACGGTGTGGCCGAGGGATGACTTGCAGTAGTGACGGTGTGGCCGAGGGAGTACTTGCAGTAGTGACGGTGTGGCCGAGGGATGACTTGCAGTAGTGACGGTGTGGCCGAGGGATGACTTGCAGTAGTGACGGTGTGGCCGAGGGAGTACTTGCAGTAGTGACGGTGTGGCCGAGGGAGTACTTGCAGTAGTGACGGTGTGGCCGAGGGAGTACTTGCAGTAGTGACGGTGTGGCCGAGGGAGTACTTGCAGTAGTGACGGTGTGGCCGAGGGAGTACTTGCAGTAGTAACTGTGTGGCCGAGGGAGTACTTGCAGTAGTGACGGCGTGGCCGAGGGATGACTTGCAGTAGTAACTGTGTGGCCGAGGGAGTACTTGCAGTAGTGACGGTGTGGCCGAGGGAGTACTTGCAGTAGTAACTGTGTGGCCGAGGGATGACTTGCAGTAGTAACTGTGTGGCCGAGGGAGTACTTGCAGTAGTGACGGTGTGGCCGAGGGATGACTTGCAGTAGTGACGGTGTGGCCGAGGGATGACTTGCAGTAGTGACGGTGTGGCCGAGGGATGACTTGCAGTAGTAACTGTGTGGCCGAGGGAGTACTTGCAGTAGTAACTGTGTGGCCGAGGGAGTACTTGCAGTAACGACATTGTGGCCGAGGGAGTACTTGCAGTAGTAACTGTGTGGCCGAGACAGTACTTGCAGTAGTAACTGTGTGGCCGAGGGATGACTTGCAGTAGTAACTGTGTGGCCGAGGGAGTACTTGCAGTAGTAACTGTGTGGCCGAGACAGTACTTGCAGTAGTAACTGTGTGGCCGAGGCAGTACTTGCAGTAGTAACTGTGTGGCCGAGGGAGTACTTGCAGTAACGACATTGTGGCCGAGGGAGTACTTGCAGTAGTAACTGTGTGGCCGAGACAGTACTTGCAGTAGTAACTGTGTGGCCGAGGGATGACGTGCAGTAGTAACTGTGTGGCCGAGGGAGTACTTGCAGTAGTAACTGTGTGGCTGAGACAGTACTTGCAGTAGTAACTGTGTGGCCGAGGCAGTACTTGCAGTAGTAACTGTGTGGCCGAGGGATGACTTGCAGTAGTAACTGTGTGGCCGAGACAGTACTTGCAGTAGTAACTGTGTGGCCGAGACAGTACTTGCAGTAGTAACTGTGTGGCCGAGGGATGACTTGCAGTAGTAACTGTGTGTCCGAGACAGTACTTGCAGTAGTAACTGTGTGGCCGAGGGATGACTTGCAGTAGTAACTGTGTGGCCGAGGGATGACTTGCAGTAGTAACTGTGTGGCCGAGACAGTACTTGCAGTAGTAACTGTGTGGCCGAGACAGTACTTGCAGTAGTAACTGTGTGGCCGAGGGATGACTTGCAGTAGTAACTGTGTGTCCGAGACAGTACTTGCAGTAGTAACTGTGTGGCCGAGGGATGACTTGCAGTAGTAACTGTGTGGCCGAGGGAGTACTTGCAGTAGTAACTGTGTGGCCGAGGGAGTACTTGCAGTAGTAACTGTGTGGCCGAGGCAGTACTTGCAGTAGTCAACATTACCAGCAGGTGTGGCAGAGGTACCCAGGCAATACTAGCAGGTGTGGCAGAGATTCAACAGGCAGTACCAGCAGGTGTGGCAGAGGGTACCGAGGGAGTACCAGCATATGTGGCACAGTTATACATCTTAATATTATCACTTCAAATAGCAGCGGTAAATCCAGTAATAATTAAATGTATTGTTTGAAAAGTTATAATAAATTAGAATAGAATAAAAATGACACTTACAGAAATAATTGTTGGAATAATAGCAATTGTTCAAGTAATTCTCGTGTCTATATGCTGTACTTTGTTAGTCCAGCGAGAAGCGTCCACTGGTACCAGGGACAAGTCCACCGGTACCAGGGACAAGTCCAACGGTGCCAGGAACAAGTCCACTGATACTAGGGAGTTGTCCAAGATCGAGAAGGAAATCTCCAAGCGGGAGAAGGAAATCTCCAAGCGGGAGAAGGAAATCTCCAAGCGGGAGAAGGAAATCTCAAAGCGGGAGAAGGAAATCTCAAAGCGGGAGAAGGAAATCTCAAAGCGGGAGAAGGAAATCTCCAAGCGGGAGAAGGACGGCTCCAAGCGGGAGAAGGACGGCTCCAAGCGGGAGAAGGACGGCTCCAAGCGGGAGAAGGACGGCTCCAAGCGGGAGAAGGACGGCTCCAAGCGGGAGAAGGACGGCTCCAAGCGGGAGGAGGACGGCTCCAAGCGGGAGAAGGACGGCTCCAAGCGGGAGACGGACGGCTCCAAGCGGGAGACGGACGGCTCCAAGCGGGAGAAGGACGGCTCCAAGCGGGAGAAGGACGGCTCCAAGCGGGAGACGGACGGCTCCAAGCGGGAGGAGGACGGCTCCAAGCGGGAGAAGGACGGCTCCAAGCGGGAGAAGGACGGCTCCAAGCGGGAGACGGACGGCTCCAAGCGGGAGACGGACGGCTCCAAGCGGGAGGAGGACGGCTCCAAGCGGGAGAAGGACGGCTCCAAGCGGGAGACGGACGGCTCCAAGCGGGAGGAGGACGGCTTCAAGCGGGAGGAGGACGGCTCCAAGGGGAAGGAGGACGGCTCCAAGGGGAAGAAGGACGGCGCAAAGGGGAAGAAGGACGGCTTTAAGGGGAAGGAGGACATGGCCAAGGAGAAAGAGGACATGGCCAAGGGGAAGGAGGACATGGCCAAGGGGATGGAGGACATGGCCAAGGGGAAGGAGGACTTGGCCAAGGGGAAGGAGGACATGGCCAAGGGGAAGGAGGACATGGCCAAGGGGAAGGAAGACATGGCCAAGGGGAAGGAGGACATGGCCAAGGGGAAGGAGGACAGCGTCAAGAGCGATCTGGAAAACTCAACGAGGAATGATCCCTGGAGGCGGGATGGATGGTGGTCGTACACAGCCACAAAATTAGATTCCAACACAGAGTCGTCCTGGTCGTGTGTGAGAGATGACGAGTTTCTAACGTTGTTTCTAGTGTGCGAACGAAACCACACCCTCAGAGAGTCTGACCCGGGCCACACCCTTAGAGAGTGTGGCCTGGACCACAGCAGGAGGCTGAAATACAACTTGGGATTGAGAGAGGGTATTAGAGAGTCTGACGAATCAGACGAGTCAACGAGCATGACTTGGATCGTGTCAGACATGTCGTCCATGAACAAAATGTCTTATAAGTTAGAGATCATAATGGATAAGTTGGCCTCAAGATTGTTGTCAATCATACAAGGGAAACAGGCCGAAAGGGAGACAGAGACAGACAGCAGTTCGAGCGAGACGAGTTTGGAGTTCAACCATTACGAACGCAAACTACTGCCTTACCTCTTCCCGCCAGGCACCTTGGGCACGACCTGGGCTAGCGTAGGGGGCTGCACCGAGGTCTTACAGGACCTCAAGGAAGAGGTCATGATACCACTGGTGCACTCCCAGTACCACAGGAACAACCCCCCGATGAGTCTCACCAAGGGGATACTCCTCTACGGAAAGCCCGGCTGTGGCAAGACGCTGATTGCAAAAGCTGTTGCTGGAGAGGTTAATGCAAACTTCCTCTCCCTAAATGCCAGCACCATGATGAGTAAGTGGGTGGGAGAGTCAGAAAAGTTGGCAGCGGCTGTGTTCTCTCTGGCCTACAAGAAGCAGCCTTGCGTCATATTCATGGATGAGATAGACGCATTGCTTGGGACTCGCAGGAGCTCTGAGTTCAGCAGCAGTAATTGTGGGTTTGTGGCAACATTCCTGACTCACTGGGATGGCATAAATACTGACCCTGAGGCCAAGGTTACGATTCTAGCAGCGACGAATCGGATACAGGCCATCGACCCGGCCATCCTAAGGCGTTTGCCAGTAAAATTTGAAATCTCAAATCCTTCCATTGCGGGCCGACTGGAGATCTTGCGTATTCTTTTGAGCAACTTAGAGGTAGAAAGTGATGTTGATTTTGACGAGCTAGCAAAATTGACAGATTGGTGCACTGGCTCCGATCTTCAAGAGATAGTCCGTAGGGCCTCCTTGTTCCCTGTGATTGATCACCATAATGCTTACTGTGCCAGCTCCCATAAACCACCGGATGATACCTTCAGCGCCTTCCACCAGAGACACGCGCACATCAAGGTGCGGCCTATAAGTATGGCCGACCTCCTGAAGGCCTTACAAAAAATAAAAAATGTTAACAGAAACACTCCAATGGAGATATATGTCTAAGGTAAATATTTCCCTTGGAGGATACGACAGAGAGATATGGAGTTTCATTTGAGAGACGGTAAGAAAAACGAGGCTGAGGCTCACGTCTCCTGTGTAGCTAGGCTCACGTCTCCTGTGTGTAGCTAGGCTCACGTCTCGTGTGTGTAGCTAGGCTCACGTCTCATGTGTAGCTAGGCTCACGTCTCGTGTGTGTAGCTAGGCACACGTCTCATGTGTAGCTAGGCTCACGTCTCGTGTGTGTAGCTAGGCTCACGTCTCGTGTGTGTAGCTAGGCTCACGTCTCGCATGGTTTGCGGGACTTATTACCCAACCACTTGGGTTGGACGGTAGAACGACGGTCTCGCTTCATGCAGGTCGGCTTTCAATCCCCGACCGTCCAAGTGGTTGGGCTCTATTCTTTTTCCCCTGTCCCATCCCAAATACTTATCTTATTCCCTTTAAAGTGCTATATAGTCAACTGGTTTAGTGATTTTTTCACTGACAATTCCTTCCCATTCACACGCGTGGAGAGGCTCCTATCTAGCGTGTAGGGACGTTCTCGTTTCGCGTGTAGCGTAGCTTCCATATGTCGTGCAGCGAGGGTCGAGTCTTGCATGTAGCGAGGCTCTCGACTCACGTGTACAACGAATCTCATCTCCCGCGTTCAGTGAGTCTCTCATCTCGCGTGTACACTATCATTATAGATGGGCAGAGAAACTCTTGTCTTATTTAATGCCTGTGCTTTCCTCGCTTCCATCACAATCCACTTGATAATGCTCCAGGACAGGCTGAAACGTCATCGTCTCCTCATCTTCTGGTGAGTGGTTTAGTTATGATGTCTTCAGCCATGTTACTGTGACTCATCGTCTGTATAGAGAATCGAAGTCTCCAATGATGATGAGAATATCGATAATTAGCTCTACACGCTGTTCAACTCATCCCGTTTATACTGCTATGGTTATACTGAGGAATACTGCACACCATGTATGTTTTCTTCCTGTTTTCATTGTATAATAATATCCCTGGAAACACAAACCGAAACTGTCTCTATTTTCCGCTTGTTACAACTTGTAATAAAGTTGTTACATCTTGGCTTAACGTGCTTATGACGTATTAGAACGTTGTTACAACTTGCTATATTGGTTGTTATAACTGGTTAGGTGGTGTTAAAAATTGTTCGAACGTTGTACCAACGTCGTAGTTTCGGTGTGTGTTTGGCGGGATAACATCTACACTGAAGGGCTTTAATTTTTTATACATTTCTTCAATAACTGAAAAAAACGTTGTTTCCAAAACGTCATGTCGTCGGGCGCCTGGGCGCCCAATACCCCGGATAACGCAACTTGTACAATTTCTGTTTTTTTTCTGGATAAAATTTATCACAGCATGCATCGCCATTTTAAAGTCAATACAATATTTATCAAAAGTATCCTTCTTTAAACCTGTAACCATAGAGCGATCTTTGTTTTTTTTGGGGGGGCATATCCTGAGCAAATTAATCTTTCTCTTCATGGGCATTTCCCATATTGGGTCGCCATAGCTACAATATCAGGGAGATTTTGTCCTCGAGAATTGGACATCTCTTAAGATCATATAAACGTTGACGGGATTCATACACACTTGTATATGAGTTTTTCCAACTAAGTTCAGGGTAATCCTGCAGGATTCACTGGATATACAGTTTACACCATACACAAGGCAGGATTCCTTACTGCAGTTAATATGCTGGAGGGGTGACAGGGAGACTGCTGACATGAAAGAAATTTTTTTGGAGAAAAAGATGAGGGCGGTAATCAAAGGCAATGTTACTGGAGGAGTGTTACTAGCGGAGACCCACAGGGTTCAGTTCTTGCACCAATAGTGTTCATCGTCTACATAAATGACGTACCAGAAGGAATACAGAATTACATGAACATGTTTGCTGGTATTCGGAAAGCTAGGATACTCTAATAAAGAGCGATATCTAGGGAAGGTTCTGAATAGTAAGTTGTCACTAAAGGAACATATAAAAAAGAATGCGAGATGAGCGTGTGCGTCGCTTACCATATCTTCAGACTTGCTTTTAACTACATCGGTGGTGACATATCAAAGAAATTGTTCATGACTTTGGTGAGACCAAAATTGGAATATGCAGCAGTTAGTTTTATGGTGCCTATATCTCAATAAGCACATCAATAAACTATTGGAGAGGGAGGACCTGCTGCCTGGGTAACAGCTTCTCCTTTGACCAGACCACACGCTAGAAGGTGAAGGGACGACAACGTTTCGGTCCGTCCTGGACCATTCTCAAGTCGATTCTCTATCGACTTGAGAAAGGTCAAGTCGACCATTCCGGGGTTTGAGGTCCCTGTGACCTTTTTCACCAACTTCGTGGTCTTCCCCGGAACTCACAGTTCCTGCGACGGCGCTGGAACCAATCGTATTGGCGTATGCCTTTCCATTGGAGACTTTCAGCGCCGTGGAGAGGGGGGGACCTGCTGCCTGGGTAACAGCTTCTCCCCCGAATCAACCTACCCTGGCTTTGCGCCCTGGTGAGGCCACTCCAGACCAGGCCGACGCCAGTGCGCAACTCCATAGTCTCCTGTGACTGATGGATGCCTACTACTAATCTCTATCGACTTGAGAATGCTCCAGGACGGACCGAAACGTTGTCATCCCTTCACCTTCTAGTGTGTGGTCTGGTCAAACTATTTCAGCCACGTTATTGTGACCCATCGCCTGCAGCTTCTCCTTTGTATCAACCTTCCCTGGCTTTGCACCCTGGTGAGTCCACTCTAGACCAGCAAGCAGAGCGCAACACCATAGTCTCCTGAGACTGATGGAGGCCTACTACTACTAAACTGGAACAGGTGCAAAGGCATGCTACATAATGGCTTCCGAAACTGAAAATCAAGAGTTAGGAACAGATGTTAAGGGCATTAAATATACAAGGGCTAGAAGAAAGAGAGCCGATATGATCACCAATTTCAAAATAACGGGAATCGACCAAATTGATTAAGAGGAATTCCTGAAACTGGCAACCTCAAGGAGAAGAGGTCATTAATTCAAGCTAGGGAAACAAAGGTGCCGACATATTTTACAATGTTTCTTTTGCAAACGGAGCGGAAAACGCTTGGGACAAGTTAATTGAGAAGGTGGGGGAGGTCAGAAGCGGTGTTGTTATCAAAGAGTTATACGACAAAGAGTACTTGGAAGACGGGACCACGAGTGTAGCCTCCTGTTGCTTCAATTAGGTAATCACAAACACACACACACACACACACACACACACACACACACACACACACACACACACACACACACACACACACACACACACACACACACACACACACACACACACACACACACACACACACACACACACACACACACACACACACACACACACACACACACACACACACACACACACACACACACAGGGAGACGAAGGCTGACCACAAGGTACCATCTGGGAGGTGAAATCCTTCAAGAATCAAGTTGAGAGAAAACAATTTTATATGATGACACCGAACATTCCCAAGAAGCCCATATCCAAACCCAATCATCATCGGCATATACTAGGTTGGCAAACTTGAGAATTGCATGTAGTATCTTGTGTAAGGAATTATTCAGAACCGAGTATGCCACATATGTCAGAACAATCCTGGAGTATAGAGCTACAGCCTGGAGTCCATGCATAGTTAAATAAAAGACAAATTAGAGAAGATTCAGATGTAATGCCACCTGACTAGTCCCAGAACTGAAAGGTATAAACTACGAGGAATGGCTACATGAATTATGCCTCACGTCCCTAAAAGATAGTAGAGTTAGGAGAGACATGATCGCCACCAAAAATAAAAATTCTCAGGGAAATTATTCTATAGAGTGGATAAAGACAAACTAATGAGTACAGGTGGAACATAAACAAATTGAAACAGGTGGAAACTTAGTACTCAAATGAACCAGAGACATTATAATTTTTTTTCAATGTCAGGGTAGTTAACATATGGAATGCACCAGGAAGTGATGTGGTGGAGGGAGACTTCATACACAGTTTAATTAAAATGTAGATATGATGGAGCCCAATTTGCTCAGGAACCTGTACAGCAGATTTTTGACGGCTGAGAGGCTGGACCAATGAACGAAGTTCACTGGTCCCGCCTCTTAACTAGATGAACGAAGTTCACTGGTCCCGCCTCTTAACTAGATGAACGAAGTTCACTGGTCCCTCTTAACTAGATGAACGAAGTTCACTGGTCCCGCCTCTTAACTAGATGAACGAAGTTCACTGGTCCCTCTTAACTAGATGAACGAAGTTCACTGGTCCCGCCTCTTAACTAGATGAACGAAGTTCACTGGTCCCTCTTAACTAGATGAACGAAGTTCACTGGTCCCGCCTCTTAACTAGATGAACGAAGTTCACTGGTCCCTCTTAACTAGATGAACGAAGTTCACTGGTCCCGCCTCTTAACTAGATGAACGAAGTTCACTGGTCCCTCTTAACAAGATGAACGAAGTTCACTGGTCCCGCCTCTTAACTAGATGAACGAAGTTCACTGGTCCCTCTTAACTAGATGAACGAAGTTCACTGGTCCCTCTTAACTAGATGAACGAAGTTCACTGGTCCCGCCTCTTAACTAGATGAACGAAGTTCACTGGTCCCGCCTCTTAACTAGATGAACGAAGTTCACTGGTCCCTCTTAACTAGATGAACGAAGTTCACTGGTCCCTCTTAACTAGATGAACGAAGTTCACTGGTCCCGCCTCTTAACTAGATGAACGAAGTTCACTGGTCCCGCCTCTTAACTAGATGAACGAAGTTCACTGGTCCCTCTTAACTAGATGAACGAAGTTCACTGGTCCCTCTTAACTAGATGAACGAAGTTCACTGGTCCCGCCTCTTAACTAGATGAACGAAGTTCACTGGTCCCGCCTCTTAACTAGATGAACGAAGTTCACTGGTCCCTCTTAACTAGATGAACGAAGTTCACTGGTCCCGCCTCTTAACTAGATGAACGAAGTTCACTGGTCCCGCCTCTTAACTAGATGAACGAAGTTCACTGGTCCCGCCTCTTAACTAGATGAACGAAGTTCACTGGTCCCTCTTAACTAGATGAACGAAGTTCACTGGTCCCGCCTCTTAACTAGATGAACGAAGTTCACTGGTCCCGCCTCTTAACTAGATGAACGAAGTTCACTGGTCCCTCTTAACTAGATGAACGAAGTTCACTGGTCCCGCCTCTTAACTAGATGAACGAAGTTCACTGGTCCCTCTTAACTAGATGAACGAAGTTCACTGGTCCCGCCTCTTAACTAGATGAACGAAGTTCACTGGTCCCGCCTCTTAACTAGATGAACGAAGTTCACTGGTCCCTCTTAACTAGATGAACGAAGTTCACTGGTCCCGCCTCTTAACTAGATGAACGAAGTTCACTGGTCCCTCTTAACTAGATGAACGAAGTTCACTGGTCCCGCCTCTTAACTAGATGAACGAAGTTCACTGGTCCCTCTTAACTAGATGAACGAAGTTCACTGGTCCCTCTTAACTAGATGAACGAAGTTCACTGGTCCCGCCTCTTAACTAGATGAACGAAGTTCACTGGTCCCGCCTCTTAACTAGATGAACGAAGTTCACTGGTCCCTCTTAACTAGATGAACGAAGTTCACTGGTCCCGCCTCTTAACTAGATGAACGAAGTTCACTGGTCCCTCTTAACTAGATGAACGAAGTTCACTGGTCCCGCCTCTTAACTAGATGAACGAAGTTCACTGGTCCCACCTCTTAACTAGATGAACGAAGTTCACTGGTCCCTCTTAACTAGATGAACGAAGTTCACTGGTCCAGCCTCTTAACTAGATGAACGAAGTTCACTGGTCCCGCCTCTTAACTAGATGAACGAAGTTCACTGGTCCCTCTTAACTAGATGAACGAAGTTCACTGGTCCCGCCTCTTAACTAGATGAACGAAGTTCACTGGTCCCACCTCTTAACTAGATGAACGAAGTTCACTGGTCCCTCTTAACTAGATGAACGAAGTTCACTGGTCCCGCCTCTTAACTAGATGAACGAAGTTCACTGGTCCCGCCTCTTAACTAGATGAACGAAGTTCACTGGTCCCGCCTCTTAACTAGATGAACACTCACACACACGAACAAACTTGATAACAACTGGAAAGCAAACATAGGGAAAATAATAAAAAAAAATATATGAGGTGAATTTGTCGAGGGTCCCCGCGTCCCCGCGGCCCGGTCGTCGAGTCCGGCAAACAGGAGGCCTGGTCGACAACCAGGCCGCGGGGACGCTAAGTCCCGGAAGCACCTCAAGGTAAGGGTGAGAAGTGACAGAATGTAAGAGTAGTGGAAAAGTAGGAAAGTGAGGAAATGGAGGAGGTAGTAAGGAAGATGGCTTGAAAGGAAGTAAAGGCAGGAGAAAATAAGAGAACGTTAGAGAAGCTGAGAGCGAGAATGTTATAGAGGCTAAGAGAAAGAGAGAGAGAGAGAGAGAGAGAGAGAAAGGCGAGGAAGCACTAAAGAGGATGGGAAGAGTTGAGAGTGTTGAGATAAGTTGAGAGTGACACAAGGACCAGGAAGCGTGCAGTTGAGGAGTGGAAGACGCCTCACGGGAAGTAATTAAGCAAGGTTGCCTGGGAGGTGTCGTGGACCCGAGGACATCAGGCGACTAGAGGGGCGAAATGCGATAAGGAATAAATAGTGAAGCGAAGAGAACGAGAAAGTAAGGATAATGAGGGGGAACAAATGGAAGAAAAATGGAGATGTGTCATTTACTGTCTCTCCCTCACAAAATCTTCTCCCTCCCCCCTCTATACCCACAAGCATGTGGGGTGGACGGTAGAGTGACGGTCTCACTTCATGCAGGTCGGCGTTCAATCCCCAACCGTCCAAGTGGTTGGCCACTATTCCATCCCCCCGTCCCATTCCAAATCCTGATCTAGACCCCTTCCAAGTGCTATATAGCCGTAATGGCTTGGCGCTTTCCCCTGATAGTTCCTTTCCCCTCTTTACCGTCTTCTCCCCTCCACTCTCTCTCTCCTACGTCACCCCTCTCTCTCTTTCTATCCCCCTCACTCCCACTGTCTCTTAGCATCTATCTCTACCAAAATCTCTCTCTCTCACTAGCTATCTCTGCGTTTTCTTCCCTCTACATCGATTCTCCTTAAGAAACACCCAAACAAATATATATCTCAGATGGTTTCCTTTTCCCTACTCGACTTTTCAGGTGGAGTTTCCACCTGTTTCCTCTAGTGCGTGTGCCCCGTGTGTTAAATAACCTGTCTTTATCAACCCTGTCGATTCCCTTGAGAATCTTGAATGTGGTAATCATGTCCCCCCTAACTCTTCTGTCTTCCAACGAAGTGAGGTTAAATTCCCGTAGTCTCTCCTCGTAGCTCATACCTCTCAGCTCGGGTACTAGTCTGGTGGCAAACCTTTGAACCTTTTCCAGTTTAGTCTTATCCTTGACTAGATATGGATATACTGGGGCTGCATACACCAGGATTGGCCTGACATATGTGGTATACAAAGTTCTGAATGATTCTTTACACAAGTTTCTGAATGCCGTTCGCATGTTGGCCAGCCTGGCATATGCCGCTGATGTTATCCGCTTGATATGTGCTGCAGGAGACAGGTCTGGCGTGATATCAACCCCCAAGTCTTTTTCCTTCTCTGACTCCTGAAGAATTTCTTCTCCCAGATGATACCTTGTATCTGGCCTCCTGCTCTCTACACCTATCTTCATTACATTACATTTGGTTGGGTTAAACTCTAACAACCATTTGTTCGATCATTCCTTCAGCTTATCTAGGTCTTCTTGAAGCCTCAAACAGTCCTCTTCTGTTTTAATCCTTCTCATAATTTTAGCATCGTCCGCAAACATTGAGAGAAATGAATCGATACCCTCCAGGAGATCATTTACATATATCAGAAACAAGATAGGACCGAGTACAGAGCCCTGTGGGACTCCACTGGTGACTTCACGCCAATCGGAGGTCTCACCCCTCACCGTAACTCTCTGCTTCCTTTTGCTTAGATACTCCCTTATCCACTGGAGCACCTTACCAGCTACACCTGCCTGTCCCTCCAGCTTATGTACCAGCCTCTTATGCGGTACTGCGTCAAAGGCTTTCCGACAATCTAAGAAAATGCAGTCCGCCCAGCCCTCTCTTTCTTGCTTAATCTTTGTCACCTGATCGTAGAATTCTATCAAGCCTGTAAGGCAAGATTTAACCTCCCTGAACCCATATTGACGATTTGTCACGAAGTCCATTCTCTCCAGATGTGTTACCAGTTTTTTTCTCACGATCTTCTCCATCACCTTGCATGGTATACAAGTCAAGGACACTGGCCTGTAGTTCAGTGCCTCTTGTCTGTCTCCCTTTTTGTATATTGGGACCACATTCGCCGTCTTCCATATTTCTGGTAGGTCTCCCGTCTCCAGTGACTTATTATACACTATGGAGAGTGGCAAGCAAAGTGCCTCTGCACACTCTTTCAGTATCCATGGTGAGATCCCATCTGGACCAACAGCCTTTCTAACATCCAGATCCAGCAGGTGTCTCTTGACCTCCTCTCTCGTAATTTCGAACTCTTCCAAGGCCGCCTGGTTTACCTCCCTTTCTCCTAGCACAGTGACCTCACCTTGTTCTATTGTGAAGACCTCCTGGAACCTCTTGTTGAGTTCTTCACACACCTCTCTGTCATTCTCTGTATACCTGTCCTCGCCTGTTCGAAGTTTCAATACCTGTTCTTTCACAGTTGTTTTCCTTCTGATGTGACTGTGGAGTAGCTTTGGTTCGGTCTTGGCTTTGTTTGCTATATCATTTTCAAAACTTTTCTCTGCTTCTCTTCTCACCCTGACGTACTCATTCCTGGTTCACTGGTATCTCTCTCTGCTTTCTGGTGTTCTGTTATTCCGGAAGTTCCTCCACGCCTTCTTGTTCAGTTTCTTCGCTTCCATACATGCCCTATTATACCATGGATTCTTCTGTTGCTTCTCGGATTTTTCCCTTTGGGCCGGGATGAACCTGTTTACTGCCTCCTGACACTTTTGGGTAACATAGTCCATCATACCCTGTACAGACTTGTCTCTGAGGTCTGTGTCCCAAGGTATTTCACTTAGGAAACTTCTCATCTGTTCATAATTCCCCTTTCGGTATGCCAGCCTTTTGATTCCTAGTTCTTTTTTGGGGGAGATAAGTCCTAGCTCTACCAGGTACTCAAAGTTCAATACACTGTGGTCACTCATTCCCAAGGGCGCTTCCATCTTAACTTCCCTTATATCCCACTCATTTAGGGTAAATATCAAATCAAGCATTGCTGGTTCATCTTCTCCTCTCATTCTTGTTGGTTCCTTGATGTGCTGGCATAGAAAGTTTCTTGTTGCCACGTCCAGCAGCTTAGCTCTCCACGTTTCTGGTCCTCCATGCGGTTCTCTGTTCTTCCAATCTATCTTCCCATGGTTGAAGTGTCCCATAATTAGTAGTCCAGATCCATTCCTGCTAGCAACAGAAGTTGCTCTTTCTATTATGTTAATGGTGGCCATCATATTCCTGTCCAGGTCTTCTGTCATTTGGTGGTGGATTATATATGACTACGACTATAATTTTTTTCCCTCCATTTGTTACGGTACCTGCTATGTAGTCACTGAAACCTTCACAGCCCTGAATATCCATCTCCTCAAAATCCCAGCCTTTTCTTACCAGCAGAGCTACACCACCCCCACCTCTTCCTTCCCTCTCTTTCCTCATAACATAATAGACCTGTGGGAACACTGCATTTGTTATCGTTTTCGAGCGCTTTGTTTCTGTGAGGGCTATTATGTCTGGGTTTTCCTCTAGTACCCGTTCTCCAAGTTCATTTGCTTTATATGTAATTCCATCTATGTTAGTGTACATCGCTTTGAGGCTCACTTTCTTCTGTCCCTTCTCAAATCGCCTCCTTGGTGAGTGTTCTGCTGGTGGGGGAGGTTGTTCCATGGGTGTGAGGACCTGTGAGGTGGATAACAGGGTCTCAGAGGATACTGGGATGAGGGGCAGGGGATACAGTGGAGGGGGAGGGACAGGGAGGTATGGGGTGAAAGGGGAGGGAGGACGGGAATGAAAGGGGGGGAGGGAGGACTCGGAAGGAGGGGAGGGGTAGAAGGGTGGGGATTGGGTGTGGGGGGAGGGAGATTCAGCTGAACATTTGAGTGGGGGCAGGGAGGGTTTGGGGTAGGGGGTTTTCTATGCAGAGGAGGGAGGCAGGGTAGTCCTCCCTTCTGGTGTTACTGGGTAGCTGGTTGTGGGTTCCACCCTCGCCTCTGGGGGTGTTGTGTTGGGAGCTGAGACTTCCTGGTTTTCCCCTCTCGCCCTGTGCCTCTTCCTTGCTTCTGCCACCACTGCTCTCTCCTCCCTTGTCATGTCTCTCTGGAGGAATACATTTTTGAATTTTCCCACGTTTTTCAGGGAGCTCTTCCTTGATAGGATCTTCTCCTTTGTGCTCTCGTTTGCAAATACTATCTTTATCATTAGGTCTCGGTCTTTGCTGTACCAACCTAGCCTGAAAACCTTCTCAATGCTTTGCTCAGCCCCTTCCATGTCTAGTGCCTTTAGTAATTCATTCACTACTGCTTTGTCCTTGTCATTCCACTCTGTCCTATTAGAGCCTTCCTGCTCTTTAATACCCACAGCAACCACTGATCTGTTCCTTTCCAGCAGTTGGCTAGTGGAGCGTGCCGCCTCCTGTGAGGTGGCTGCTTTCATGGCCACCTCCATCACTGCAGTCATTACTTCAGAGTTATTTTTTTTAGTATTTCTGCAAATGTTGCTTTTATTGTGGCATTCTCATTCAAAAAACTATTACCACCTTCTCCCTGGATGGCTTTTTGAGTCTCAGCCTCGATACCATTCTCTTTGAGGGCTCTAATCTCCTCCTTTGCTGCTGACAGCTCTCTTTTCAGGTTGCTTATTTCGTTCTTCATTTCCGGCATCATTTCTTGCATCTCACCCTTGATGTCCTCCAGAAACTGGGCGAACATTTCCTTCATTTCATCACCTTGGCTCTTCCCTGTTCCCCTGGTACCTCTGGCTGCCATGCTTGCCCCTGTTCCTATAGTTGTGCCGTGATAGGATTTGTCAGGAGGGCAGAGTGGGATGGGGGAGGGAGAGAGAGAGAGAGAGGAAGAGAGAGAGAAAGAGAGAGAGAGAAAGGGAGTGATAAAGGGAGAGATAAATGGGTGGGTGGGGACGATCCGACTCTTCCACTGAAGTGAGAAGAAAGTAGTGTGTGTGTGTGTGTGTGTGTGTGTGTGTGTGTGTGTGTGTGTGTGTGTGTGTGTGTGTGTGTGTGTGTGTGTGTGTGTGTGTGTGTGTGTGTGAGTGTGTGTGTGTTTATCACCCCAGCTGGTGATGGCTGGGGTGGTGGTGATGGTGGTGACCGTGCGGGTGGTGGTGGTGGTGACCACGTGGGTGGTGGTGGTGGTGATAACAGCTGGGGTGGGGGTGGTGGTGGTGACTGCTGGGGTGGTGGTGGTGACTGCGTGGATGGTGGTGGTGACCGCGTGGGTCGTAGTGGTGGTGGTGACAGCTGGGGTGGTGATGGTGAATGCGTGAGTGGTGGTGGTGACCGCGTGGGTGGTGGTGGTGACAGCTGGGGTGGTGATGGTGAATGCGTGAGTGGTGGTGGTGACCGCGTGGGTGGTGGTGGTGACTGCGTGGGTGGTGGTGGTGACTGCGTGGGTGGTGGTGGTGACTGCGTGGGTGGTGGTGGTGACTGCATGGGTGGTGGTGGTGACTGCGTGGGTGGTGGTGGTGACTGCGTGGGTGGTGGTGGTGACTGCGTGGGTGGTGGTGGTGACTGCGTGGGTGGTGGTGGTGACCGCGTGGGTGGTGGTGGTGACTGCGTGGGTGGTGGTGGTGACTGCGTGGGTGGTGGTGGTGACCGCGTGGGTGGTGGTGGTGACTGCGTGGGTGGTGGTGGTGACTGCGTGGGTGGTGGTGGTGACCGCGTGGGTGGTGGTGGTGACCGCGTGGGTGGTGACGGCTGGGGTGGTCGTGGTGACTGCGTGGGTGGTGGTGGTGACTGCGTGGGTGGTGGTGGTGACTGCGTGGGTGGTGACAGCTGGGGTGGTGGTGGTGACCGCGTGGGTGGTGGTGGTGACCGCGTGGGTGGTGGTCGTGACCGCGTGGGTGGTGACAGCTGGGGTGGTGGTGGTGACTGCGTGGGTGGTGGTGGTGACTGCGTGGGTGGTGGTGGTGACCGCGTGGGTGGTGGTGGTGTCCGCGTGGGTGGTGGTCGTGACCGCGTGGGTGGTGACAGCTGGGGTGGTGGTGGTGGTGACTGCGTGGGTGGTGACAGCTGGGGTGGTGGTGGTGGTGACCGCGTGGGAGGTGACAGTTGGGGTGGTGGTGGTGGTGACCGTGTAGGTGGTGGTGGTGACCGCGTGGGTGGTGGTGGTGGTGACAGCTGGGGTGGTGGTGGTGGTGACAGCTGGGGTGGTGGTGGTGGTGACAGCTGGGGTGGTGGTGGTGGTGACCGCGTGGGTGGTGGTGACAGCTGGGGTGGTGGTGGTGGTGACAGCTGGAGTGGTGGTGGTGGTGACCACGTGGTTGGTGGTGGTGGTGACCACGTGGGTGGTGGTGGTGGTGACAGCTGGGGTGGTGGTGGTGGTGGTGACAGCTGGGGTGGTGGATGGTGGTGACAGCTGGGGTGGTGGTGGTGGTGACCGCGTGGGTGGTGGTGGTGGTGGTGACCGCGTGGGTGGTGGTGGTGGTGACCGCGTGGGTGGTGGTGGTGGTGACAGCTGGCGTGGTGGTGGTGGTGACCGTGTAGGTGGTGGTGGTGACAGCTGGGGTGGTGGTGGTGGTGACCGTGTAGGTGGTGGTGGTGACCGCGTGGGTGGTGGTGGTGGTGACAGCGGGGGTGGTGGTGGTGGTGACAGCTGGGGTGGTGGTGGTGGTGACCACGTGGGTGGTGGTGGTGACCGCGTGGGTGGTGGTGGTGGTGACCGCGTGGGTGGTGGTGGTGGTGACAGCTGGGGTGGTGGTGGTGGTGACCGCGTGGGTGGTGGTGGTGGTGACAGCTGGGGTGGTGGTGGTGGTGACAGCTGGGGTGGTGGTCGTGACCGCGTGGGTGGTGGTGGTGGTGGTGGTGACTGGGTGGGTGGTGGTGGTGACCGCGTAGATGGTGGTGGTGACCGCATGGGTGGTGACAGCTGGGTTGGTGGTGGTGGTGACCGCGTGGGTGGTGGTGGTGGTGGTGGTGACTGGGTGGGTGGTGGTGGTGACCGCGTAGATGGTGGTGGTGACCGCGTGGGTGGTGGTGGTGACCACGTGGGTGGTGGTAGTGACCACGTGGGTGGTGGTGGTGACCGCGTGGGTGGTGGTGGTGACCGCGTGGGTGGTGACAGCTGGGGTGGTGGTGGTGGTGACCGCGGGGATGGTTGTGGTGACCGCGTGAGTGGTGGTGGTGACTGCATGGGTGGTGACAGCTGGGGTGGTGGTGGTGGTGACCGCGTGGGTGGTGGTGACCGCGTGGGTGGTGGTGGTGTTACAAATTTCCGACGCCAAAATACTAATCCTTGACATACCAGATTAGTGTAGTTATGTCGGGCAATTACTAACAATACTAACTTTGCGAAAAAAATGTTCCTAGAGACTCCTCTTAAATAATGGATCAGTCAATGATCAGTGAGAGTATTGCGTCAGTCAATGATCAGTGAGAGTATTGCGTCAGTCAATGATCAGTGAGAGTATTGCGTCAGTCAATGATCAGTGAGAGTATTGCGTCAATCAATGATCAGTGAGAGTATTGCGTCAGTCAATGATCAGTGAGAGTATTGCGTCAGTCAATGTCGACGAATCTAATAAACTCGTTAGTGAATGTAACTCTTCCTGAACACTAGAAAACTCTTTATTAAAACCTGATTCACTTGAAATCTGTGAATAAATACGTATCTTCTATCCCCCACGAATAATAAATTTAGCTGAAATTTAGATGCTACCAGAATCTGGGGGACAGAAATACAGGTTATGCCGCAGCGCACCAGAGCTTAAACAGACCTGATCTTTGATACCTGATATACCTGATCAACCAGGCTGTGACTCATACGTCAGGCTTCGAGCAGCTGCGTCTAACAGCCTGGTTGATCAGTCCAGGAACCAGGAGGCCTGGTCGACGACCGGGCCGCGGGGACACTAAGCCCCGGAAGCACCTCAAGGTAAGGTAACAAGGTAGGACCCCCAAGCTGAGCAGAAGTGTCAGGACGCGCTCCTGAGTAACTCGTGCATACTGTTTCAGGGCGTTGTTGTGGCGAGAGTTATAGCCATACAGTGAAGATGCGATGTTATAAGTTACTATAATTATCGTCGTGGGTCTTCGGTCCCCCTATGCTCGGGTGCCACTGACCACCCTGGAGCCCGCCAGTCGTACCACGGGTTGAGTCACTACCCGCGACCCGGTCTAGTGCCCGTGGGGAGTGGAGAAAGCTCGGCTCACCCTGCAAGCCCTCGATACTGCAGCACCTCCGCCGAGCTTGCCCGCCGTAACACAATAATACCGGTGAACCTGGCACTCACCTGAGAATTCACCTGATTAGGTCGCCAGCTGGGTAATCAGAATCCGCATTCCAGCAATGCTACACATTGGTCGAATAGAGTATTGCCAGCCATGTCAACAATAGTGTGGTGCAAATACTGAATCACTTTCATGGAATGCTAAAGAGATGGAGGACACATGCAAACACAGTGGTAAAAGATAACAAGTTTACTAAGAAAACTACAATAAACATCAAGGTAAATAAACTAGAAACTAGCAGGTGTCGGCAGCACTCCTCTCACTGCGTCTGGCAACACAGTCAGCTGGGTAGTGTAAAGGTCCGGCGTTCACACTGGCCCGGTGGACACCACCTGTAGCCACCTCACAGCTCCTTGCCTCCACACAGGTGATAATGGTTTATTTCCTTGCCTATAGCCTAGCCTACCTCAATGATAATAATAATAATCACACTACATAGATGCTGATTTCTTTGTGATCATTGTTCCCCCTAGCTCACGCCCTATTTCGATGTTATTAATTTGTGTTTCCATTTTAGTTAATGCTAAGTCTAAAATATTATTTTCACGCGTTGGTTCCTTAATGTGTTTCTTAAGGAAGCGATCGTCAATTAATTCTAGAAAATTTCTACTTCATTATTCTCTGTTTTGTTAAGCCAGTTTATTCCACTGAAATTAATGTCACCAATGACACAAATACTGTTTGACCTAGATGCTCTAGATATTTCATCCCATAGATGCTTTGCTTTCATTCTGTCTAAGTGAGGTGGCGTGTATATAACTCCTATTATAAGATTTTTACCTTTTCGTTTAATTTTATCCAAATAGTTTCTTTGTGGGGCTCAGTTTTGACTCCCTCTTTGAGACTACATTTAAAATTTTCCCAAACATATATGGCTACTCCCCCTCCTCGTCTAATATATATGTATATATATATATATATATATATATATATATATATATATATATATATATATATATATATATATATATATATTAGACGAGGAGGGGAGTAGCCATATATGTGATGCTGGTGACGTCTGAGGGTGTTGTTGAAGTCCGACGCTGTTGTTGGTGACGGCTGGGGTTGGTGCAGGTGACGGCTGGGGGTGGTGCTGGTGACTGCTGGGGGTGGTGCTGGTGACGGCTGGGGGTGGTGTTGGTGAAGGCTGGGGGTGGTGTTGGTGACGGCTAGAGGTGGTGTTGGTGACGGCTGGTGGTAGTGTTGGTGAAGGCTGGGGGTGGTGTTGGTGACGGCTGGGGGTGGTGCTGGTGACGTCTGGGCGTGGTGTTGGTGACGGCTAGAGGTGGTGTTGGTGACGGCTGGTGGTGGTGTTGGTGAAGGCTGGGGGTGGTGTTGATGACGGCTGGGGGTGGTGTTGGTGACGTTTGGGTGTGGTTTTGGTGACGGCTGGGGGTGGTGTTGGTGACGGCTTGGGGTGGTGTTGGTGACGGCTGGGGATGGTGTTGGTGACGGCTAGAGGTGGTGTTAGTGACGGCTGGGGATGGTGTTGGTGACGGCTGTGGATGGTGTTGGTGACGGCTTGGGGTGTTGTTGGTGACGGCTGGTGATGATGTTGGTGACGGCTGGGGGTGGTGTTGGTGACGTCTGGGTGTGGTTTTGGGACGGCTGGGGGTGGTGTTGGTGACGGCTTGGGGTGGTGTTGGTGACGGCTGGGGATGGTGTTGGTGACGGCTGGTGATGATGTTGGTGACGTCTGGGTGTGGTGTTGGTGACGGCTGGGGGTGGTGTTGGTGACGTCTGGGTGTGGTTTTGGTGACGGCTGGGGTGGTGTTGGTGACGGCTGGGGTGGTGTTGGTGACGGCTGGGGGTGGTGTTGGTGACGGCTGGGGTGGTGTTGGTGACGGCTGGGGATGGTGTTGGTGACGGCTGTGAATGGTGTTGGTGACGGCTGTGGATGGTGTTGGTGACGGCTTGGGGTGTTGTTGGTGACGGCTGTGGGTGGTGTTGGTGACGGCTGGGGGTGTTGTTGGTGACGGCTTGGGGTGTTGTTGGTGACGGCTTGGGGTGTTGTTGGTGACGGCTGTGGGTGGTGTTGGTGACGGCTGGGGGTGTTGTTGGTGACGGCTTGGGGTGTTGTTGGTGACGGCTGTGGGTGTTGTTGGTGACGGCTGTGGATGGTGTTGGTGACGGCTGGGGGTGTTGTTGGTGACGGCTGGGATGTTGTTGGTGACGGCTGGGGGTGTTGTTGGTGACGGCTTGGGGTGTTGTTGGTGACGGCTGGGGGTGGTGTTGGTGATGGCTGTGGGTGGTGTTGGTGACGGCTGGGGGTGTTGTTGGTGACGGCTTGGGGTGTTGTTGGTGACGGCTGGGGGTGGTGTTGGTTACGGCTGTGGATGGTGTTGGTGACGGCTGGGGGTGTTGTTGGTGACGGCTCGGGGTGCTGTTGGTGACGGCTGTGGGTGGTGTTGGTGACGGCTGGGGGTGTTGTTGGTGACGGCTGGGGGTGGTGTTGGTGACGGCTGGGGGTGGTGTTGGTGACGGCTTGGGGTGTTGTTGGTGACGGCTGGGGGTGGTGTTGGTGACGGCTGGGGGTGTTGTTGGTGACGGCTGGGGGTGGTGTTGTTGACGGCTGGGGGTGTTGTTGGTGACGGCTGGGGGTGGTGTTGGTGACGGCTGGGGGTGTTGTTGGTGACGGCTGGGGGTGGTGTTGTTGACGGCTGGGGGTGTTGTTGGTGACGGCTGGGGGTGGTGTTGGTGACGGCTTGGGGTGTTGTTGGTGACGGTTGTGGGTGGTGTTGGTGACGGCTTGGGGTGTTGTTGGTGACGGCTGGGGGTGTTGTTGGTGACGGCTGGGGGTGTTGTTGGTGACAGCTGGGGGTGGTGTTGGTGACGGCTTGGGGTGTTGTTGGTGACGGCTGGGGGTGGTGTTGGTGACGGCTGGGGGTGTTGTTGGTGACGGCTGGGGGTGGTGTTGGTGACAGCTGGGGGTGTTGTTGGTGACGGCTGGGGATGGTGTTGGTGACGGCTGGGGATGGTGTTGGTGACGGCTGGGGGTGGTGTTGGTGACGGCTGGGGTGGTGTTGGTGACGGCTGGGGATGGTGTTGGTGACGGCTGGGGGTGGTGTTGGTGACGGCTGGGGGTGGTGTTGGTGACGGCTGGGGATGGTGTTGGTGACAGCTGGGAGTGGTGTTGGTGACGGCTGGGGGTGGTGTTAGTGACGGCTGGGGTGTTGTTGGTGACGGCTGGGGTGTTGTTGGTGACGGCTGGGGGTGTTGTTGGTGACGGCTGGGGGTGGTGTTGGTGACGGCTGGGGATGGTGTTGGTGACGGCTGGGGATGGTGTTGGTGACGGCTGGGGGTGGTGTTGGTGACGGCTGGGGATGGTGTTGGTGACAGCTGGGAGTGGTGTTGGTGACGGCTGGGGGTGTTGTTGGTGACGGCTGGGGTGTTGTTGGTGACGGCTGGGGTGTTGTTGGTGACGGCTGGGAGTGGTGTTGGTGACGGCTGGGGGTGGTGTTAGTGACGGCTGGGGTGTTGTTGGTGACGGCTGGGGTGTTGTTGGTGACGGCTGGGGGTGTTGTTGGTGACGGCTGGGGGTGGTGTTGGTGACGGCTGGGGATGGTGTTGGTGACGGCTGGGGATGGTGTTGGTGACGGCTGGGGGTGGTGTTGGTGACGGCTGGGGATGGTGTTGGTGACAGCTGGGAGTGGTGTTGGTGACGGCTGGGGATGGTGTTAGTGACGGCTGGGGTGTTGTTGGTGACGGCTGGGGTGTTGTTGGTGACGGCTGGGGGTGTTGTTGGTGACGGCTGGGGGTGGTGTTGGTGACGGCTGGGGGTGGTGTTGGTGACGGCTGTGGAGGGTGTTGGTGACGGCTGGGGGTGTTGTTGGTGACGGCTGGGGGTGTTGTTGGTGACGGCTGGGGGTGGTGTTAGTGACGGCTGGGGATGGTGCTGGTGACGGCTGGGGGTGGTGTTGGTGACGGCTGGGGGTGGTGTTGGTGACGGCTGGGGGTGGTGTTGGTGACGGCTGGGGGTGTTGTTGGTGACGGCTGGGGGTGGTGTTGGTGACGGCTGTGGAGGGTGTTAGTGACGGCTGGGGGTGGTGTTGGTGACGGCTGGGGGTGGTGTTGGTGACGGCTGGGAGTGGTGTTGGTGACGGCTGGGGGTGGTGTTGTTGACGGCTGGGGGTGTTGTTAGTGACGGCTGGGGATGGTGTTGGTGACGGCTGGGGGTGGTGTTGGTGACGGCTGGGAGTGGTGTTGGTGACGGCTGGGGGTGGTGTTGTTGACGGCTGGGGGTGTTGTTGGTGACGGCTGGGGGTGGTGTTGGTGACGGCTTGTGGTGTTGTTGGTGACGGTTGTGGGTGGTGTTGGTGACGGCTTGGGGTGTTGTTGGTGACGGCTGGGGGTGTTGTTGGTGACGGCTGGGGGTGTTGTTGGTGACAGCTGGGGGTGGTGTTGGTGACGGCTTGGGGTGTTGTTGGTGACGGCTGGGGGTGGTGTTGGTGACAGCTGGGGGTGTTGTTGGTGACGGCTGGGGGTGGTGTTGGTGACAGCTGGGGGTGTTGTTGGTGACGGCTGGGGATGGTGTTGGTGACGGCTGGGGATGGTGTTGGTGACGGCTGGGGGTGGTGTTGGTGACGGCTGGGGTGGTGTTGGTGACGGCTGGGGATGGTGTTGGTGACGGCTGGGGGTGGTGTTGGTGACGGCTGGGGGTGGTGTTGGTGACGGCTGGGGATGGTGTTGGTGACAGCTGGGAGTGGTGTTGGTGACGGCTGGGGGTGGTGTTAGTGACGGCTGGGGTGTTGTTGGTGACGGCTGGGGTGTTGTTGGTGACGGCTGGGGGTGTTGTTGGTGACGGCTGGGGGTGGTGTTGGTGACGGCTGGGGATGGTGTTGGTGACGGCTGGGGATGGTGTTGGTGACGGCTGGGGGTGGTGTTGGTGACGGCTGGGGATGGTGTTGGTGACAGCTGGGAGTGGTGTTGGTGACGGCTGGGGGTGTTGTTGGTGACGGCTGGGGGTGGTGTTGGTGACGGCTGGGGATGGTGTTGGTGACGGCTGGGGATGGTGTTGGTGACGGCTGGGGGTGGTGTTGGTGACGGCTGGGGATGGTGTTGGTGACAGCTGGGAGTGGTGTTGGTGACGGCTGGGGGTGGTGTTGGTGACGGCTGGGGTGGTGTTGGTGACGGCTGGGAGTGGTGTTGGTGACGGCTGGGGGTGGTGTGGGTGACGGCTGGGGGTGGCGCTACTCCTGCATTAACCTGTCCTCACACTTATTGCTCCTAAAATCACACACAATCGTATACGTTCCCCATTAATTGTATAACTACCAGAGCCACAAAAGTACAATCAAACAGAGAATATTCGATATCTTGAAGCTAAAATGAAATTGCCTTAAATTCTGTTGTCTTTCTGGTGGAGCAAATGAATTAGATGCATCGTTGACACCTTTCTTCCCTCCCTGAGTCCCCCCTCACAGTCATCTGTCTGTTACTAAGCCAGTTCAGCGGGCTTGGAGGTCCCGGGGTCCCCTTACACTGTACACAGACACCACATTAAATGAAAGTCTTTTATTCACCAATGTAACCGTTGAAGGAGACTGTTGTGGCGGGAGTGGGTGTCAAGAGACTATTGAACTGTCCCTCTTAGATTATTCCACTATTCATTAAATAACATTAATTTTGAGTAGCATTAATTTTGTGTCTGAATTTTAATCTACAAAAATATTTATTTGAAATTATTTAATAATTATTTAATGATTTATTCATATGTTTTGTTCTTTGCTTTAATCCTCTCTCGGAGTATTTAAAAAATGTAATTTGCAATCTTAATCAATATTTCTTATGTAAGTGCAGGATATTTTCCTGTGCCTACATAGTTCTTGGGCTAATATGTAGCGCACGAACTGCAAGTAACTTATGTGTCATTCTTTACTTATTTCGTTGGGAGAGAGTGCATGGAAGGGACTTTGGGTCTTGGTTTAGAGGACAGCATGCAACCCATCCTGTAAACAATGACCCGAAGTCCATTCCATGCATCCGCCAAACCCCCTGTTTATGAATGAAAAACGGTTTACACACGACTCGCAATTGATGACGTCCGAACACTTCCGGAACAAGTGCTTCACTTAGGAATTTTGTTCGAACCACAACGCTGTTAATGCTTCACCCACGTACTACAAATACAAATAATCACTAACAGAACCTAAATACCTAAACGAAATTTCTTTCATCCTAAACCTGCTTCCAACACTAGTAGCACTGTACTATGCCTTCCCTTCATATCTGAACTCAAAACTTTTACCAATACCTTTCGTCCTCTTGACATTAAACTCGCCTTTCGACAAACTAACACACTTCGTAGCAATCTAGTTCACACTGCTCCTCCTGCTTCTAATGCTGCTGGTGTCTACTCTATTTCCTGTTCATCTTGTCCTCTCCAATACTTTGGCGAAACTGGCCGTACACTGAATGACAGACTTAAAGAACACAAGAGAAGAGTTAAGTCTGCAGACACTAACAATGCTCTCTTCTGCCATGTGAGGGATTCTAATTATCCCATTGATTGGTCTTCCTCCAAAATAATCTTTCCTGCCTCTACTCTACACAGACGCCGTCTTGTAGAATCGGCTCTTATTAACAATGTACCCAACATGAACTTGAGTCCTGGCTTTGTTGCTGTCGACTCTTCCCTTTCACAGTATATACTCAAATGCTCTAATCTTTCTAACAAACGTGACTTAACATAAGCTTTCCTCCTTCCATTACTTTCTTTCTCTTTCCCTTTCTTTCTCTCTTCTCCCTTTTTCTGTTCATTGTCTTCTACGCTCCCTTGCTATCCTCTTCTTATTCCTATTACTATCTCGTTCGGTGGTTATAATAGGAGCTGCCTCGTATGGGCCAATAGGCCTGCTGCAGTTCTCATTACTACTATTCCCTACACTTGACTTTCCTCCTCAGCTCTCTCTTGCCTATTTAATGCCTGTCCCTACCTGTCCTCATCACAATCGACTTGAGAATGGTCCAGGACGGACCGAAACGTCGTCGTCCCTTCACCTTCTAGTGTGTGGTCTGGTCAACATACTTCAACCACGTTATTGTGACTCATCGCCTGCATCTAAATACCTAACCTAACCTAACCTAACCTAACCTAACCTAACCAGTGAATAAATATGTACAGTATGGTAATATAATATAATATTAATTTATATTTGAGAAAATTCTTGTTTTGAATGAACAGCATCTTAAATTTTATGAATGCGTCTGTGGGGTCGACCGCTGGATGTAATGGACTTAAGTCGAGGACGGGTTGCAAATACAAATAATCGCCAACAGAACCTAAATACCTAACCTACGCCTAATTATATAGATAATGTTTAATTATAATAATATTAATTTATATATGAGAAGAAACCAACGTTAACATTGATGAATGCGTCTGGGGAGGACGACCGCTGCTTTAACCAGCCTAGTGTGAGGACGGGTTGCATAAACATATACATGTTAGTAGAAACAAAGACCAGATACTTAGAAAGAAACACAAATCAATATATCATATCCCGAGACATAAGGTAAAGAACTCGTTGTTTTTACTCAGCCCATCAAAATATGATTTAAGGAGTAATTTTGCAGGAAAGTTCTTTTCAGTGCAGAAAATCTCTTTTTTTTTAGGATTTTCCTTCATACACAAGAAACAACCTTTTTTCGGCCTCGTTTAACCCAGTAGGTTAAAATTATCGTGCTCAAACGCTTTTATCGTCGGACAGACAAGACAACTTTCAAGACTTCAGTTTTTTCCTCACCCCCCCCCCCATGTGCGTTACGATCTTCTATAACGCCAAGCAGCCGAGGGATTGTATCTTCCACAGCCTTCACTTACCGTCTTGCAGCCCCGAATAAATCCCTCGCTACATATTTATGAGATGATAATTCCAGAGGGGGCGTGAGAAAATGTTCCGGGGCAGGGAATATTGACTTCCCTGGAGCTTATTACCGCGTGCGGGAGGAGAACCTTGTGGGCTCTTTAGCTCTCATTGTCTCAAGATACTACCTGATGCAAAGCTCTCTGGGATGTACCCAGAATATTTACAGAGGACTGAAATTTGTTAGACTATTTTGGGTTGAACAGATTAGAGATCAAGGAGCTCAGAGCAGATTTTCATCGTTGTGCAGAAGCATGAAGATAAATGTTTTGGAAAGTTCTTCATCATAGGTTCAACACTGTAAATAATATTTGAATATGCTTCAAATAGATTTAACGCCTTTGATTTTAACCCGACAAAAAATCAATAATTATAAGGTTTCAAAAATAATCTTCTTTATAATTCTTATATTCCTTTTCATTTGGTAAAAAATTTAAAAAATTACTATGTATAGTTTAATTTAAAATTTGAATATACCTAAAAAGGCCCCATAAAATTGTGCACGTCACTTAATGACTTTTTATTTTAAATTGTCACTAGGTGACGTGTCTTTAATACTGAGTTGTTGGAGTATTTTTTGTTTCTAATTTTGTATATAAATATTGAGAGATAGTAGTAACTATTAGTGTTTCATATGCTTCAAGTTTCTTGAAATACCTGTTTAATAAAAGCGTTTACTCATAATAAACGCTTCGTCTCTTGAAACGCTTTACTTCATTTTGCCCGAAACGCTATGCGTGCTAGTGACTTTACAAGAAAGTAAAATGAACTTCATTTCTATGTTCTCTCTTAACCCCCAATGTACTTTCTTGTGTATAAATAAATAAATAAATAATAATAATAATATTTAGTGATATGTTGTTGTTGCTGTTTAAGATTCGCTACATGGAACAAAAAGTTCCAAGTAGCACGGGCTATGGTAAGCCCGTAGCTCAGTGATACACTCACCAATCACCAAACACGCTGGAGCAGATGCAACAGTTGTACTGCCAAATGGCAAGAACAGTGTTTTTTAACCATATGTCTCATCAATTTTTTGTTAACTTTCATTTACACTCTCTCTCTCTCTCTCTCTCTCTCTCTCTCTCTCTCTCTCTCTCTCTCTCTCTCTCTCTCTCTCTCTCTCTCTCTCTCTCTCTCTCTCTCTCTGCCTCTCTCTCTCTGCCTCTCTCTCTCTGTCTCTCTCTCTCTCTCTCTCTGCCTCTCTCTCTCTCTGCCTCTCTCTCTCTCTCTCTCTCTCTCTCTCTCTCTCTCTCTCTCTCTCTCTCTCTCTCTCTCTCTCTCTCTCTCTCTCTCTCTCTCTCTCTCTCTCTCTCTCTCTCTCTCTCTCTCTCTCTCTCTGCCTCTCTCTCTCTGCCTCTCTCTCTCTCTCTCTCTCTCTCTCTCTCTCTCTGCCTCTCTCTCTCTCTCTCTCTCTCTCTCTCTCTCTCTCTCTCTCTCTCTCTCTCTCTCTCTCTCTCTCTCTCTCTCTCTCTCTCTCTCTCTCTCTCTCTTTGTCACGTCACACTCACATTTTCATGCTGCTGCTGACAACTCTAAGTGGCAATTTATTTTGAGCTCAATAGCGAAGGAAGTTAACAGGTAACTCAGAATTCCTGTTCACGTCTACCTTGATGTAAGAGAAAGAAGAAGGAAAATCATAAGAAGGTGGATCATAAGGTAGACAAGAGAATGAGAAGAGGAATAAAGGAGAATATGACGAGGATAATTATTTTAAATGAAAGATCCAATTTCCTTCAACAATTTCTGTTGAATTGTTAATGGAAAAAAATTACTTGACATAAATGTTATTATACAATTTTCTGGGGGCTTTGGGGGACAAGGTAACCAGGCAGGAGAAAGGACATGAGCTTGGGGCATTAACAGAGAGGAAAAATGGAAGGAGCCAGAATGGAAGTACTCTTGCAGGAGATGGAGAAGAATGATTGAGTTGGGTAGAGGTTCAGTTGAACAGGAGGACTTACGCTAATGGAGGATATAGCAACTAGCGGGACTCGACTGACGCCAGGTTCACTAGGGAACAGAGGAACGTACTAAACGAGTTACATGGTGATGGAACTCACCATCACCACGTTACTTGGTTGGTGAGATAAACTTTGTGATAACGGTTTTCCGTGTAGGTAATCTTTCTCTCATGGATACCGCGATTACTCTCTCAATCTATTCCATCCTCCTGTCCCATTTCTTACCTCTTTTCTTCCTGCCTACCCATACACCATCCTTCCCTATTCCTAACACCTTTACCCAAAGCTTTTCGTTTCCATCACCAACTCACATTAATACCTTCCCTTCTCAAAACTCACTCTCCATCACTTTCCATCCCTTATATCTTCCCATCCCGATTATTTTCCCTCCCCATCTCCCTTCCACACCAACATCCCATCATCTTCCCTTTTCATCACTTCCCCTCCGCATCATCTGACCTTTCAACCACCTTGTGCTATATTGTCGTAATGGCCCATTGTTAAACACCTTCAATATAGCAAACATTTATAGACTACGAACTCTCTCTTCCTTGATGTAAGAGACCTATGAGAGCTCTCTCTCTCTCTCTCTCTCTCTCTCTCTCTCTCTCTCTCTCTCTCTCTCTCTCTCTCTCTCTCTCTCTCTCTCTCTCTCTCTCTCTCTCTCTCTCTCTCTCTCTCTCTCTCTCTCTCTCTCTCTCTCTCTCTCTCTCTCTCTCTCTCTCTCTCTCTCTCTCTCTCTCGCTCTCTCCCCCCCCCCAATCTGGCAGATTCCCACACGACCTCAGACTCAAGCCTGCCCAGAGAAGGGCAGAGTGCTGGGATGTAGTGGTCTTAAGAGACAGAGGAAACACGCTTTACTGGAAATAATTCCATTCCCATCCCCACTTCTCCGGTGCTCAACTTTGAAAGATTGAAGTCAAGAGTTCCCTCTCATCGGCTGGCATCCAATTATTTCTCCTCTTGGCTCGTATTACTCACTGAGAAGCGTGAAGGAGTAACATATGAAAGACTTCCGAGTCCCCCGACGAGAGCTCTTTCCCATTCTCTTCAGCCTCCTTCACTGACTCCTTCTCGTGTAGTGTTATTGACATCCACGGCTCTTCCGGATGACCCAGGCCAGAGAGACAGGAAGCTTAAGGTGGCGGAACCTAACCAAGGATTCTTGATACATTTTTTACCAGTCGCTACGAAGATCAAACAAGAAGTTAGTCCTAACGATTTATTTTTAATTTTATAATATATTTTTAATCCCTCGTGGCTTCACCAGAGGCAAATTCTGATTCAGATAGATATGCCAAGTCAGTTTACGATATCCTTGTGAGTTCGCTCTCATACTCAGCCTTAAAATTCCAGAAACACTGACTAGGAGGCTTCCTAGTGGGACTCTCTGACCCCTCCGTCTGCTGTGTTAATCATCCAGTCCTTCTCAATAATTTTGACGAAAAGTGTTCGTGGAAATCAGATTAAACGGACTCGAGGGGCGATAGTCTCAGAATCGTACTTCTCATGTTCTTTTGGAATTTCGAAGCTGCCAAGGAGATCAGAAATAAGCTGGGTAGTGTCGCGCTTGTGGCTGGGGAAGGCCTCGAGAGAATGTCGGGCAGGAGATAAACGAGTTTTCTTTCTTTTCTCTTTAATTCTTCTCCCTTCTCTCACTTTTTCGTTTACCGGGACACACAGGAATAACATATAAACACCGCTAGTCTTAGCGGATACATGTCTGTACAGTGTACTTTCTAAACTTTAATACAAACGAGTTCATATAGCACATAGATACTGACATACAAACGAGTTCATATAGCACATAGATACTGACAGATGATTCATACAAACACACATACATACCCGCTATACCTCTCCCCCCCCCCCTCAATACACAATGAATGACCCTCGCGGCTGAGTGGACAGCTAATGGAGTGGAGTCCTAATCCTAAGGGCCGGGGTTCGATTCGTGACCGAAGCATAAACAAATCGGGACTTTCTTTCTCCCGATGCACTGTTCACCTAGTAATAAATAGATACCGGGAGTTAGACAACTGTTGTGGACCGCTTCCTAAGGTAAGGTGTGTGTGTGTGCTACAGAGATATACATATAGTAAATATAGTAGAGAAAAACTAGATCGGCTAGAAAGGCGGGGTCCTAGAGCTAATAGCACGATTTTACCGGCAAACATATTAAATATAAATAGTAAGTACACACACCGAGCCACGACCAGGAAATTTCTCTGCCAATGAAAACTGCACAAACTATTTACACCAAAACAATACGTTAATTTGGATTAGGTGGCTGACACAATCGAAAATTGAAGAAAAAAATCTAATTTAATAAATTATTTTTTTATACATCCCATAATCTTATGAACGATATTTGTATTAATTTAAATGATTACTGCTCATTCCAAACTTTAAAAAAATGGAGTTATATTCCAACTGTGAAGATGTAATTCTGAAGTTATCCCGCTTTCAAAATTACAGAATTCAGATGATTTTGCTGTATATTCTCAACGATATTGCATTCAAAACGGTCCATATATCGTCCAATTATATAGTTTTTGGTTAAAGAATTTAAACATTGCCTTATTTACTTTATTCGACAAGTCTGTTTCAACTCTTTTAGAAATTTAAATAAAGAGTATTTCAAAATATAAAAATGATCAACTAAACATAGCCTGTATATGTGACTGTGTCTTAATAAATTATAAATAAATTGTTATAATATGTTGAAAAAATTGCCGGAACAACCGTGGACATCTTCAAGAGTGGACATCTTCAAGAGTGGACATCTTCAAGAGTGGACATCTTCAAATGGTGCCGGACCAACCGGGCTGTGGTGTATATATGGGCCTGCGGACCGCTCCAAGCAACAGCCTGTTGGACCAAGTTATCACAAGTCAGGCCGGGCTTGGTAAGTAGAAGAACTCCCAGAAACCCATCATGCAGGTAAATCTTAAGCAAATACTGTAAAAGTGAAGGAAAGATGCAGACATCTGCATCTGCCAATATGCAGACGATGAGTCACAATAACGTGGCTGAAGACATGATGACCAAACCACACACCTGAAGATAAGGAAAGAGGAAATTCTAAGGGGAATGCGTCAAGCCATTACGATTATAAAGCACTTGGATGGGATCAAGATAAGGATTTGTGTTGGGGTGGAGGAAAGGAATGATGCCCAACCATTTGGACGGTCGGGGGGGATTGAACGCCGTCTTACTTGAAGCGAGACCGTCAGCCTACCGTCCACCCCAAGTGGTTGAGAGAAACTAAGGGGACGACGACGCTTCGGTCCGTCCTGGACCATTATCAAGTCGACTGTCGAAAGTCGTCGTCTCCTCATCTTCTGGTGAGTGGTTTAGACTTCAAAAAGACCCAATCTGTGTAAGTGTATTACAAAAACAAATTTTCGGATGTAACCTACATCCTTTCTCAATATACTGTATCTAGAATTTATATACAGTACAAGATATTGTACTCCATACAATGTGCTGTAAACATACATACAATTAAATATACATATATACAATGAGAACATTGTATACCGTGTCTTGAGAATGAATGTAGGTTACATCCGAAAATTACGTTTTTAATAATGTTACGTGAAGTTAGGTGCTGAGGTTATACCAGGCTGTTGGTATACTCATCCAGAATAAAGGAAACACCGCGCATGGTCTTTACAATGTGACTATGAGGAACAAGAGTAAAGTAAACAAACACGTTTACAAATATAAGTTAATTTAATAAAAGAAATAAAAGTGACTTTATTATCTGCAATATAACTGTGCACACTTGAAATAATGAATTAACAAAAATGTTAACACTGATTTCAACTCAATGACCTGGACACTAATGCAATAAGGTAATAAAAGCAAAAGACTACAACGTACTTTACCTAACACCATAACTCGCAATGGTGTCCATAAGAGTGTCCGGCCTGTGTCATCAGGAGGTAGATGTGAATTGAGCTCCGGAGCGACTTAAAGTCAGAGCTTGTGCTACTACTGGGACTATCAACTCTACACGCTCATAATACAGAGGCTGAGACTATCTAGTCTAGACGCTCAGTATACAGTGGCTGAGACTATCTAGTCTAGACGCTCAGTATACAGTGGCTAAGACTATCTAGTGTCTAGACGCTCAGTATACAGTGGCTTAGACTATCTAGTCTAGTCGCTCAGTATACAGTGGCTGAGACTATCTAGTCTAGTAGCTCGGTATACAGTAGCTGAGACTATCTAGTCTAGTAGCTCGGTATACAGTAGCTGAGACTATCTAGTCTAGACGCTCAGTATACAGTGATCGCGTTAAATGCCAGCAAGGTAGTTAACTAGCGGTGTCGTCACCTGTGGAGGTGCGATGCTCTGAGCGATCATACACAATTTTATTTTACAAGATACTACTATTTATTTATATAAAAACGAAATTTGACTAAAATTTACACTGACAATTTAATGTTGACGTTGACTGCAGAAGTTACTACGTTACTTGAAAAGGTTAAATTACGTGAACAAATTATTTACATATATATTGAGTACTTACTTAATTCAAGCACTCCAGTACTGTTGTAAGTTTTCCCACTGAGAAGGTATAAATTAACTCGACTATAACCGTGTACAAATTTATGAATATCTTAGTTTGAACAAAATTTCACTGTAAGCAAATTTTGGTTATATTTATGAAAGTATGTAAACAATATAAATATATAAATGTTTCCAGCATTGATTTTCATGTACCAATTTCATTTGCACATGAAAAACACAACTCTGTTTGGACTCTAACAAAGATAACATATTTATAAGGTTATTGTTGATTATATTTTGAATGCAAATAATCCAACACTTATTTTGAAAATCAAAGTGAAGACGATTCGCTCCGTCATGGACCATAATCAAGTTGAATCTGAGGGAAGAGACGGGTAGCGTCCATAAGCAGGTAAGACAGTAGGTGAGGCGAGAGGTAAGGTGAGTTCTTGAGGTGAAGTTATATGAGGCTAAGTTATATAAGAAGAAGACCATAAGGATAAATGTAACTTCAGAAGTCCTATTGGCCCATACAAGGCAGTTCCTATTTATAACCTCCCAATATCATTCATATATATGTCTAACCAGATGCAGATGATGAGTCACAATAACGTGGCTGAACAATGTTGACCAAACCACACACTAGAAATTGAGGAGACGACGACGTTTCGGTCAGTCCTAAACCTTTATCAAGTCTATTGGGAACCATGACCATTATAAAGTATTATCGAGCCCATTATCATAATCGACTTGATAATGGTCCAGGACGGATTGAGATGTCGTCGTCTCTTCAATTCCTAGTGTGTGGTTTGGTCAATCAAGGGATCCTACCTCTATTACGTTACGCGGTAATTGGTTCCACAAATCAACAACTCTGTTATCGAACTGGTATTTACCAAGGTCTTTCCCAAATCTAAGCTTATCCAATATATACCAATTGTTTCGTGTTCTCTCTTGTGTTAGAGAGAGAGAACACGAAATATGTTCTGATGTGCTGATACTTTTAATACCCTATTAATGTCCCCCTTTGTTATGTCCATTCATCCACTTCAACACCGCTATCATGTCTCCCCTAATTCTTTGCCTTTCTAAAGAATGTAATTTAAGATTTGTCAATCTTTCTTCATATGACAGGTTTCTAATTGAGAACACTAACTTTGTCATCCTACACTGGACGTGTTCTAGTGAATTTATATCCGTTCTTTGGTGCAGCGAACAAAACTGAACTGCATTATCTAAATGGGGCCTAACCAGAGCAAGATACAGCTGAAGAACAACACCAGGGGTTTTATTACTAATGCTTTAATAAATAAATCCCAGTGTCCGATTTGCCTTATTAAGAACATTTATGCATTGATATTTTTGCTTTAAATTCTTTTTAATCATAACTCCCAGGTCCCTTTTGCAATCCGACTTCACAATCTCAACACCATCCAGCAAGTATCTTGTAACTCTATCATCACTACCTAGCCTCAAAACCTTACATTTGTCAGCATTAAACTGCATCTGCCAATCTTTTGACCATTTCAAAACCCTATTTAGATCGTCATGAATTGATCGTGAGTCTTTTTCCGTGTTTATTTCACTCCCGATTTTTGTATCATCGGCAAATTTGCAAATATTGCTGCTCAAACCTTTATCTAAATCATTTATATATATTATGAATAACAGAGATCCCAAGACAGAGTCTTGAGGCACTCCACTTACAACATTTTCCCACTCTGACTTAAGCCCGTTGATACTAACTCTTTCTTTCCTGTGGTATAGCCATGCCCTAATCCAACTTAGGAGGTTAAATTATATGAGGTTAAGTTTCCTCTCGAATAACTTCATCTCGAAGTTATTCGAGATGAAATATTATACGAGGTGAAGTTATATGAGGGGAAGTTATACGAGGTGAAGTTATACGAGGTGAAATTATACGAGCTGAAGTTATACGAGCTGAAGTTATACGAGGGGAAGTAATACGAGATGAAGTTATACGAGGTGAAGTTATACGAGATGAAGTTTTATGAGGTGAAGTTACAAGAGGTGAAGTTATACGAGCTGAAGTTATACGAGGGGAAGTTATACGAGATGAAATTTTACGAGGTGAAGTTATATGAGGTGAAGTTAAACGAGGTGAAGTTATACCAGATAAAGTTTTACGAGGTGAAGTTATACGAGGTGAAGTTATACAAGGTGAAGTTATACAAGGTGAAGTTATACGAGGTGAAGTTATACGAGGTGAAGTTATACGAGGTGAAGTTAAACGAGGTGAAGTTATACAAGATAAAGTTTTACGAGGTGAAGTTATACAAGGTGAAGTTAAACGAGGAGAAGTTATTCGAGGTGAAGTTATACCAGATAAAGTTTTACGAGGTGAAGTTATACAAGGTGAAGTTATACAAGGTGAAGTTATACAAGGTGAAGTTATACGAGGTGAAGTTATACGAGGTGAAGTTAAACGAGGTGAAGTTATTCGAGGTGAAGTTATACAAGGGGAAGTTATACGAGGTGAAGTTAAACGAGGTGAAGTTATTCGAGGTGAAGTTATACAAGGTGAAGTCATACGAGGTGAAGTTATTCGAGGTGAAGTTATACAAGGGGAAGTTATACGAGGTGAAGTTAAACGAGGTGAAGTTATTCGAGGTGAAGTTATACAAGGGGAAGTTATACGAGGTGAAGTTATTCGAGGTGAAGTTATACGAGACGAGGTAATACAAGGTTAAGGTATTCGAGGTGAGATGTAAGTGGAAAACGACAGCATAAATACCAACCTCAAGGCAGTTCCCTTCGAGAAAAAACTAATAATACGAATGTAAACAGAGGAAGGAATCAAACTAAACGCGAAAAGTAAACAAAGGACAAGGAAAAAATGAATACGAAGTAAATTAGAGACTCAAAGGTATAGGAAGAAAGCACACAGGGACAGATACCTATAAGATCGCGATTGCTAAGAAGGTTAGAGCATGTAACTATTATCTGAGAAAGGCAACAGCAACATTGTGACTCAACAAAAAGTCGTCTATGGGGATTAGAAGCAAAACAAACTGTTTTATAAGACCAAAAGTTAAATTTAACATGATGCCGCCTATCAGTAGAGGCGTACACTATCAGTTTAACGTCAGCGGTGGCAGCAGAGCTGATTGAAGATTCGTGACACTATCAGTTACCTAGACAATGAAGCTTTTTAGGATAATGCGTACTACCTATGTTTCACAAATACTAGTACTATGCAAAATTATATACTGTTCAAAGATTTACTAAATGACTGGGCCCTGCACTAAATGGACTGACCTACAAGGACAGGATGAGAGAACTAGTCTTCAGCATGCTAGAGAGAAAAGGGGAATGGGGAGACATACGTACTACATGTAAGATTCTCAAAGGCATTGACAGAACCATAATGTTTAATATGAACGGGGAAATAGAAATATTAGAAAATACTTCTTCAGGGAAAACGTATTAAGCCAGTGGAATTAGCTGAAATGTGGAGGTTCTTGAGGACATGCATACTATACATAGTGTATACAACTAGTATGCTATTAAACAAGGATTGTGAGACAAAGTACTAGGCGTCCATAGCTGCAGCTCGCCCTGCATGCATGTATAGGTGAATATATATACTGACTGAAACTCATCCTCGCCCTCGATGTGTCACACCTGAACATTATAGACGATGCAATTCCACTAGAAGTCAGTGGCCACTGTATTTTGATTTGTAAGATAATCGTTAATATATATATCAAAGGTAGAGGTATAGGAAGGAGGACAAAAGAGCAGCATACGAGAATGGGGATTATCCAATTATAACAAAATTCTTAGAAGGATTCCAGTACTCAGTTAAATATCTATGCAATCCACGATGAGCTAAATGGTCTAAAAATGCTCAGATACTGAAGAGATTTTCATTCCAAGATGAACGAGAGAGGAGTAAAGCACATTATCACTCTGTAGTTTAACAAATAATGCCTAGAAGATAGAAAGACAAACAGCAAAACACGACTGAGCAACAAGAATACGAATGGATAGAAATCCTGAAACAGTATGATTGGGCAAAGGAAGAAATATGTGATAATCCAATTTTTTTTAAATATATGAATTTTTTTAAATAATATAGCATATTGGCCTAAAATACAACATAAAAAACTTTACAGCATAATCAGGTGAAAAATGCGTTAGAAAAAAGCAAATAATTTTACTAGTTAAGGGGGAAAAGGAGGAAATGAGAAAGATATGTTTAGGGTCATAACGTTAAGTTTCCAGGAAGTTGTCAAACTAGAATATGAGTACCTCCTTAGAAAGACGACTGTACCTCTGTATTTAGATGTTACAGTAGACTAGAAAAAGAAGCTTCATGAAGATCTAGATGTACTGAAAGTCGTAGGATCAGAAAATGTCAAGCCACGGAAGCTAGAGCTTCCTTAGAGCTCTAACTCTAAGCAAATCTCTTTTATTAGTCTACAACACTACAGACTTACAAGGAAAGATTGAATATACACGATACATCAAATCACTGAAAGAACAAACAGGAATTCCATAACCATAATATTCCCAATTCTCAAGGCGATTAACGATAGAAAAATACTAAGTTTTTTTTTATTTTTTTTTATTTATTTTTTTTATTATTATTTTCTACCACAGACGTGGCCACACATTTACAATGCTAACCAGCATATATACATTTTCTTCTGTCCTCCATGGACAGGGTTAGAGAAGTGTTAAACATATAGTTCAAGGGTTTATTGAACACTCAACCACAGAAGGTGATTCGGTGCTTTTAAAATGCTAAGTTAACCAACATACGTAAATACATAGATACACAGATTTACGCATTTACGTATGCCCTACATAAAGTGTTAGATGTGTCTTTTACATAGTAAAATACTAAGTGTCTGACGTGGGAAGAACTTGAACAATGAGACACAAGTTGAAACTGATGACAAGAATAGACCATAAGAATGATAGAACAATTTAAAGTGGAAGTGATTAGTGTTCAAGCTGAACACAAGTATGTTATTATTTAATGAAAAAGTGGAGAATCCTAAACGGACAGAACACCTCTACACCAATCGCATGAAGGTTTAGATGACGTACGCAGAACGCAAAACACTTGATGTCAACCTCAGGAAGCAGAGCTAGGCGAGTCCTAGCCAGAGGAATTACCCCATTCCGTTATTCTTCTCAGCTTGGCCAAGTATTACGAACTGTTCCAAGTACCTCACATGTTATACTCGCTACAAAGATACTACACAAAAATTAAAATGATATCAAAGCAAAATATGAAAAAAATTAAAGAATCAAATATTCTAGCTGGAGCTCAGCTTTAACTCAACACGTTTCGTCGACAAAAATAGGAAAAAAACCTACGAGGAAGCAACAAGCGAGGTCGTGCAGTAGATAACCAGCTTATGAGCCATTTCAGGTTTCTTTTGGAGGAGAGTTTCGCTAATTTCCACCGTGGGAGAGTTACGGTGGGTCTTTTGGAGAGACAGGAATAGGACGATAATTCTTACAGCTTTTAGGGCAAAGACACGGATTCCACAGTGTTTCTCCCAAGATCCAATTTACACTCAGCTTCACTAATGCAATTTCCTGGACCTAACCTTTCGAGGGAATTGATGGGGTGTCAGGCAGAGAGCAAGCGAGATTGCTGTGTTTATCCTGCGCGTCCCTGTTAGCGCCTTTTATCACCTGTACTGCTACTCTATTTTCTTACGATCTCTTAATCCTTCGCTTTGCTTCATCACTCCTTATTTGGATCCTTTCTTCCTTTATTTAATCAATTCTTTCGCACTCCTTCAAATGTCTCTTTCCCCGTTATTTTTCTTGTTATTTATTTGATAAGAGTTAATATATTACGTATTTAAATTGTTTACTTTTCCAGAAGCAGTTATCATAAGAGCCGCCATCTGCCTCAGGCGTGTGCCCAGTCTGATAAACTTGCTATTGTTGTTGCAACAACGAAGGTTAAACTGGTACTTCGTATGTCGCTTTCGCTATTCTTGCAGCTGCTGCCAGTGTCAAGCTGGTACACCCTCAGGTAGTGCAGCTGCTACTGCCACAAGTGACAGGTTACAGTGCCTCGTCTTATTTATTTGGCAGTAGCTGCTGCGTCTGCTCTGTCAGGTGAGTGTTGGTGCGTTCACGGAATCTTTTGATATTGCTGATTCCGCTGACAGCAGAGGCAGGCTTGTGCCACCGATCGTGATGAAGCTGCTGAAGCTGCCTGAATCTGTGCTGTTGATGCTGAGTGGTGCAACCCCTAGTGGCGCTAGGGGTTTCCTCTGACATTGACGCAATATAATGCTAATCTGACGATACAAACAGTGAAGAAAATCAAACACTAACACTCACTAACAATTCTATTGTTCAGAATAGAGATGTAAGTGTTTATACAGAGAGAAGCCTGTTAAACATCTCGGTGTATATAGTCATGACGTGTAAATGATTGTGTTAAAGCACACACAAGCAGTTTATAAGTCCCATTTGTCCTCCTACAACGTGATATAGGACAATCTCAACCCGCTGTTTGTAAGCAAAATAAATATATTTGTGGGAAATAATTGTTTTTCCAGGAATTTTTGCATAAAGTTTTGCAATTTCCCTGCATCTCATTATAACAAAGGACTACTTACCATACTGATTCATACAATAATTACCTTTACTGCCCATCATTGTTTACTGAACAGAGCACCTCTGTATACAGCTTCAACCACTATAAACTACAAAATAGTGTCCTTTAATAGGGTGCTAGTCATTCCGGTATAAATTGTGTATCAACTACATACTCCCAAAAATTTCATATCAATATGTAAAGATTTTAATGCATGTTACTTAAATAGTAACTTGCAGCCTCCTATAAAGAAACAGTAAATATTAAGAACTTTTACTTCCTGTGTATCAGAAGTAACGAAAGCAATTCACATGCAAATATTCTCGTTATCGCTCTCACATGACGTGCCAGAAAAAAAAACTGCCGCAAAACGACTTTTTGCCACCTCGTGGTTCAGTATTTCCTGAGCAGTAAAGTCGCTATATATGTGTGTGTGTGTGTGTGTGTACTCACCTAGTTGTACTCACCTAGTTGTGTCTGCAGGATCGAGCATTGACTCTTGGATCCCGCCTTTCGAGCATCGGTTGTTTACAGCAATGACTCCTGTCCTATTTCCCTATCATACCTGGTTTTAAAATTATGAATAGTATTTGCTTCCACAACCTGTTCCTGAAGTGCATTCCATTTCCCCACTACTCTCACGCTAAAAGAAAACTTCCTAACATCTCTGTGACTCATCTGAGTTTCAAGCTTCCATCCATGTCCTCTCGTTCTGTTACTATTCCGTGTGAACATTTCGTCTATGTCCACTCTGTCAATTCCTCTGAGTATCTTATACGTTCCTATCATGTCCCCCCTCTCCCTTCTTCTTTCTAGTGTCGTAAGGCACAGTTCCCTCAGGCGCTCTTCATACCCCATCCCTCGTAGCTCTGGGACGAGTCTCGTTGCAAACCTCTGAACCTTTTCCAGTTTCATTATATGCTTCTTCAGATGGGGACTCCATGATGAGGCGGCATACTCTAAGACTGGCCTTACGTAGGCAGTGTAAAGCGCCCTAAATGCCTCCTTACTTAGGTTTCTGAATGATGTTCTAACTTTTGCCAGTGTAGAGTACGCTGCTGTCGTTATCCTATTAATATGTGCCTCAGGAGATAGATTAGGTGTTACGTCCACCCCCAGGTCTCTTTCACGCGTCGTTACAGGTAGGCTGTTCCCCTTCATTGTGTACTGTCCCTTTGGTCTCCTATCTCCTAGTCCCATTTCCATAACTTTACATTTGCTCGTGTTGAATTCTAGTAGCCATTTCTCTGACCATCTCTGCAATCTGTTCAGGTCCTCTTGGAGGATCCTGCAATCCTCATCTGTCACAACTCTTCTCATCAACTTTGCATCATCCGCAAACATCGACATGTAGGACTCTACGCCTGTAAACATGTCGTTAACATATACAAGAAATAGAATTGGTCCCAGCACCGATCCTTGTGGTACTCCACTTGTTACTGTTCGCCAGTCCGACTTCTCGCCCCTTACCGTAACTCTTTGGCTCCTTCCTGTTAGGTAGTTCCTTATCCATTCTAGGACCTTTCCCCCCACCCCCGCCTGCCTCTCGAGCTTGAACAGCAGTCTCATGTGCGGTACTGTATCAAAGGCTTTTTGGCAGTCCAGAAATATGCAGTCTGCCCAACCATCTCTGTCCTGTCTTATCCTCGTTATTTTATCATAGAATTCCAGAAGGGTTGTTAGGCACGATTTCCCTGTCCAGAACCCATGTTGATGTTTGTTCACAAACCTAATGTTCTCCAGGTGTGCAACCAGTCGCAGCCTAATTATTCTTTCCAGTATTTTACAGGGGATGCTTGTCAGTGATACAGGTCTGTAGTTAAGTGCATCCTCCCTATCTCCTTTCTTGAAGATCGGCACGACATTTGCCTTCTTCCAGCAACTGGGCAATTCTCCTGACATAAGTGATTCATTAAAGATCATTGCCAGAGGCACGCTGAGGGCCTGTGCTGCTTCTTTTAGTATCCACGGTGATACTTTGTCTGGTCCAACTGCTTTAGTTGCATCTAGAGTTGTCAACTGTTTCATTACCTCCTCTGCTGTCACCTCTATATCTGATAGTCTTTCATCTAGGGTAACCCCTTCCAACAATGGGAGCTGCTCAGGCTCGGTAGTGAACACTCCATGGAAACTGGCATTCAGTGCCTCGCAGATTTCCTTGTCACTTTCAGTATATGCCCCCCCTGTCTTCCTTAGTCTTGTCACTTGGTCGTTCACCGACATTTTTCTTCTTATATGACTGTGTAGTAACTTAGGTTGTTTTTTCGCTTTGATTGCAATATCGTTCTCATAGTCCCTTTCCGATGTTCGTCTTATGTTAATGTAATCGTTCCTAGCTCTGTTGTATCTGCTTCTGTTGTCCTCTGTTCTTTGTCTTCTGTACTTCCTCCACTCCCGTCTGCTGGCCATTTTTGCTTCCTGACACTGTCTATTAAACCATGGGTTATTATATTCCTTCTTATTTTTTCCCTTTACCGTTGGTATAAATCTCTCTTCGGCCTCCTGGCATTTCTGTATGACTAGGTCCATCATATCTTGGACTGTTTTTCCTCTAATTTCTTCCTCCCACTGCACTTCACCCAGATAGTCCCTTATCCTCATATAGTCCCCTTTCCTGTAGTCAGCTCTCCTTTCCCAGATCTCTTGTCCCATGGTCATAAGTTTGAATTCCATCATGTAGTCAAAGACTAGGACACAATGGTCACTGGCCCCTAGAGGTATTTCATGCTCTAAATTCTCGATATCTTCTACGTTCTGGGTGAAAATCAGGTCTAATAGGCTCGGTGCATCTCCTCCTCTTTCCCTTGTGTCTTCCTTCACATGTTGTGTCAGGAAATTCCTGTCTATAACATCTACTAATTTTGCTCCCCACGTTTCGTCCCCTCCATGGGGATTCCTTGATTCCCAATTTATCTCTCCATGATTTAGGTCCCCCATGATCAGCAGCTTCGCTCTCATTGTGTGGGCTAGTGTTGCTGCCTTCTGCAGTTCATCTATACATGCTTTGTTGTTGTCATCATACTCCTGCCTGGGTCTTCTACTGTTTGGTGGGGGATTGTAGATTACCAGGATCACAATCTTCCTCCCATCTACTGTCAGAGTTCCATGTATGAAGCTTGTGCACTCATTGGTAACTCGATTTCCCAGGTCTTCAAACTTCCATTTCCGCTTTATTAGGAGTGCTACTCCCCCTCCCTGTCTCTGTGTCCTCTCTTTTCGTATCACCTGGTACCCTTCAGGAAAGATTGCATCTGAGATCATGTCATTAATTTTAGTTTCCACAATTGCAACTATGTCAGGATCTGCTTCACTCACTCTTTCTTTTATCTCTTCTGCTTTATTAGATACCCCATCAGCATTGGTGTACCAAACCTTGAGATTCTTCATGGAAACTCTTGTACCAGAGTTCTCCCTTTCTCTGGGGGTCTGGGGGGATCTGGGGGATGTCTGGGGGGTGACTGGGGGCAGAGGGGATCTGGGGGATCTGGGGGGTGTCTGGGGGATGACTGGGGGCGGGGAGGGTCCGGGGGATGTCCGGGGGGATCCGGGGCGTGTCTGGGGGGGGGGGGTCTGGGGGGTGTATGGGGGATGAAAGAGTTCAGGAGGGGGGTGTTCAGAAAGAGTGCTTGGGGGGCTACTGGGGGCTGGGCTTCTAGGAAGGTAGGTAGGAGGGTCTGGGGTAGGGCCTGGGTAGGTAGGTCTGGAGTAGGAAGGGCATACTGGGTCTGAAGATTAGGGAGGGCATAGAGGGATTGGGAGATAGCGTAAGGTTGGGAGACAGATAGAGGTTGAGAGGTTGGGAGGGGGAAGGATAGAGGGGGTGGGGGGGACCTCCCACCTCCCTCGCAAGGGTGGGGGGTCACATGGAAGGAGAGGGGATGAGGAGGGGTGAGGGCTGGGTAGGCTTTGGGTGTTGAGGGGATGAGGTCTGGGTGGGTTCTTGGGGTTGAGGGGATGAGGTCTGGATGGGTTTTGGGGGTTGAGGGGATGAGAGCTGGGTGGGTTTTGGGGGTTGAGGGGATGAGGGCTGGACGGGTTTTGGGGGCTGAGGTGATGAGGGGGTCCTTGGAATGTGGGATGAATTTGACTCCAGTGGGGTCAGAGGGGTCAAGGGATGTGCTGGGGAGATAAGCAGGGGCGGCTGATTTGGGGAAGGGGTGACCTGAGAAGCACGTGTGAGCTGGTTAGCATGGGGTGGTTTAGCACTGGGGTGTGTAGCTTCGCTCAAATGGGAAGAGTCGTACTGTTGTTTGCTTGCTCTGTGGGCAATCTGTTCCTCCTTCGTCATGAATTTGTCAATAAATACGTTGTAGTAATTTTCGCTACCTCTGAGTAGGTGTTTGTGATGCAGTATGTAATCCACTGCCTCTTCGTTAGTGAACTGTACCAGGACAGGTCGTTTCCTGTTACAGTTGTATGGTCCAATGCGTCGGTGGACTTGCACCTCATTCCCTGCCATCTGGGCTCTCATGTCTCTCAAGATCCCCTGTAGTTCCAAATCCTCAATCTCCATCCTTTCCTGCCTCGATGGTGCCCTGGCTTCAAGTAATCCATGGATTATGATTGTCCTCTTTCTCAGTTCAGGGTCATGCTGGTGGCCCTCTCCCTGGCTGACCCCCACCCCTCCTACACCCGCTACTCCACCTACTACTACTCCCCCTTCCCCTGCCAAGCTTCCCTTATTCCTGCCAAATTCATTAGTAAGCCTAGATATTTCTCCTTGCCATTCTACCCTGCTCTTCCTGATTTCCTCTTGAATATAATCCATAAACTCTTGTTTGAGTCTTTGAACCTCGCCCTGTATCTTATTAAAGACTTCACTTTTAATCCCCTGGATTAGATCATCTATCCAAACATCCCTCTTCTTTACAAATTTCCCAATCATCTTCTCCACAAACCTATCTTCTTCCTCAATCATAATACTGTTGGACCTAGACACCCTTCCTGACCTAGTCATTGCTATAATGCAACCTTACCCACTGGGGTTCCAAGTATCTTACCGTCCTGCTAACACAATAGGTGAGTGAATCTCCAAGCGTCGTCCCACGTGGTGGTAGAAGGTTGCTGCCGGGGTGAGGTCACGCGGTCAGAGGTCGGTGAGGTCTGCTCCACACTGCCACAATACTTCCTCAACTATTTTGAATTACGCTATTTAAACTGTTTTTCTTCACTACCTTATGGCTCTGGCCAAAACTCAAGGTTTTTTCATTCACTTGTACACACTTTTTCACTTCGAAGTTGCCTGATTACCCCTCCCACTCCACTAGTGAACCAGGAGCTCCCAACCCACGTCCACCCAACACGATGGTCACAAGACAAGTGTGTGTGTGTGTGTGTGTGTGTGTGTGTGTGTGTAATTACCTAAGTGTAGTTACAGGATGAGAGCTACGCTTGTGGTGTCCCGTCTTACCCAGTACTCTTTGTCGTATAACGCTTTGAAACTACTGACGGTTTTGGCCTCTGCCACCTTCTCGATTAGCTTGTTCTGTGTTCGTGTATGTGTGCGTGTGTGTGTGTGTGTGTGTACTCACCTATATGTACTCACCTATATGTGCTTGCAGGATCGAGCATTGACTCTTGGATCCCGCCTTTCGAGCATCGGTTGTTTACAGCAATGACTCCTGTCCCATTTCCCTATCATACCTGGTTTTAAAATTATGAATAGTATTTGCTTCCACAACCTGTTCCTGAAGTGCATTCCATTTCCCCACTACTCTCACGCTAAAAGAAAACTTCCTTACATCTCTGTGACTCATCTGAGTTTCAAGCTTCCATCCATGTCCTCTCGTTCTGTTACTATTCCGTGTGAACATTTCGTCTATGTCCACTCTGTCAATTCCTCTGAGTATCTTATACGTTCCTATCATGTCCCCCCTCTCCCTTCTTCTTTCTAGTGTCGTAAGGCACAGTTCCCTCAGGCGCTCTTCATACCCCATCCCTCGTAGCTCTGGGACGAGTCTCGTTGCAAACCTCTGAACCTTTTCCAGTTTCATTATATGCTTCTTCAGATGGGGACTCCATGATGAGGCGGCATACTCTAAGACTGGCCTTACGTAGGCAGTGTAAAGCGCCCTAAATGCCTCCTTACTTAGGTTTCTGAATGATGTTCTAACTTTTGCCAGTGTAGAGTACGCTGCTGTCGTTATCCTATTCACACCCATTTGTGTGTGTGTGTGTGTGTGTGTGTGTGTGTGTGTGTGTGTGTGTGTGTGTGTGTGTGTGTGTGTGTGTGTGTGTGTGTGTGTACTCACCTAATTGTACTCACCTAGTTGTGCTTGCGGGAATTGAGCTCTGGCTCTTTGGTCCCGCCTCTCAACCGTCAATCAACAAGTGTGCAGGTTCCTGAGCATATTGGGCTCTATCATATCTATAGTATTGCACTTAGCTACATCATCACAGTGTGATTCATTCCAAGTTTCAGACAAGGAACTCGGCAATCATACTATAAGGTGGTTTGCAGGGTCTCAGACAATTTTGGGGTGGGGGAGGGGGTCCATGGGAAGGGGAGACCGGTAGGCTATGAGGTAAAGAGATAGAGAGGGGGGGGGGGGAACAGAAGATACGGGGTGATGGGGGCGGAGGGACAGGGAAGGTATGGGATGAAAGGGGAGGGGGGACAGGGGAGGGAAAAACGGGAGGGGGGACATGGTGGGAATGGGGGAGGGGGTGACAGGGTCGGAATTGTGTGTGTGTGTGTGTGTGTGTGTGTGTGTGTGTGTGTGTGTGTGTATGTGTGTGTGTGTGTGTGTGTGTGTGTGTGTGTGTGTGTGTGTGTGTGTGTGTGTGTGTGTGTGTGTGTGTGTGTGTGTGTGTGTGTGTGTGTGTGTGTGTGTGTGTGTGAGATATTTTATGCAGTCATGTGCATTTGTGTGTGTGGGATGGAGGGTTCTGGGCAGGGGTGAGAGAGGGAGTGGACAGAACGGGAGGGAGATAGTATGTGTGTGTGTACTCACCTAGTTGTAATCACCTAGTTGTGCTTGCGGGGGTTGAACTCTGGCTCTTTGGTCGCGCCTCTCAACTGTCAATCAACAGGTGTATAGATTCTTCAGCCTACTGGGCTCTATCATATCTACATATAAAACTGTGTATGGAGTCAGCCTCCACCACATCACTGCCTAATGCATTCCATTTGTTAACTACTCTGACACTAAAAAAGTTCCTTCTAACGTCCCTGAGGTTCATGTGGGTACTCAGTTTCCACCTGTGTCCCCTTGTTCGCGTCCCACCAGCGTTGAATAGTTTATCCTTGTTTACCAGATCGATTCCCCTGAAGATTTTGTAGGTTGTGATCATGTCTCCCTTTGCTCTTCTGTCTTCCAGTGTCGTAAGGTGCATTTCCCGCAGCCTTTCCTCGTAACTCATGCCTCTTAGTTCTGGGACTAGTCTAGTAGCATACCTTTGGACTTTTTCCAGCTTCGTCTTGTGCTTGACAAGGTACGGGCTCCATGCTGGGGCCGCATACTCCAGGATTGTTCTTACATATGGGGTATACAAGATTCTGAATGATTCCTAACACAGGTTCCTGAACGCTGTTCTGATGTTAGCCAGCCTCGCATATGCCGCAGACGTTATTCGTTTTATGTGGGCTTCAGGAGACAGGTTTGGTGTGATATCAACTCATAGATCTTTCTCTCTGTCCGTTTCATTAAGTAACTTCATCTCCTATTCTGTATCCTGTGTCTGGCCACCTGTTTCCATTGCCTAGTTTAATTACTTTGCATTTACTCGGGTTGAACTTCAACAGCCATTTGTTGGACCATTTGTGTGTGTGTGTGTGTGTGTGTACTCACCTAGTTGTACTCACCTAGTTGCGCTTGCGGGGGATGAGCTCTGGCTCTTTGGTCCCGCCTCTCAACCGTCAATCAACAGGTGTACAGGTTCCTGAGCCTATTGGGCTCTATCATATCTACACTTGAAACTGTGTATGGAATCAGCCTCCACCACATTGCTTCCTAATGCATTCCATTTGTCAACCACTCTGACACTAAAAACGTTCTTTCTAATATCTCTGTGGCTCATTTAGGCACTCAGTTTCCACCTGTGTCCCCTAGTGCGTGTGTGCCCCTTGTGTTAAATAGCCTGTCTTTATCAACCTTGTCGATTCCCTTGAAAATCTTGAATGTGGTGATCATGTCCCCCCTAACTCTTCTGTCTTCCAACGAAGTGAGGTTCAATTCCCGTAGTCTCTCCTCGTAGCTCATACCTCTCAGCCCGGGTACTAGTCTGATGGCAAACCTTTGAACCTTTTCCATTTTTGTCTTATGCTTGACTAGATATGGACTCCATGCTGGAGCCGCATACTCCAGGATTGGTCTGACATATGTGGTATATAATGTTCTGAAAGATTCCTTACACAAGTTTCTAAAGGCCGGTCTTATGTTAGCCAACCTGGCATATGCTGCTGATGTTATCCTCTTGATATGAGCTTCAGGGGACCGGTCTGGCGTGATATCAACCCCCAGGTCTTTCTCTCTCTCTGACTCTTGAAGTATTTCATCTCCCAAGTGATACCTTGTATATGGTCTCCTGCTTCCTACCCCTATCTTCATTACATTACATTTGCTTGGGTTAAACTCTAACAGCCATTTGTTCGACCATTCCTGCAGCTTGTCCAGGTCTTCTTGAAGCCTCAAGCTGTCCTCCTCTGTCTTAATCCTTCTCATAATTTTGGCGTCGTCAGCAAACATTGAGAGGAATGAGTCTATACCCTCTGGGAGATCATTTACGTATATCAGAAACAGGATAGGTCCAAGCACAGAGCCCTGTGGGACTCCACTGGTGACTTCACGCCATTCTGAGGTCTCACCCCTCACTATAACTCTCTGCTTCCTATTGCTTAGGTACTCCCTTATCCACTGGAGCGCCCTACCAGTTACTCCTGCCTGTTTCTCCAGCTTATGCATCAACCTTTTATGAAGTACTGTGTCAAAGGCTTTCCGACAGTCCAAAAAAATGCAGTCCGCCCATCCTTCTCTTTCTTGCTTAATCTTTGTCACCTGGTCGTAGAATTCTATCAAGCCTGTAAGGCAAGATTTACCCTCCCTGAACTCATGTTGGCGATTTGTCACGAAGTCCCTTCTCTCCAGATGTGTTACTAGGTTTTTTTCTCACAATCTTCTCCATCACCTTGCATGGTATACAAGTTAAGGACACTGGCCTGTAGTTCAGTGCCTCTTGTCTGTCTCCCTTTTTAAATATTGGTACTACATTAGCAGTCTTCCATACTTCTGTAAGGTCTCCCGTTTCCAGTGACCTACTATACACTATGGAGAGTGGCAAGCAAAGTGCTCCTGCACACTCTTTCAATACCCATGGTGAGATTCCATCCGGCCCAACAGCTTTTCTCACATCCTGCTCCAATAGGTGCTTCTTGACCTCATCTCTTGTAATTTCGAACCTTTCCAAGGTCACCTGGTTTGCTGCCACCTCTCCTAGCGCCGTGACTTCTCCCTGTTCTATTGTAAAGACCTCCTGGAACCTTTTGTTGAGTTCTTCACACACCTCTTTGTCTTTCTCTGTTTACCTGTCATCGCCCACCCTAAGTTTCATCACCTGTTCCTTCACTGTTGTCTTCCTCGTGATGTGACTGTGTAGTAGCTTTGGTTCGGTCTTGGCTTTATTAGCTTTATCATTTTCATACCTTTTCTCAGATGCTCTTCTCACACTGACATACTCGTTCCTGGTTCTCTGGTATATCTCTCTACTTTCTGGTGTTCTGTTATTACGGAAGTTCCTCCATGCCCTTTTGTTCAGCTCCTTTGCTTTCATACATTCCCTATTAAACCACGGATTCTTCCTTTGCTTCTCTGTTTTTTCCTGTCGGGCTGGGACAAACCTGCTTACAGCCTCCTGACATTTTTGAGTGACATAGTTCATCATGTCTTGTATGGACTTGGTTCCAAGTTCTGTGTCCCAATGTATATCCCATAGGAATTTATTCATCTCCTCATAGTTTCCCTTTCGGTACGCCAGCCCTTTGTTTCCCAGTTCTTTTTTGGGGGTGATAATTCCTAGCTCAACCAGGTACTCAAAGCTCAATACACAATGATCACTCATTCCCAAGGGGGCTTCCAACTTAACTTCCCTTATATCCGACTCATTTAGGGTAAATATCAGATCAAGCAAGGCTGGTTCATCCCCTCCTCTCATTCTTGTCGGTCCCTTGAGTGTGTACTCACCTAATTGTGCTTGCGGGGGTTGAGCTCTGGCTCTTTGGTCCCGCCTCTCAACCGTCAATCAACTGGTGTACAGATTCCTGAGCCTATTGGGCTCTATCATATCTACATTTGAAACTGTGAATGGAGTCAGCCTCCGCCACATCACTTCCTAATGCATTCCATTTGCTAACTACTCTGACACTGAAAAAGTTCTTTCTAACGTCTCTGTGGCTCATTTGGGTACTCAGCTTCCACCTGTGTCCCCTTGTTCGCGTCCCACCAGTGTTGAAAAGTTCGTCCTTGTTTACCCGGTCGATTCCCCTGAGGATTTTGTAGGTTGTGATCATGTCCCCCCTTACTCTTCTGTCTTCCAGTGTCGTGAGGTGCATTTCCCGCAGCCTTTCCTCATAACTCATGCCTCTTAGTTCTGGGACTAGTCTAGTAGCATACCTTTGGACTTTTTCCAGCTTCGTCTTGTGCTTGACAAGGTACGGGCTCCATGCTGGGGCCGCATACTCCAGGATTGGTCTTACATATGTGGTGTACAAGATTCTGAATGATTCCTTACACAGGTTCCTGAACGCCGTTCTGATGTTAGCCAGCCTCGCATATGCCGCAGACGTTATTCTCTTTATGTGGGCTTCAGGAGACAGGTTTGGTGTGATATCAACTCCTAGATCTTTCTCTCTGTCTGTTTCATTAAGTACTTCATCTCCTATTCTGTATCCTGTGCCTGGCCTCCTGTTTCCACTGCCTAGTTTCATTACTTTGCATTTACTCGGGTTGAACTTCAACAGCCATTTGTTGGACCATTCACTCAGTCTATCCAGGTCATCTTGTAGCCTCCTACTATCATCCTCTGTTTCAATCCTCCTCATAATTTTTGCATCGTCGGCAAACATTGAGAGGAACGAATCTATACCCTCTGGGAGATCATTTACATATACCAGAAACAGTATAGGTCCAAGGACTGACCCCTGCGGGACTCCACTTGTGACGTCTCGCCAATCTGAGACCTCACCCCTCACACAGACTCGTTGTCTCCTGTTGCTTAGGTATTCCTCTATCCACCGGAGTACCTTCCCTCTCACTCCAGCCTGCATCTCCAACTTTCGCACTAACCTCTTGTGTGGCACTGTATCAAAGGCTTTCTGACAATCCAAAAATATGCAGTCTGCCCACCCTTCTCTTTCTTGCCTTATTTTTGTTGCCTGGTCGTAGAATTCAAGTAACCCTGTGAGGCAGGACCTGCCATCCCTGAACCCATGTTGATGCTGTGTTACAAAGTTCCTTCGCTCCAGATGCTCCACTAGTTTTTTTTCGCACAATCTTCTCCATCAGCTTGCATGGTATGCAGGTTAGGGACACTGGCCTGTAGTTCAGTGCCTCCTGTCTATCCCCTTTCTTGTTTATCGGGACTACGTTAGCTGCTTTCCAAGTATCTGGCAGTTCCCCTGTTGCCAGTGATTTGTTATATACTATGGAGAGTGGTAGGCTCAGTTCTCTTGCTCCTTCCTTTAGAACCCAAGGGGAGATTCCATCTGGGCCTATAGCCTTCGTCACGTCCAACTCTAGTAAACACTTCTTTACTTCCCCACTGGTAATCTCAAACTCTTCCAGTGGTTCCTGGTTAGCTATTCCCTCACTTACCTCTGGAATTTCTCCTTGTTCTAAGGTGAAGACCTCCTGGAATTTCTTATTCAATTCCTCACACACTTCCTTGTCATTTGTAGTGAATCCTTCCGCCCCTATCCTTAATCTCATAACCTGTTCCTTTACTGTTGTTTTTCTCCTAATGTGGCTATGCAACAATTTAGGCTGAGTCTTTGCCTTGCTTGCGATGTCATTTTCGTATTGTCTTTCTGCCTCTCTTCTCATCCTGACATATTCATTCCTGGCATTCTGGTATCTTTCTCTGCTCTCCAGTGTCCTGTTATTCCTATAGTTTCTCCATGCCCTTTTACTTTGCTGCTTAGCTAGCCTACATCTTTGATTAAACCATGGGTTTCTCATCTTCATTTCTCTGTTTTCCTTTTGGACTGGGACAAACTTGTTTGCTGCGTCCTTGCACTTCTGCGTGATGTAATCCATCATATCTTGGGCCGTCTTTCCCCTGAGCTCTGTTTCCCATGCTATATCTGTTAGGAATTTAATGGTTTGTGTGTGTGTGTGTGTGTGTGTGTGTGTGTGTATGTGTATGTGTGTGTGTGTGTGTGTGTGTGTGTGTACTCACCTATATGTACTCACCTATATGTGCTTGCAGGATCGAGCATTGACTCTTGGATCCCGCCTTTCGAGCATCGGTTGTTTACAGCAATGACTCCTGTCCCATTTCCCTATCATACCTGGTTTTAAAATTATGAATAGTATTTGCTTCCACAACCTGTTCCTGAAGTGCATTCCATTTCCCCACTACTCTCACGCTAAAAGAAAACTTCCTTACATCTCTGTGACTCATCTGAGTTTCAAGCTTCCATCCATGTCCTCTCGTTCTGTTACTATTCCGTGTGAACATTTCGTCTATGTCCACTCTGTCAATTCCTCTGAGTATCTTATACGTTCCTATCATGTCCCCCCTCTCCCTTCTTCTTTCTAGTGTCGTAAGGCACAGTTCCCTCAGGCGCTCTTCATACCCCATCCCTCGTAGCTCTGGGACGAGTCTCGTTGCAAACCTCTGAACCTTTTCCAGTTTCATTATATGCTTCTTCAGATGGGGACTCCATGATGAGGCGGCATACTCTAAGACTGGCCTTACGTAGGCAGTGTAAAGCGCCCTAAATGCCTCCTTACTTAGGTTTCTGAATGATGTTCTAACTTTTGCCAGTGTAGAGTACGCTGCTGTCGTTATCCTATTAATATGTGCCTCAGGAGATAGATTAGGTGTTACGTCCACCCCCAGGTCTCTTTCACGCGTCGTTACAGGTAGGCTGTTCCCCTTCATTGTGTACTGTCCCTTTGGTCTCCTATCTCCTAGTCCCATTTCCATAACTTTACATTTGCTCGTGTTGAATTCTAGTAGCCATTTCTCTGACCATCTCTGCAATCTGTTCAGGTCCTCTTGGAGGATCCTGCAATCCTCATCTGTCACAACTCTTCTCATCAACTTTGCATCATCCGCAAACATCGACATGTAGGACTCTACGCCTGTAAACATGTCGTTAACATATACAAGAAATAGAATTGGTCCCAGCACCGATCCTTGTGGTACTCCACTTGTTACTGTTCGCCAGTCCGACTTCTCGCCCCTTACCGTAACTCTTTGGCTCCTTCCTGTTAGGTAGTTCCTTATCCATTCTAGGACCTTTCCCCCCACCCCCGCCTGCCTCTCGAGCTTGAACAGCAGTCTCATGTGCGGTACTGTATCAAAGGCTTTTTGGCAGTCCAGAAATATGCAGTCTGCCCAACCATCTCTGTCCTGTCTTATCCTCGTTATTTTATCATAGAATTCCAGAAGGTTTGTTAGGCACGATTTCCCTGTCCAGAACCCATGTTGATGTTTGTTCACAAACCTAATGTTCTCCAGGTGTGCAACCAAGCGTAGCCTAATTATTCTTTCCAGTATTTTACAGGGGATGCTTGTCAGTGATACAGGTCTGTAGTTAAGTGCCTCCTCCCTATCTCCTTTCTTGAAGATCGGCACGACATTTGCCTTCTTCCAGCAACTGGGCAATTCTCCTGACATAAGTGACTCATTAAAGATCATTGCCAGAGGCACGCTGAGGGCCTGTGCTGCTTCTTTTAGTATCCACGGTGATACTTTGTCTGGTCCAACTGCTTTAGTTGCATCTAGAGTTGTCAACTGTTTCATTACCTCCTCTGCTGTCACCTCTATATCTGATAGTCTTTCATCTAGGGTAACCCCTTCCAACAATGGGAGCTGCTCAGGCTCGGTAGTGAACACTCCATGGAAACTGGCATTCAGTGCCTCGCAGATTTCCTTGTCACTTTCAGTATATGCCCCCTCTGTCTTCCTTAGTCTTGTCACTTGGTCGTTCACCGACATTTTTCTTCTTATATGACTGTGTAGTAACTTAGGTTGTTTTTTCGCTTTGATTGCAATATCGTTCTCATAGTCCCTTTCCGATGTTCGTCTTATGTTAATGTAATCGTTCCTAGCTCTGTTGTATCTGCTTCTGTTGTCCTCTGTTCTTTGTCTTCTGTACTTCCTCCACTCCCGCCTGCTGGCCATTTTTGCTTCCTGACACTGTCTATTAAACCATGGGTTATTATATTCCTTCTTATTTTTTCCCTTTACCGTTGGTATAAATCTCTCTTCGGCCTCCTGGCATTTCTGTAAGACTAGGTCCATCATATCTTGGACTGTTTTTCCTCTAATTTCTTCCTCCCACTGCACTTCACCCAGATAGTCCCTTATCCTCATATAGTCCCCTTTCCTGTAGTCAGCTCTCCTTTCCCAGATCTCTTGTCCCATGGTCATAATTTTGAATTCCATCATGTAGTCAAAGACTAGGACACAATGGTCACTGGCCCCTAGAGGTATTTCATGCTCTAAATTCTCGATATCTTCTACGTTCTGGGTGAAAATCAGGTCTAATAGGCTCGGTGCATCTCCTCCTCTTTCCCTTGTGTCTTCCTTCACATGTTGTGTCAGGAAATTCCTGTCTATAACATCTACTAATTTTGCTCCCCACGTTTCATCCCCTCCATGGGGATTCCTTGATTCCCAATTTATCTCTCCATGATTTAGGTCCCCCATGATCAGCAGCAGCAGATGTGTGTGTGTGTGTGTGTGTGTGTGTGTGTGTGTGTGTGTGTGTGTGTGTGTGTGTGTGTGTGCGTGTGTGTGTGTGCGCGCGCGTGCGTGCGTGCGTGAGTGCGAGTGTGTGAGTGCGGGGGGGGGGGGGTGCATTGAAGGAGGGGGAGTGGGTGTTTTGTGAGAGTGTGAGGCATGTTAAGTTGTTGGGATGGGTGGGGTACCTGTTTCGCATATTAATGTTAAAAACCTGTACCCTGAATGAGCCATCCGGAAATGAAGGTCTAAATATCTCAGATATATTTTAAATTAAATATTTTAAGTCACTCTGTACACCTTAATTGATGACCTAGAGAGGGGTACCTAACATCAGCTCACCCCGACCATGCACATACTAGGCAAGTTTGAGGTATGTCTATATGACGGGGTTGGGTCGCCTGTTCTTTTCTGCTGCTGCTGTCTCCACGTGTTCCTGGTATACTGTTCGTTCCTATCTTCCTCACTGATCGTCAATCAATATGTGCAACATAGTAAGTGCTCCTAAACGGTGCACACACTTTGGAGGAGTGATCACAATGTATGCTATAAATCAGCTCCACAACACAATACTCGGCAAGGCAATTCGTCGGTCCTGGCTAAACTGTCCCACGGGACGGCTCTTATTTTGCCACTCAACCTTATTTTTCTCTTAATTGATCTACTGCTGTAGGAGCTCACTATATACTTGATTACTGCGCTTGTGTACACTCCTGTGACAAAAACTGTTTCTTGTTTCCGTAACACTTCAATGTCTCGAAACAATTGATGTTATTCGCGGACGCCCTACTGACACACGTGAGTCTCTCACGGCTCCAGTCTCCAGACTCTCAGACTCCAGACTGTGTACTCACCTAATTGTACTCGACTAATTGTGCTTGTGGGGGTTGAGCTTTGGCTCTTTGGTTCTACCTCTCAACCGTCAATCAACTGGTGTACAGGTTCCTGAGCCTACTGGGCTCTATCATATCTACATTTGAAACTGTGTATGGAGTCAGCCTCCACCACATCACTGCCTAATGCATTCCATCTGTTAACTACTCTGACACTGAAAAAGTTCTTTCTAATGTCCCTGTGGCTCATTTTGGTATTCAGTTTCCACTTGCGTCCCATTGTTCGCATACAACCCGTGTTAAGCAATTTGTCTTTATCTAGCCTGTCGATTCCTCTTAGAATTTTGTAGGTAGTGATCATGTCTCCCAGTGCTCTCCATTCTTCCAGCGACGCGAGGTGCTTTTCACGCAGCCTTTCCTCGAAACTCATATCTCTTAGTTCTGGGACTAGCCTAATTTCAGGGACTAACCTCTGAACTTTTTCCAGCTTAGTCCTGTACTTGACAAATTACGGGCTCCATGCTGGGGCCGCATAATCCAAAATTGGTCTTACGTATGTGGTATACAAGGTTCTGAATGATTCCTTACACAGGTTCCTAAAGGCAGTTCTGATGTTAGCCAGCCTCGCATATGCCGCCTTTGAGTTCCCTGTTCTATGTCAGCCATGTTATTCTTTTTATATGGGATTCATGAGACAGGTTTGGCGTAATATCATCTCCTAGATCTTTCTATATGTCCGTTTCATGAATGATTTCATCTCCCATTCGGTATCCTGTGTCTGGCTTCCGGTTTCCACCGCCTAGTTTCATTACCTTACATTTACTCAGGTTGATATTTAGTAGCCATTTGTTGGACCATTCATTCACTTTGTCTAGGTCATCTTGTAGCCTCATACTATCTTCCTTTGTCTTAATCCTCCTCATAATTTTTGCATCATCAGCAACCAATAAGAGGAGAGAGTCTATACCCTATGGGAGATCATTTACATATATCAGAAACAGTATAGGCCCAAGAGCCCATCCCTCTCTTTCTTGCCTGATTTTTGTTGCCTGGTCGTAGAATTCAATTAATCCTGTGAGGCATGACCCTGTAGGACTCCACTGGAGACGTCTCGCCAAACTTAGACCTCACCCCTCACAGTGACTTGCTTTTTTCTATTGCTTAGGAACTCCCTTATCAGTCTGCCCATCCCTTTCTTTCTTGGCTGATTTTTGTTGCCAGGTCATAGAACTCAATTAGTCCTGTGAGGCATGACTTGCCATCCCTGAACCCATGCAGGTGTTTCGTTACAAAGTTCATTCGCTCCAGATGTTCCATTAGTTTTTTTCGCAAAATCTTCTCCATCAACTTGCATGGTATGGAAGTTAGGGACACTGGCCTGTAGTTCAGTGCCTCCTGCGTATCACCCTTCTTGTATATCAGGACTACATTAACAGTCCTCCAAATTTTTGGTAGTTCACCTGTTACCAGTGATTTGTAATACACTATGGAGAGTGGGCGGCACAGTGATTCTGCTCCATCCTCTTGAATCTATGGTGAGTTTCCATCCGAGACTATAGCCTTTGTCACATCCAACTCTAGCAGAAGCTTCCTTACATCCCAACTAATAATCCCGAACTTCTCTAGCGGTGCCTGGTTATCTGTTTCAATATTTGTCTCTAGAACTTCTCCTTGCTCTAATGTGAAGACCTCCTGGAATTTCTTATTGAGTTCCTTCCACACTTCCTTGTCGTTTGTAGTGAATCTGTCTGCCCCTATCCTCAGTTTCATTACCACTTCCTTCATTGTTGTTTTTCTCTTGATGAAGCTGTTCAACAATTTAGGTGGTCTTTGCCTTGCTTGCTATTTCATTTTCGTATTGCCCTTCTGCCTCTCTTCTCACCCTGAAGTATTCATTCCTAGCACCCTGGTATCATTCTCTGCTTCCAAGTGTTCTGATATTTCTATAATTTCTCCACACCCTTCTACATAGTTGCTTTGCTAGCTTACATCTTTGATTAAACCATGGGTTTCTCATCTGCATTTTGTTTTTTCCTTTTGGACTGGGACAAACTTGTCAGCTGCCTCCTTACACTTCTGTGTGATGAATTCCATTAGGTCTGGGGCCGTCTTTCCTCTAAGCTCTGATACCCAAGTTATGTCATTTAGGAATTTTCTTATCTCCTCATAGTTTCCCTTTTGGAATGCTAGCCTTTTGTTTTCAAGTCCCTTCCTTGAGTACATTAACATTTCTTCGAACAGATACCCAAACGTCAGTACACTGTGATCGCTCATTGCTATTGGGGCCTCGAAACCGATTTCCTTTATGTTGAATGATTAATGAAGAATGAAGACTTGGTCGCGTCTCACTGGTTCATCGTTGCCTCTCCTTCTTGTGTGTCCCGTGATGTGCTGGCTTAGAAATTTTTTTGTCGCCACCTTTAATTGTTTAGCTCTCCATGTTTTCTTTCCCCCATGTGGTTCCTTGTTCTTCCAGTCTATCCATCTGTGATTGAAGTCCCCCATGATGAGCAGATAGGATCTATTTCTATAGGCAGCAAAGGCTGCCCTCTTAATTGGTGTTATGTCAGGGTTCACCCCCTTCCAACCTGTGGTTGGGGTCGTCCCACGGGTCTTAGCCCCTAAGTACCGGGTGCCACTGCTCGCCCTTGGGCTCCCCCAGTCAACTAAGGGCTGGCGTTATACACCCGTAGCGAGTGGGGAGGTTCAAGCTTCCTATAACTCACTTAAACCTGCCCGTCCTGACACTGGGACATTTTCTTTTGCTTTATCTGGTCTGTCCTGAGGTCGCCAGCTGGGTGTTTATACTCGTGTCCCAGCAACACGTCAGTGGTCTCATTAATTATCTTGGCTAAGGATGCAATGTCACGTGCAGTGCAAGGTGTCACTAATGGTCTCATAAATATCTAATATATATAGCCCTAGAGAATGGAGGCTCACTTAAACTCCACAGTTAGTTTAAAAGTTTACTGAAGAAAACATATATACACGTATAAATGGCATAATGAAATGTCTATGTTTTTGGAATCATCTGCTGGCAGCAACCTTCTCGATGACACGTCTCTGGCAACACGGTCAGCTGGCTGGGTCCACTCCTCCAGCGCGGGCACACACCTCGCGCCTCTGGCAGCACGATTAGCTGACAGCTCCAGCTGTCAGAACGTCGTGATTTTCCCACACCTCTAGCAAGGCGATCAGCTGAACGTTTCAGAGTACGTTGGTGGCTCCTTGCACACCAACTACCCTTCCAGGATCACTAAGATCACCACTTTAATGCTCACACGACTCAACTCACGCCAAAATGCTCTTGGCTCCTAACCTAATATTCTATCACTTAGACAATAAAATGAGAAGAAATGTTCTCAACATACAAAATAGTCTAGCTCACCTTGCTCAAAAGGGGTAAGGGAGGGACAATTATCTACCTTATTTCACTCCAACCACGAAGCTGACTCGTCCTCTGTTGAGGGATGTTGAGGAGCCTGGTCCTGGCTTCTGGTCTCCTGATGAACAGTTCCCACACACAGGTTCCTCTGTCGTCCTCTTGATAACGCGTCCTCGCCGTGCTCACATTCAACAGGTACTGCCTTCCTCCTCCTATGCTCTGGGGTACTGGAGATAGGTACCTTCGTCGTCGTCCTCACTCTCTCTGGCACTGTCGACTCCTCACAGTCCAGCACAGCTTCCCCTCGTCTTAACTGCCAGTAGATTTGGGCCCGGCCCTAGCTTCTAGCTTGATGTGTAAGACGTGTCCTCTAGTGGGTGTCCCAGACTTCACCAGCCCAACATTCCCTCTGCTGCAGACTCTTGATAGGGCTCTTGGCTCTTCAATCCGGTCCGTACTTGCCTTTGGGCACTTCACGGAAGTTGGATGGCTTCTCAGACTGTCTGCAGAATCGAAGCGGAGCTTAAATCTACTGGTAAGGGCTCTCTAGGTCCGGAGCTCGCTCGAGTGCATCTCCCTTCTATGACGGCTCGTGATGTACTGTTCCCGCCCAGGCGCCCGCTGTCCCGGGCCCCTCGCCTCGTGACGTCACACCGCCCGAGGGCTCTCGTCATTGGTCACTTCCAGCACGTGACCTCACCTGGCCAATCAGGTGCCGGGAAGCATCAGGACGTCTTGGCGGGAAACAGGATGGCTCGTCACCATCCTGTGCTTCAAAAGGCGTAAGTCCCTTGCATTATCAAACTTAGCTGGCTATTTTATAGCCAGCTTAATCACGCTCCATGCTTTCCCACACATGAAAATGTTCCCTGAACATTTGGGAATACTTAGGCTATGGAGATCTGACTCTTCTAAGCTGGGAAGGAAGAAATACAGGGGTGGACACCGTTACAGTTAACTGCCATATTTTTGTTGTTGTCATTCTTTGCCTGGGTATGCTGTCGTTTGGTGGAGGGTTATATATCACTGCTACTACTTTTGGTCCTCCCATTGTCATGTTACCTGTAATGTAGTCTCTGAACCCCTCTCAACCCAGGATAAACATCTCCTTGAAACTCCATTTCCTTCTCATTAGTAGGGCCACTCCGCCTCCTCTCTTTCTTTTCCTCTCTTTCCTTATTACAGTGTAGTCGTCGGGGAAACACCACATTCGTTATGATTCCTGAGAGTTTTGTTTCTGAGAACCCAATTACGTCCGGGTTCACTTCTTGTGCTCTTTCCCTTAGTTCACTTGCCTTGCTTGTAATCCCATCTATGTTTGAGTACATCACCTTGAAACTGACTCTTTTTGTCCATCCTCAACTTCAGTTGATTCCACTGAAGTAGGGAAACAGGGAGGGTCTGGGATGGGAGGGCCTAGGAAGGGAAGCCTGGGGGATTTGGGGAATGAGGGGGCTAGGAGGGTCTGGTATGGAAAGGGTAATGGAGCAGGGAGGGCTTGGGTGGGGTGGAGGAGTAGGGAGGGCTTGGTGGGTGGGGGAGAGGGGAGGTGGGGGGTGTAAGAGGGAGGGCTTGGAGGGGTGGAGGAGAATTGCGGGAGAGGAGGGAAGGGTTGTGGGGGTAGGAGTGCTTACCTCAAAAACTGGGGCCTGGGAATGGCTTGGGGGAAGGGAGAAGGGAGGGCTCAGGGGGGATGGGGAGAATGGAGAGCTTAGGGGAGAAGGGAGGGCCTAAGGGGTGGGCGAAAAGGGAGGGCTTAGGGGAGCGGGGGAGATGGCAAGGCATGGGGAGAAGGTATGGCTTGGGGGGTGGGGGGGGGGAGGAATTTGTAGAAGGGAGGGCTTGGGAAGAAGGGAGGTCTTTGGGAGTGGGGCAGAAAGTGCCCTATGTGGGCACTTAATGTGGGGCTGGCAGGGATCTGGGTAGGTAGAATTTCTATTGGGTGGAAGGTGGGGGTGGTGCTCCTATCACTGGGTCTGTTGAACTGCTTGAGGAGGGTTCCCACTTCCCTCTGGGATTGAAGTGTTCGGAGTTGTGGTTCCCTGATTTTTTTCTCTCATACTGCGCTCCATCCTTGCGGCTGTTGCCCTCATTCTCTCTTCTCTTGTCATATCCCTCTTCAGAAATACCTTTTTGAATTTTGGTACATTTACTAGTCTGTTCTTCCTTGCTAATCGATCCTCTTTTGTGTTCTCACTAGTGAATACCACCTTCATCAATCAGTCCCTGTCCTGTTGTACGTGTCCATACCTGAAAATCTTCTCAATATTCCGTTCAGCCCACTCTATCTGTATCCCTTCAAGGATATCTTTAACTGCGGTTTTATCCTTGTCTCTTCACTCCATTGGACTGGACGCCATTTGTTCCCTGATGCCTCTGCCTGCAGCATCTGCATGTGTGTGTACTCACCTATTTATATTCACCTAATTGAGCTTGCAGGGGGTTAAGCTTTGGCTCTTTGGTCCCGCCTCTCAACTGCCAATCATCTAGTGTACAGATTCCTGAGCCTTCTGGGCTCAGCCTCCAACACATAACTTCCTAGTGCATTCCATTTATTAACTATTCTGACACTGAAATAATACTTTCTAACGTCTCTGTGGCTCATCTGGGTACTAAGTTTCCACCTGTGTCCCCTTGTTCGTGTCCCACCCGTGCTGAAGAGTTTGTTCACCCTGTCAATTCCCCTGAGAATTTTGTAGGTGGTTATCATGTCTCCCCTTACTCTTCTGTTTTCCAGGGATGTGAGGTTCAGCTCCTTTAGCCATTCCTCGTAGCTCATTCCTCTCAGTTCCGGGACGAGCCTGGTGGCATACCGCTGAATCTTCTTTAACTTCGTCTTGTGTTTAACTAGGTATGGACTCCAGGCTGGAGCTGCATCCTCCAGGATTGGTCTTACATAAGTGGTATACAGGGTCCTGAACGATTCCTAACACAAGTTTCTAAAGGCAGTTCTTATGTTGGCCAGTCTAGCATATGCCGCTGATGATATTCTTATGATGTGGGCCTCTGGGGACAGGATCGGTGTGATATCAACCCCCTGATCTTTCTCTCTATTTGACTCTTGCAGGATTTCACCTCCCTGACGATACCTTGTGTTCAGCCTCCTGCTCCCTTCGCCTTCGATGTTAGTCAACCGATTTGTGTGTGTGTACTCACCTAGTTGTGCTTGTGGAGGTTGAGCTCTGGCTCTTTGGTCCCGCCTCTCAACCGTCAATCAACAGGTGTACAGTTTCCTGAGCCTATTGGGCTCTATCATATCTACACTTGAAACTGTGTATGGAGTCAGCCTCCACCACATCACTTTCTAATGCATTCCATTTGTCAACCACTCTGACACTAAAAAAGTTCTTTCTAATATCTCTGTGGCTCATTTGGGCACTCAGTTTCCACCTGTTTCCTCTAGTGCGTGTGCCCCGTGTGTTAAATAGCCTGTCTTTATCAACCCTGTCGATTCCCTTGAGAATCTTGAATGTGGTAATCATGTCCCCCCTAACTCTTCTGTCTTCCAACGAAGTGAGGTTTAATTCCCGTAGTCTCTCCTCGTAGCTCATACCTCTCAGCTCGGGTACTAGTCTGGTGGCAAACCTTTGAACCTTTTCCAGTTTTGTCTTATGCTTGACTAGATATGGACTCCATGCTGGAGCCGCATACTCCAGGATTGGTCTGACATATGTGGTATATAATGTTCTGAAAGATTCTTTACACAAGTTTCTAAAGGCCGTTCTTATGTTAGCCAACCTGGCATATGCTGCTGATGTTATCCTCTTGATATGAGCTTCATGGGACAGGTCTGGCGTGATATCAACCCCCAGGTCTTTCTCTCTCTCTGACTCTTGAAGTATTTCATCTCCCAAATGGTACCTTGCATCTGGTCTCCTGCTTTCTACCCCTATCTTCATTACAATACATTTGCTTGGGTTAAACTCTAACAGCCATTTGTTCGACCATTCCTGCAGCTTGTCCAGGTCTTCTTGAAGCCTTAAGCTGTCCTCCTCTGTCTTAATCCTTCTCATAATTTTGGCGTCGTCAGCAAACATTGAGAGGAATGAGTCTATACCCTCTGGGAGATCATTTACGTATATCAGAAACAGGATAGTTCCAAGTACAGAGCCCTGTGGGACTCCACTGGTTACTTCACGCCATTCTGAGGTCTCACCCCTCACTGTAACTCTCTGCTTCCTATTGCTTAGGTACTCCCTTATCCACTGTAGCGCCCTACCGGTTACTCCTGCCAGTTTCTCCAGCTTATGCATCAACCTTTTATGGGGTACTGTGTCAAAGGCTTTCCGACAGTCAAAAAAAAAGCAGTCCACCCATCCTTCTCTTTCTTGCTTAATCTTTGTCACCTCATCGTAGAATTCTATCAAGCCTGAAAGGCTAGATTTACCCTCCCTGAACCCATGTTGATGGGTTGTCACGAAGTCCCTTCTCTCCAGATGTGTTACTAGTTTTTTTCTCACAATCTTCTCCATCACCTTGCATGGTATACAAGTTAAGGACACTGGCCAAGTGTCACTGGACAAGTTCAGTGCCTCTTGTCTGTCACCTTTTTGTATATTGGTACTACATTAGCAGTCTTCCATGTTCTGGTAGGTCTCCCGTTTCCAGTGACCTACTATACACTATGGAGAGTGGCAAGCAAAGTGCTCCTGCACACTCTTTCAATACCAATGGTGAGATTCCGTCCGGCCCTACAGCTTTTCTCACATCCAGCTCCAATAGGTGCTTCTTGACCCTATGTCTTGTAATTTCGAACCTATCCAAGGTCACCTGGTTTGCTACTACCTCTTCTAGCGCCGTGACATCTCCCTGTTCTAATGTAAAGACCTCCTGGAACCTTTTGTTGAGTTCTTCACACACCTCTTTGTCATTCTCTGTGTAACTGTCCTCGCCCACCCAAAGTTTGATCACCTGTTCCTTCACTGTTGTCTTCCTCCTGATGTGACTGTGTAGTAGCTTTGGTTCGGTCTTGGCTTTATTAGCTATATCATTTTCATACCTTTTCTCAGCTGCTCTTCTCACACTGACATACTCGTTCCTGGTTCTCTGGCATCTCTCTCTACTTTCAGGTGTTCTGTTATTACGGAAGTTCCTCTATGCCCTTTTGTTCAGCTCCTTTGCTTTCATACATTCCCTATTAAACCACGGATTCTTCCTTTGCTTCTCTGTTTTTTCCTGTCGGGCTGGGACAAACCTGCTTACAGCCTCCTAACATTTTTGGGTGACATAGTCCATCATGTCTTGTACGGACTTGGTTCCGAGTTCTGTGTCCCAATGTCCCAAATTCCCTTAGGAATTTATTCATCCTTTTTTGGGGGGTGATAATTCCTAACTCAACCAGGTACTCAAAGCTCAATACACTATGATCACTCATTCCCAATGAGGCTTCCAACTTAACTTCCCTTATATCCGACTCATTTAGGGTAAATATGAGATCAAGCAAGGCTGGTTCATCCCCTCCTCTCATTCCTGTCGGTCCCTTGACGTGTTGACTTAGAAAGTTTCTTGTTGCCACATCCAGCAGCTTAGCTCTCCATGTGTCTGGGCCTCCATGTGGGTCTCTGTTCCCGTAATCTATCTTCCCATGGTTGAAATCTCCCATGATTAGAAGTCTGGATCCGTTCCTGCTAGCCACAGAAGCTGCTCTCTCTATTATATTGATGGTGGCCAAGTTGTTTCTATCATATTCCTGTCTGGGTCTTCTGTCATTCGGTGGGGGGTTATATATGACTACTATTATAATTTTCTGTCCTCCAGTTGCTATGGTGCCTGATATGTAGTCACTGAAACCTTCACAGTTCTGAATTACCATCTCTTCGAAACTCCAACCTTCCCTTAGTAGCAAAGCTACACCACCTCCTCCTCTCCCTTCTCTCTCTTTCCTCACTACAAAGTAGCCCTGTGGAAACACTGCATTTGTTATGATTTTCATTAGCTTTGTTTCTGTGAGTGCTATTATATCTGGGTTTTCTTCTAGTGCCCATTCTCCAAGTTCACTTGTTTTATTTGTAATCCCATCTTTGTTAGTGTACATCGCCTTGAAGCTCACTTTCTTCTGTTCATTTTCATGTCCCTTTCTTGGCGAGCATTCTGCTGGTGTGGGAAGCTGTTCCGTGGGTGAGAAGATCTGTGAGGTGGTTTGCAGGGTCTCAGAGGATTTTGGCGTGGGGGTGGGGGTTTAAGGGAAGGGGGGGGGGACAGGTAGGGTGTGGGTTAAGGAGATAGGGGGGACATGGATGATACGGGGTTAGGGGGAGGAGGGATAGGGAGGGTATGGGATGAAGGGGGAGGGGGGACAGGGGGGGAAAGGTGGGAGGGGGGACATGATGGGAATGGGGATGGGGCGGTAGGGTCAGAATGGGGTGGGGGGGGGTGGAGGGAGGGTTGGGTGGGGGCAGGTAGGGTGAAGGGAAGGGAGGGTTTCTATGCAGAGGGGGTGGTGGTGTTGCCCTCCCTTCTGGTGTTGCTGGTTTTGGGTTCCCCTCTTATCTCTAGGACTGTTGTGTTGGGGGCTGTAATTTCCTAGTTTGCTCCTCTCTCCCTGTGCTTCCTCCTTGCCTCTGCTGCCCTGGCTCTCTCCTCCTTCGTCCTGTACCTCTGCAGGAATACTTTTTTGTATCCCTCCACATGCTGCAGACGACTCTTCCTTTCGAGAATATCCTCCTTCGTGGTTTCGTTTGTAAACACCACCTTTACAAGTCGGGTTCTGTCCTTGTTGTACCAGCCCAATCGGAAAGGCTTCTCAATGTTATGTACAGCCCCTTCCATCTATAACCCCTTCAGTATCCCAAGTACTGCCACTTTGTCCTTGCTATTCCATTCTTGCCTGTAGGATCCTTCCTATTCTTTCATGCCTACAACTACCACTGATCTTTTTCTTTCCAGCAGTTAAGTGGTGCACCTTGCTGCTTCCTGTGACGTAGCTGCCTGAATCGCTACCTCCCTCACTGTGTCCATTACCTCTGAGCTCTTTTTCAGTCGTTCCGCAAATACTTCAGGTACAAAGGCATTTCCTTCCAATGTAACATTCCCTCCTTCCCTTTGGATGATAATCTGATGCTCGGTCTCTTTATTTTACTCTGTGAGGGATTTGATCTCCTCCCTTGCTGATGTCAGCTCACTTTGCAGGTTGTTAATTGTAATCCTCATTTCATGCATCTCCCTCCTGAATTCCTCCAGAACTTGCCTCCAGAACTTGTTTGTGTGTGTGTGTGTGTGTGTGTGTGTGTGTGTGTGTGTGTGTGTGTGTGTGTGTGTGTGTGTGTGTGTGTGTGTGTGTGTGTGTGTGTGTGTGTGTGTGTGTGTGTGTGTGTGTGTATGTGTGTGTGTGTGTGTGTGTGTGTGTGTGTGTGTGTGTGTGTGTGTGTGTGTGTGTGTGTGTGTGTGTGTGTGTGTGTGTGTGTGTGTATGTGTGTGTGTGTGTGTGTGAGTGTGTGTGTGTGTGTGTGTGTGTGTGTGTGTGTGTGTGTGTGTGTGTGTGTGTGTGTGTGTGTGTGTGTGTGTGTGTGTGTGTGTGTGTGTGTGTGTGTGTGTGTGTGTGTGTGTGTGTGTGTGTGTGTGTGTGTGTGTGTGTGTGTGTGTGTGTGTGTGTGTGTGTGTGTGTGTGAGAGTTTGTGTGTATTCACCTAGTTGTGTTTGCGGGGGTTGAGCTCTGCTCTTTCGGCCTGCCTTTCATCTGTCAATTAGCTGTTTCTACTACTACTCTTTTTTTTCTCTCTCTCTCTCCACACCACACACACCCCAGGAAGCAGCCCGTGACAGCTGACTAACTCCCAGGTACCTATTTACTGCTAGGTAACAGGGGCATAGGGTGAAAAAAAACTCTGCCCATCGTTTCTCGCCGGTGCCCGGGATCGAACCCGGGACCACAGGATTGCAGGGATTGGGTAGGTCCCGCCTCTTAATCATCACCTGGTGTAGAGTTTCCTTAACCTATTGGGCTCTATCATATCAACAACTGAAATTGTGCATGGAGTCTGCCTCCACCACAAATGGAATGTACTGACTCATAGTGAATTCCTTTTGTTTACTACTTTGACAATGAACAAATCTTAAAGAAATTTAGTACCCAAATGAGTCTCTATGGCTCACTTGAGCACTAAGTATCCACCTGTGTCCACTTATTTGTGTATCACCTGTGCTAAATAATGTACCCGCCAAATTGTGCTTGGGTGGGGGGGGGGGGGGGGGAGGGGTTTGAGCTTCGGCTCTTTGGTCCCGCCGAGTTGATAGCTCAATCCTGGAGATCTTACCTTGAGGGTTACCTTGAAGTTACCTTGAGGTGCTTCCGGGGCTTAGCGTCCCCGCGGTCCGGTCGTCGACCAGGCCTCCTGGTTGCTGAACTGGTCAACCAGGTTGTTGGACGCGGCTGCTCGCAGCCTGACGTACGAATCACAGCCTGGTTGATCAGGTATCCTTTGGAGATGCTTATCCAGTTCTCTCTTGAACACTGTGAGGGGTCGACCAGTTATGCCCCTTATGTGTAATGGACATGCCCCCTATGTGCTAGGCGTTTCTAATCCTTTTAACTCTACAAGTTGCACAAGTTAAGAGCCAATATCATAAATTCAGAACATGAGAAAATAGTTTGGCAAAAATTAAGGTTAGAGTCGCATCAATGGCTTCTTGATCTTCAGAGAGGAATCTCGATTATTTTTTGCTGATATAAGCTAAAGGTGCTGTCAGCAACAACAGGAGAAATAAAATTGAAAACAGACTTTAAACTCCATGCTGCCCCAATACACTCAATTGACAACCTCAAACTCTCATTGCCTAAATACAAAAATGTAATCGGGAGAAATTAATTTTAGAAATTTTTAAAATAGAAATTAAATATATAACCAATAGATCATAATACAAATCCATAAACAACATTGTTGGCCTTTTTTCACCCTCTGAAATCGATGTTCATATTCTTGAAGTCAGCTCCTAACATAAATATTGATGTTTTGTTAAGTTCACTGCAAACGAAAATAGGTTCGATTTCTAGGCTGATCGTGTTCCGGGGGAGAGCATGGCACTGGACGTTCTAGCCAGATCCAGTACGTGGTTCGAGACATGATTTCCAAGAAATTGAATGATTTTTTTTTTTTTTTTTTTTTTTTTTTTTTTTTTTTTTTTTAGATATGTACAAGAGTTGTTACATTCTTGTACAGCCACTAGTACGCGTAGCGTTTCGGGCAAGTCCTTAATCCTATGGTCCCTGGAATACGATCCCCTGCCGCGAAGAACCGTTTTTTCATCCAAGTACACATTTTACTGTTGCGTTAAACAGAGACTACAGTTAAGGAATTGCGCCCAGTAAATCCTCCCCGGCCAGGATACGAACCCATGACATAGCGCTCGCGGAACGCCAGGCGAGTGTCTTACCACTACACCACGGAGACTGCACAATTAATTAAGAATATATTAAGAATATATCTCAGTATAGAACTACAATATCTAATAACAACTTCTGTTGCCATTAGAAAACTAGTAAAGAACGTAAAGCAGAAAGCAAATAAAGTAGCATAATACAACCAATTTGCAACTTGAGAGAACAAGAAATAAAAATCAGGACTCGAATTCATTATTGCTTTCGTATTTACTGAGCAAGGGAGAGATAAATAGCATGATATTGGCGAGACTGTAAGAGGCGACGTAGGGACACCAGTGAACCTTCAAGCCCCAAGGAGCAAGACCCAGTTTTCCTTCCCCTCTGCCTCGCCGTCTCCTTGGCCCGTGTTAGCGAATCCAGCGGCATAAATAACACATTCCCTCTCACTAAAAGGCTTCTTGTATGCGTCTAAATGCCGCACTGTGTCCCCCAGCCCGCAGATACAGCGTCTATAATTTACCCAACACAAAGCCGCACGGTGCGTCCTCAGACAGGAGACGAGAGATTCTTTGCAGGGAGATATCCCCTTCACGATCAGGATCCCTGTGGTGCCAGCCAGAGAGTGGAGCCTCACTGGTGCCAGCCAGAGAGTGGAGCCTCACTGGTGCCAGCCTGAGAGTGGTGCCATACTGGTGCCAGCCTGAGAGTGGTGCCATACTGGTGCCAGCCTGAGAGTGGTGCTACACTGGTGGCAGCCTGAGAGTGGTGCTACACTGGTGGCAGCCTGAGAGTGGGGCCTCACTCGTGCCAGCCAGAGAGTGGTGCTACACTGGTGCCAGCCAGAGAGTGGTGCTACACTGGTGCCAGCCTGAGAGTGGTGCCTCACTGGTGCCAGCCTGAGAGTGGTGTCTCACTGGAGGCAGCCTGAGAGTGGTGCCTCACTGGTGTCAGCCAGAAAGTGGTGCCAGCCTGAGAGTGGTGCCTCACTGGTGTCAGCCTGAGAGTGGGACCTCACTGGTGCCAACCTGAGAGTGGGACTTCACTGGTGCCAGCCTAAGAGTGAAGCCTCACTGGTGCCAGCCAGAGAGTGGTGCCATACTGGTGCCAGCCTGAGACTGGAGCCTCACTGGTGCCAACCTGAGACTGACACTGGCGCCTCAGTCAACAATCTCTTGGTTTTCTCAAACGCCTCTTGTGCTACTCCATTCCATTCCCACTTCTTATTTGTAAACAACAAACTTGTAATAGGAGTTGCTACTGTGCGAAAAATTCTTGCAAAATTTCCCATAATAGCCAATCATTCCTAAGTACCTCAGCAACTCTTTCTTTCATTTGGCTTCCAGGAAATTATCGATTATCCCATTCAATAAATTATCCCATTCAATTCTTATTCGTTCCCTCAAGGCTTCCTCGAGTACTGTACTACACTCAACCGAACTCGAACGTACTTGTTGCTCTACCTCTTGTAGAGTGCTAGTAAGCTTCTCCGCACAAACTGTCTCCTCTCACTTCCTCTTCTTGACTATCACTCCTCATCACTATCTTTTCTTCACGCTCCCCGTGGAAATGTGTCAACTTTTGACATCTCACACAACTCAACTTCACAAGCCCTATACTTTTGTTCCCGTGGAAAACTTGTCACTCTACTCTCGTCCTCAGTCTGTCCACATTCTTCTTCACCTCCGTTCAGCACAGTTATCTCCACTTTCTGACTCTCAAATTCAGTAGGCTGGGCTCTAATCAGGTCCCCTCTCTTCACATTCTTCTCCGGCAGGGTCATCTTCACTTATGACCTCTCCATGCCCTCATTTTCATGAGCTGAACGTACACCAAACATCCCTGCCACTTCCACATCAGTCTCTTCACTCAGTGAAGTCGACACTGTCGTATCATCTCCAGTGTCTCCCTCGTCAGCAACCTCTGCCCTTGTCACTACCCAGGCAAGGTACTCAATGACTTCACTGTCCTCTGCTTCATCCTCTAGGATGCTAGCCAGGACTACTATATTAGGTGTCCCATCAGTACTGTGGCCCTTCTGGTTCCCTTCCGGCACAGCTTGCACCTTGAGGTCCGGTAATACCTTCGACCCTTACAAGTCATTACCCCAGGATCACTTGTGTCCCTGGAACAGGTGTGTCAGGACACACTCCCAACATTACCTCCGACGACAAATAATCTGACTTCAGTCTGCAGATGAGGAGTCACAATAACGTTGCTGAAAAATGTTGACCAAACCACACTAGAAAGTGAAGACACGACGACGTTTCGGTCCGTCCTAGACCATTATCAAGTCGATTGTGTGACTTCAGTCTGATAGCACAAATGGACATGTCACCCTCAGAAAATACCCTATGCATCTTTATTTTCCGACTGTTAACTAAAATTCTATCATCCGCGATCAGTCATCTCAGAATCAGGCTCTGATTCGCTCCTGTATCTCTGAGGATACTTATTTCCGTTTCAGGTTTGCCTTCTATGCTAACCAAACCTTTACTAATGAACGAGCTCTCCCTCTCGTTCGTCAAATTCACTTTCTGCCGTTTGTTCTGTATTAAATTAACACATGCGTTTCGGGGGTCACACATTGTCAGGGTCACAATTCTCTTGCCCAGCCTACAGTCTTTAATCATGTGACCATATCCGTTACATTTATAGTATCTTACTTGGGAGAAGTTTCTTCCATATCCCCCTGAGTGCCTTTGACTCTGTCCACTGGCATTAAAGGTTCTCTGCACAGGCGCACTATCTGCACTCTGCTTGGTCTGGCTGGACTCCTGAGTACATAATTTGTTTCTTGCTTAACTCCGGCCAGCGAACTCGCCAACTTTCCTTCTTGGGGTTTAGGGCCGCCATACTTATTTACCTCGCTCCCGACACTTTCGTCACCCCATGCTCCATTAGGTCTGCCCTAATTACGTCTCACATTGCTCTTCATCCTGCTTTCTCTTAGACTCCGATAGGCCTCCGTAATCATATCTGCCCTATCGGCTGCATCTCTCACATCCTTCACTCCTGCCTCGAGGATCTTAAATTTCCTTTCAGGGTGCATCATTTCTAGAAATTCCTCCGCAATCATCAACTGTTTCAAATTATCATAGGACTCTACAACGATAGCTTCTATCCACCTGTGGCAACGCCTTTCCAGGACTCTCGCTGTCTCAGAAAATGTGCTTGCAGGAGCCTTCATCATCTCTCTGAAACGCCTTCTGTAAGCTTCAGGAGTCAACAGGAAACAACGCAATACTCTGCTCTTCAGTAATCTTGGCATTCCTCCAAAGTCAACTGGGTATATGCCTCTCTGGCAGTGCCGGTCAACCGTAACTGTACCAACTGAGCCCACTCCTTTTGCGGCCACTTTCTGATGTTGGCTATTTTCTCAAAGTGCTCAAAGAAGCTTTCTGATCCCTCAGGCACGAACAGTGGAATATCTTTTTTCCCTAGCTTTACTATCCGGTGGGTGTGATAAATGCGTGCCGCTGTCTGGCCACCCACGTTCAATCCTATGCTCTGCCAAAGCTCTATTGGCATCTATTTCCATTTGTTTTATTTTATCTTTTTCTTTTTCTATTTCCAATTTAGTTTTCTCTTTTTCTTTCTCTTGTTCCAACTCCAGTTCTCTTCTTCTGGTTTATTCTTTTCTTTCTCGTGCTCCAACTCCAATTCTCGTATTCTAGTTATTTTTTTTGCTTCATTTTTCATCTACAGTTCTAACTTCAACTTCCCTAATTGGAACCGCCTCTCTTCGTCCTCATATTGCATCTGGAGTTCTAGCTGGAACCTTTCCAAGCTTTTTTTCCGGCTACTCCTGCTACTGCCTCTAATCCTACTTGATTCTTAGGATCTCTCTTCCTACTGTCAATCGTCATCCTTTTCACCTTCGCTCCTTTTTGTGATGTTTGCTCTGCTGCTTCACTCCTAACTCTCCCCTGACTAACAATCTCCTCCTTCATTCCAGCCTCTTTAGATGACTTCACCTTAACACCACATTTTTCTGCTATCAGCTATAACTGCTCTTTGGTGCAACCTTCCAAAACTTCAGGTTTGCCTGACTACAAATGTTTGCCCCTTCTCCATCTTGTCCCGTGAGTCTTCCCAAGAGAGGGAGAATATCTACCTGCAGGCACATGGGCTACCTACTGCTGAAATAGGTGTGTTAGTCCACTCTCCTGGACAGTATATGGGCGTGTCAATTCAATCCCGGTCAGGCCTCCAATATTCTTTCATCAGAAAAATCTGGTTGGGGATTTAAACCCAAAAGGGCGCCCTGGTTGATGCACCACACTGTTACATGCATACAGGAGGACTGAGTCCCCAACCACTCCCTGATAGAACAACAGCCGACCCCGAGCAGCAACACTCACACTACCGTCGGTCGACCAGCAAAGGACACTAGAGTGCTTGAAATTCATCTAGGAGATCACCCGGTACGCATCTTGATCTTTGAGATAGGTTTAGCATCACCTATTTTGAGGTGCGACTCCAAAACTGGCCTCGTTTTGGAAACGAGGTTAGCTGGAGCAAACACCAGCTAACATATAAAACATTTAATACATAGAAACGTACATAATAAAAGATATATATAATATTCAATATTACCATAAAACACTAAGCTGTTACAACCCAGTAGGACTCCACACTCCAATACCATATCCTGGCTTCACCAATTATCTATATCAGGCGACTGCAGAACTCTTGGCTCAAAACCTACTACCCCCTCACTGCTTTGGGCTAAAATACCTGGCACAACAATACTGTATATTCAGCCATAAGAGTATGTGAAACTCTGTTTGGGGCTGAAATACCTGGAATATCTTCATAAGTATCCCCCCAATAAAAGAAGAGATCAGTCTCCCACCTTATACTGCATCTTACATGTCAATAAGCATTCAAGCACTCCCCTCATACATTAATGTGTCCACATTATTCTCTGTTCTGCTCCTAGAGGCTCAATACCAATGCTTATATCTAGGTCCTCCAAAATTCAGGAAAAGCACTTCTGCAGTTCTCCCAATCTTCCGCGCAACAAAGTCCTACTCCAATATCAGCGACGTTCCTCCACTGGTTCCACAAAGAAACGCGTAGTTCCCTTACATTACTTGAAATTAAACCCACTATAGAGCTCTGCTCTGCCTCAGAGTTCAGAATACACTTCCCTAATACACTTCCCTAATACACGTCCAGCCCAAGTGGATGGGCACCATCCACTTGGACGGTAGAGCGACGGTCTCACTTCATGCAGATCGGCGTTCAATCCCCGACCTTCCAAGTGGTTGGGCACCATTCCTTCCCCTCCCTGCCCCATCCTAAATCCTTAGCCTGACCCTTTCCCAGTGCTATATAGTCATAATGACTTGGCGCTTCTCCTGATAATTCCTTTCCTTTCCTTTCCAGTCTCGAAATTCCTCCATTAACGTCTTCCCACACAAACCTGCAATTCCATTACCATGCCAATGAAAAGGTTTTCCAAGCAAAACATTAGTAATAAACAGATCCAAGCATTAAATCTTGCCCTCCGACGCCGCACCGCGCCGTCCAACTGTGGTGAGTACTCCCCCATCCTAGACGAGTCCAAGCTGGAAACATGTCTTGACATACCGTTGGGAGTTTCCGCTCCGAGTATCGCTGAGGGCGTCCGTTCCTCAGTCCTCATTGACCTCCATCGAGAGAGGATGTATCACTCCTCCCTCCAGCATGTTCTCTTAACTCTAACTCCTTATTTTAGGAGTTAGAGTTAGACCCTTATTTTAGCTCACTGGCTAAATAAAATCTCTACTCTATATAACCAGATGTTCACTATGATTGCTGGGCACACGATCAAACACTGGTAGCTAGTCTAATAACTGATTAAACAAGCTTACCGCAGAAATCTATGACTTGGGACGCTCACTCACTGGCGCCTAACATGGTGCTCACTCAGGTCGCCCACCAAATTTGCTTTAGGACTGCTTCACAAAGCTTCCTCCAGTTTTGACTTCAGTACACGGAGTCGCCCATCTGGCTCCACACAGAAAGGCCTGCTTACGTCCTTCCTCCTGATGGAGCACTCAGTTAGAGTTCCACACAGGATCGACCAAATACTTGCTTCCAGGCCGCCTCTAATATGTTCAATTAACAGAGAAATGTTGAACGATGTCCCCAGCAGCTTCCTCACACTTAAAAAGAAGTAGCCTTCGCTTCAGCTGTAAAATAGGGAACTATATTCTTCCTTCTTCCAGATCAACAAAGTCCAACCATCTCTGACGACTGCTCTAACTCAAGTAACGTCACACGTCCTGCTAGTGTCATGTCACGTCACCAAAATGTTGACATCTGATAGGAGTTGCTACTGTACGAATTTTTTTTGCAAAATTTCCTATAATAGCCAAACATTCCGAAGTACTTCAGCAACTCTTTCTTTCATTTGCGTTCCAGGAAATTATCGATGTCTTCAACCTTCGTCCTCACTGGAGCAACTTCACCTTGCCCTACCACATAACCTAGGTACTCCAGTCGGGCTCTCCCAAACTCATTTTTCGCCAAGGTAATTGTCATATTGGCCCTCTCCAATAGGCCGAACAAATCCAATAGTCTTTCTACATTCTCTCTCCAGGAGTCTGCAAACACCACAATATCGTCGATGTATACTGCTCAACCCGTTGCGCCTGGCAACACCTGGTTCATCACTCGTTGGAAACATCGTCTTCTTCTAAGTGACCCAACTTTTCTTTCCCGCGCCTTGGCTAGACTGTCCATATTGGACACCTACGCTCCATCAACCCTCTCTATCTTACTGCTGCCTTCCACCGTTTATTCTTCTTGCATTTCACACGTCAAGAGTTCGACAATTATTGTTCGTACCTCCGCTGTCTTTCTCATATTTCGGTTCATCGTCCTCATGTTTCAGTCTGTTGCCATCATACTTTACTCTCTCGTCTTCATCGACGATCCATTCTTGCATCTCCTTATTTGTCTGTAACCTCATCTTCTTCAACTTTCATCAAACCTTAGACTGCTTCTTCTCCTCCATGCTCGCATTATTATCTTATTCTTCTCCCGTTTCATGCTACTACACAACACCAATCCTTCCCATTCATCTCTTCTTCGTTCTCTCAAGGCTTCCTCGAGTACTGTACTACACTCAACCGAACTCGAACGTACTTGTTGCTCTACCTCTTGTAGAGTGCTAGTAAGCTTCTCTGCACAAACTGTCTCCTCTCACTTCCTCTTCTTGACTATCACTCCTCATCACTATTTTTTCTGCACGCTCCCCGTGAAATGTGTCAACTTCTGACATCTCACACAATTCAACTTCACAAGCCCTACACTTTTGTTCCCGTGGAAAACTTGTCACTCTACTCTCGTCCTCAGTCTGTCCACATTCTTCTTCACCTCCGTTCAGCACAGTTATCTCCACTTTCTGACTCTCAAATTCAGTAGGCTGGGCTCTAATCAGATCCCCTCTCTTCACTTTCTTTCTGGCAGGGTCATCTTCACTTATGACCTCTCTATGCCCTCATTTTCATGAGCTGAACCTACACCAAACAGCCCTGCCACTTCCACATCAGTCTATTCACTCAGTGAAGTCGACACTGTCTTATCATATCCAGTGTCTCCCTCGTCAGCAACCTCTGCCCTTGTCACTACCCAGGCAAGGTACTCAATGACTTGACTGTCCTCTGATTCATCCTCTAGGATGCTAGCCAGGTCTACTATATCAGGTGTCCCACCAGTACTGTGGCCCTTTTGGTTCCCTTTCGGCACAGCTTGCACCTTGAGGTCCGGTAATACCTTCGACAATTACAAGTCATTACCCCAGGATCACTTGTGTCCCTGGAACAGGTGTGTCAGGACACACTCCCAACATTACCTCTGACGACAAATAATCTGACTTCAGTCTGCAGATGAGGAGTCACAATAACGTTGCTGAAAAATGTTGACCAAACCACACTAGAAAGTGAAGAGACGATGACGTTTCGGTCCGTCCAGGACCATTATCAAGTCGATTGTGTGACTTCAGTCTGATAGCACAAATGGGCTTGCCCGGGAGGTGTACTCACATGTGACAGCCTGAGAGTTCTGCCTCACATGTGACAGCCTGAGAGTGGTGCTCACATGTGACAGCCTGAGAGTGGTGCCTCACGTGTGGCAGCCTTAGAGTGGTGCCTCCCATATGACAGCCTGAGAGTCGTGCCTCACATGTGACAGCCTTAGAGTGGTGCCTCCCATATGACAGCCTGAGAGTCATGCCTCACATGTGACAGCCTTAGAGTGGTGCCTCCCATATGACAGCCTGAGAGTCGTGCCTCACATGTGACAGGTCGAGAGTGGTGCCTTACAGATGATAGCCTGAGAGTGGTGCTCACATGTGACAGCCTGTGAGTGGTACTCACATATGACATCCTGTGAGTGGTGCCACTCATGTGACAGCCTGAGAGTCGTGTCACATATGTGACTGCTTAAGAGTCGTGCTCACAGATAATAGACTGAGGTTGTTGCTCACATGTGACAGCCTGAGAGGCATAGGAGGCATACCAGCAACAGGCAGCCATACACTAGGAGCACACAAACAAGGGGCGGCCATACACTAGGAGCACACAAACAAGGGGCAGCCATACACTAGGAGCACACAAACAAGGGGCGGCCATACACTAGGAGCACACCAACAAGGGGCAGCCATACACTAGGAGCACACAAACAATGGGCGGCCATACACTAGGAGCACACAAACAAGGGGCGGCCATACACTAGGAGCACACAAACAAGGGGCAGCCATACACTAGGAGCACACAAACAAGGGGCGGCCATACACTAGGAGCACACCAACAAGGGGCAGCCATACACTAGGAGCACACCAACAAGGGGCGGCCATACACTAGGAGCACACAAACAAGGGGCGGCCATACACTAGGAGCACACAAACAAGGGGCGGCCATACACTAGGAGCACACAAACAAGGGGCAGCCATACACTAGGAGCACACAAACAAGGGGCAGCCATACACTAGGAGCACACAAACAAGGGGCAGCCATACACTAGGAGCACACAAACAAGGGGCGGCCATACACTAGGAGCACACCAACAAGGGGCGGCCATACACTAGGAGCACACCAACAAGGGGCAGCCATACACTAGGAGCACACAAACAAGGGGCAGCCATACACTAGGAGCACACAAACAAGGGGCAGCCATACACTAGGAGCATGCCAACATCGGGCGGCCTTACACTAGAGGTTAAACTTAACCCCAGTTGAAGTTGCCTCTTGTGTGTTCGCCATTAGTGGAAAATTAATGATAATGGAATAAATGCAACATTTTCAACAATTATTTGTTCAGTCACCTTACACATCGGTGCATATTTTTTGTAAGAATTACTTTACTAGTTGTTATCTCAAACCTGTTGTTAGATTTTGTACAGGTGGGACAAAACTAACAATAGATTTGTGCTCTATCATTCCTGGTGTATGGAACTGACTGCTGTAGGTATGCGGGGGGGGGGGGTACTTCTGTTGATATTTTTGGAGCATTTGGATCCTTTCGCTGGAACGGGAAGTGACAGATATCAACGATATAAATCTCCCATTCCATTCACCTGGTCTCTAGGAGACTCGAACCTTGAGCCCCAGGCGTGTGTGGCCGAACCTCTAACATTTTTTTTTATCATGAAAATCTCTCTTGTGTACCGTGTTCTCTGGACTGTGTTAGAATCCCACACACTCAATGTTTTTGTATTTTATGAACGTTTAGGGACATATTTATCATCATGTTTGATCTCCAGAGATCTGGGCTTCATTAAATGCTGCATTAGCCCCTAGAAAGTAGAAGGAGCAGTAAATATTTTTGGCAAAATATACATTTTATTGGTCAAAGAGAGGACATAATTGTACTATTTGAGAATACTGGAACTAAATCCTGTTGGTTTGGTGTAGGATTTAAGTTTAATACCCGCAGGTGGGGTTTAAGGCCCTGTCACTAGCTAACTGTACAAACAGCAAATATACTCTAGTCGTGAATAACGAAGGACTGAAATATGCTCTCAGGGTATAATGTCCGGGATGCGAGGTATACTTCGCGATGAATATATCCCGCAACTCAATTTTTCACACATATCTTTAAGTATAATTTCTGCATTTTTTTAAAGTTAACCCATGCAAATTGAAGACAGGCGGTAGTCACGTTCTCTCAGCCACATGCACCCAGCGGTGGAGTAATTGACCTCTGAGGACGGCCGAGTCCGACCAACACTATTGTGAGGGGAATTTAGCTATTGTATCCATGTAGTTAATTTAACTGTTTATTACCCCCCCCCCCTCCCCCATCTTCTAAATAATTTGTTTTAAATTCTCATTTGTAAGAACAAATCCACAAGAGCCGTGACAAGGATTCGATCCTGCGTCCGGGAGTATCCCAGACACTGGCTTAATCGACTGAGCTACGACAGGGTTAAAAAGGGTTGAAACCGAAGTTCTACTGAACTTACTGGATCCCGTAGCCTCTCCGAGGCACAAACCAGGCTTTTGCACAACCCTGGTAACCCCCCCCCCCCTCCAAAAGAAAAAAAAGCCTGGTTTGTGCCTCGGAGAGGATACGGGATCCAGTAAGTTCAGTAGAACTTCGGTTTCAACCCTTTTAACCCTGTTGTAGCTCAGTCGATTAAGGCAGTGTCTGGGACGCTCCCGGACGCAGGTTCGAATCCTCTTCACGGCCCTTGTGGATTTGTTCATTTGATGCATCACGTTAGTGTGATCTGTGTGTGTTCTCATTTGTACATAAAAAGGGTTTTGTGCCGGTAAATATAGTTGCAATTTATATATAAAATAGAAAGCTCGCCAATCTGTCTTGTTGTCTGTCTAGGGGGAGAGAGAGGAGGGAGAGGTTGTCTATCTGTCGAGGGGTAGAATGACGGGGGGTTGAGGGGAAGGCAGAGGGGATGACTAGAGCAGAGAGAGAGACGCAAAAATATTGAAATAACCCATATTGGAGCGACATCGAGGACCCGGTCGTTCTCTCGATCAAGAACCGTACACTTCCTTATTTTCCTTATTTTATTAGTTATACTTTCTAACTAAGAATAGACGAACCCAGCCAACCCTTCTAACCTTCCGAGGCCGGTGCACTGATAACGTTATAATTAGGTTATCTTGAGATCTTGAGGTTATCTTGAGATGATTTCGAGGCTTTAGTGTCCCCGCGGCCCGTTCCTCGACCAGGCCTCCACCCCCAGGAAGCAGCCCGTGACAGCTGACTAACTCCCAGGTACCTATTTTACTGCTAGGTAACAGGGGCATAGGGTGAAAGAAACTCTGTCCATTGTTTCTCGCCGGCGCCTGGGATCGAACCCAGGACCACAGGATCACAAGTCCAGTGTGCTGTCCGCTCGGCCGACCGGCTCCCTCTAAATTATTTACTCACGTTAAAAGTGCGACGAGTTAGCTGAGCAGATGGGTCGCCTCTCCTGCACACAGTAATAGGGGCGTGAACTATCAAAATGCACATGGGTTTGATCTTAGTTGCAACCTTGTTGCATATCTGTGATATGCAACACCAGCTTATTCCTCAATAGCTCTCTAAAAAAAGAGAACTTCTCCATTATCTAAAAATCTGCAGCAAAAACATAACAATAATATGCAGATATAGAGACAAAATTACACAATTGAATGGTTTAGAAATATTGTTTCTTTTCTTAGTAAATAGTTTATGATTAATAGTTTAGGAGTATTTAGAAATTGAGAAGGGTAAATGCTAACGAACATATGGTTACTGGTAACGTATGAATGATTGATGCTAACGTACAGGTGAAATTGGAGAAATAAATTGAGAGTGGAGGGGAAATAAGGACGATTTGGAGGAAAATAACAAGAGACTAGGGGAAATAACGTGTATTAAAGGGCATGATGTCATCTAATGAACCAGTTATCCAAGGGAACGAGATAAATTGGTCCTAATATAAACATTTGACTTGAAAGTGAATCAATATTTGTATGAAATATGAACAAATATGAACAAAATAATATTGGCAGGTAAAGAACCTGCTCCTGGCTAGAGAGATCAATTAAATGATTGAAGGATGAGAGAAAATAGTTTCAGTTAGAGAACGAGTGTTCTTCCAGGTAATGAACTTCCTTTCCCAGGCTCCTCTAGGTACAGAACGGATAATTGGGAGAAAGAGAAAGAGAGAAGAAGGTAGGCAGGGGGGGGGGGGGGAGAGAGGGAGGGAGAATTATCTTGAGGTTATCTTGATGTGATTTCGGGGCATAGCGTTCCCGCGGCCCGGTCCTCGACCAGGCCTCCTTTTTTGTTGCACATCCCCAGAAAACAGCCCGTAGCAGCTGTCTAACTCCCAGGTACCAATTTACTGCTGGTAACAGGGCATCAGGGTGAAAGAAACTCTACCCATTTGTTTCCGCCATCGCCGGGGATCGATCCCCTGTCCACAGGACTACGAATCCTTACAGCTGACCACTCAGCCACAGGCTTCCCTATGAGTAGGCTAGACGCGTTTATATTACTAATGTTTACTTAGTTTATAAAAGTCTGTAATCATAATTTATTTAGTTAAAGACTTCAGCTCCATTAACCGAGCCATTTGCTTATAATATAACATAAGGTAAATAATTTTTTTTATAATCCCTTTATAAGAAGGGTTAAAAGTATTATTTTTAAACTACTGTATAATAAAAATATTAATGTTTTAGCATTGCCAGATAGGATTCTAAGTTATTTGTTTTTATTTGTTAACCAAACAATATGCATTTGGTTTTGTCATTATTTCCTATTTTACACTATTGAACATTAGTAAATATGTAACTTGCTCACCACATATGTAAGTCGCTCTGTTTATAGACTATTGTGGTCCAATTCTTGAATAAATTTTGCTGCCAAGGACAATTGATTTACTTCCACATTAACTGTGTAAGTATCTTATCAGATTGTAACTTACTAAGCTAAATGAATTTATGGTTCAGTTACTGAGCCCATTACGTGTCTCTCTGACATTTGAGGATGCATAATAAATTAGCAAAATCAACAGACGGTGCAGGCTGCCCATATATAACCGGCAAACTATTGTCACACTACTGAAAGTTAAAGTATGGTTTGCAATAAAGAAACAGTATACTGAATATTTAAAATTTTTAAACTAATTTTGTCCTGCCTGGTTTTCTTTGAGATTAATTACAACCCTGTGAGAAATATTTTTCATTTGAATCTATAATCCATCTCAGTAACTTGATACCGCCTGGTAGTGAGTCAATGCTCCCTGCTAGTGAGTCAATACTCCCTGCTAGTGAGTCAATGCTTCTGCTAGCAAGTCAATATTTCCTGCTAGTGAGTTATACTCCCAGCTAGCGAGTCAATACTCCCTGCTAGTGAGTCAATGCTCTCTGCTAGCGAGTCAATGCACCCTGCTAGCGAGTCAATGTTCCCTGCTAGTGAGTCAGTGCCCCCCTGTTAGTGAGTCAATGCTCCCTGCTAGTGAGTCAATGCTCCCTGCTAGTGAGTCAGTGCCCCCCTGTTAGTGAGTCAATGCTCCCTGCTAGTGAGTCAATGCTCCCTGCTAGTGAGTCAGTGCCCCCCTGTTAGTGAGTCAATGCTCCCTGCTAGTGAGTCAATGCTCCCTGCTAGTGAGTCAGTGCCCCCTGCTAGTGAGTCAATGCTCCCTGCTGGCGAGTCAATGGTCTCTGCTAGTGAGTAAATATTCCCTGCTAGTGAGTCAATGCTCCCTGCTAGTGAGTCAATGTTCTCTGCTAGCGAGTCAATTCTCCCTGCTAGCGAGTCAATGTTCCCTGCTAGTGAGTAAAAATTCCCTGCTAGTGAGTAAATGCACCCTACTAGTATTATTACTATTAAACTATTATTTCTCTGCATATATCAGAGTTGGATTATAAACAGTAAAATAAGCATATGCTGTACAACATTAGAAAATAGGGGTCACATTTATAAATAAGAACAGTTATTAAATTCCAGGATTATAGATTCTTGCCGCAAGAGTTGAGAAATTAGAAATGATTGTAATACTGTACATAACAGTATTGTATTACAGTACTATTATGTAAATGTAAAAAAATAAGTACTGAGATTTATGACTTCAGTCGTTAAATTTTAGAAGAGAGTAATATGAAGTTGCTTGTACTATATGATGTAACTTAACTCTCTATGTTTTCATATTATTAGAATCCAACTTTATCAAATTTCTTTAAAATCTTCCTTCTCATTAGCAAAGCAGCTAATGTACCTATGAAGGTAAAGGTACCTAAATAGGTACCTATGTACCTATTATTGCTTCACAGGTAAATACCTATGAAGCAATAATATTGGCAGTTACATAATATTTGAACTTATAAACATTAAACTAGAGACATGACCAATGTCATGTGGAAGGAACTTATTCTGAAATGCAAAGGAACAGCTTTCAATATATAAAATGTATAAATGTATAAAATATATGTTAAATGACCCTATACACTAGCAGTGAAAAGAGAGAGAGAGAGAGAGAGAGAGAGAGAGAGAGAGAGAGAGAGAGAGAGAGAGAGAGAGAGAGAGAGAGAGAGAGAGAGAGAGAGAGAGAGAGAGAGAGAGAGAGAGAGAGAGAGAGAGAGAAAGAGAGAGTGAGAATGGCAATGAAAATAAAGAGCCATGTGCTTAACCTAGCTAAAAAGGCGGCCAGGAAACTTACAGTTCTACGGCACAGCTCACATTTTCTTGACAACATGCGCCTAACTCCGTGGAGTACCAGTAGTTCCCACTCGTAATACTAGGCTCTCAACCTTCAACAGTCTCATGCTAGAAGTGCCATTCTCAAGAAGATCACTCCATCAGCGATCATTCATTCCGAGGCTTACTCGCATCTGGAACTTGTTCGCTCAACAGGTTGATACACGGGAGATCAGGTCAACTGTTCACATGAAGACTCTGGCACACAGCTGGCTACAGGTTCATCCTGTTCCTTGTATGATTGTTACCTAAGGTTTTTTAATGAATAAAGGCTATTTCTACTGATGCAAATATCAGGCTCATGATATAAAGGGGCCTCTAGGAGTAGGTTTCAACTTAGCTCCTTATGTGATAGTTCCCTATGTGTTAGCTTCAAAGTATATTCTCATAAAATATATGAGTTTCTAGGTGTAGGCTTCAGATGAGCTGCGGTAAGATAACATCTCTTGCTTGCAGTTTCACTAGGTTCGTCACTAGACATCCCTAATGAGAGAGAGAGAGAGAAAGAGAGAAAGAGAGAGAGAGAGAGAGAGAGAGAGAGAGAGAGAGAGAGAGAGAGAGAGAGAGAGAGAGAGAGAGAGAGAGAGAGAGAGAGAGAGAGAGAGAGAGACAGAGAGAGAGAGAGAGAGAGAGAGAGAGAGAGAGAGAGAGAGAGAGAGAGAGAGAGAGAGAGAGAGAGAGAGAGAGAGACAGAGAGAGAGAGAGACAGAGAGAGAGAGAGACAGAGAGAGAGACAGACAGAGAGAGAGACAGAGAGAGAGAGAGACAGAGAGAGAGAGAGAGAGAGAGAGAGAGAGAGAGAAAAAAAAAGAGAGAATGAGAGAAAGAGAGAGAGAGAGAAAGAGAGAGAGAGAGAGAGAGAGAGAGAGAGAGAGAGAGAGAGAGAGAGAGAGAGAGAGAGAGAGAGAGAGAGAGAGAGAAAGAGAGAGAGAGAGAGGGAGAGAGAGAGAAAGAGAGAGAGAGAGAGAGAGAGAGAAAGAGAGAGAGAGAGAGAGAGATAAACAAACATACAGGATAATGGGTTGAATAAGTTCGTACGTTTCTGGTTAGATTAGTATTTTCTATTGTGCATGTCGTGGCAAATCAGAAGGTCTGAGTTACGCAGACAATGCGCGCAGTTGTTGGAAGACAACGAGTGCCGTAAAATATTACAACAAAATAGGAATCGTTGCCTTACTTGTGTATAACTCCGTCTTTCGTTGCACTTAAATGATTTCCCGACCGGCGCCTCACAGTGGGCCGGCCAGGTGAGCATTTACGAGGATATTTGTAAGTGTAGGTGCAAGTGTAAGTGCAAGTGTAAGTGAAAGTGCAAGTGTAAGTGAAAGTGCAAGTGCAAGTGTAAGTGTAAGTGCAAGTGTAAGTTTAAGTGTAAGTGTAAGTCTAAGTGTAAGTTTAAGTGTAAGTGTAAGTGCAAGTGTAAGTGAAAGTGCAAGTGTAAGTGTAAATGCCAGTGTAAGTGCAAGTGCAAGTGTAAGTGCAAGTGTAAGCATAAGTGAAAGTGTAAGTGCAAGTGTAAGTGTAAGTGTAAATGTAAGTGTAAGTGTAAGTGTAAGTGTAAGTGTAAGTGTAAATGTAAGTGTAAGTGTAAGTGTAAGTGCAAGTGTAAGCGCAAGTGTAAGTGTAAGTGTAAGTGCAAGTGCAAGTGTAAGTGCAAGTGTAAGTGTAAGTGTAAGTGCAAGTGCAAGTGTAAGTGGAAGTGTAAGTTTAAGTATAAGTGCAAGTGCATGTGTAAGTGCAAGTGTAAGTGTAAATATGGGCTTAGTAACACCTGGACCAGGCCATTCAACACCGGCACGAACTATCTCCATGATCGGAGCTTTATAACCCTTTATAACCCATTAATTCTTACAGCCTGCAGCTTTATGAGCAAATTCACGACTCCCTAATGACCTTCAACGGCAGAAGGCAGCACTCTCTGAACATTTATCAGTCCCCACTCAGTGGTGCTAGCCTCCATGAGGGCGATGGTGAGGCATTCATGAGGAACACCGGGAGGAAGGAACTTCTTGGATGCAGTCAAGGTATTATTGGATGATATTAGACATAATGGAAGCGTATTACCTCTCTCAGAGTCATTTTGCTTCATATAAAGGTCCGTCTTGCTGCGGGGATCGATTATGTTTATTTGCTGTGTTAATAATCTGCTCTACAAGATCGTTAAAAAACAATTAAATTAAAGAAAGTTCTATATTTTATTTTGTGTTTTGTGTTCATTTTGTGTGCTTACATTGCTTGAAAATGACGGTGCATCCACTTTCTAAACAACCTTGTTGACAAGAAGTAGTTCACATACTTTTACTCATTAAATATTAAAATTGGAAATTCTTTCAAGTTGCATTCGGCCTAATGTAGTTTGTAGTTGTTGTGTCGGCCTAATAGTTCCACACACTCTTGCGTGATCCTCGTCGTTTAGGGCAGCTTGGTTGGAGTCTCAGCACGCCTGACGCTGCAGGTCTGAGCATTCATACATCGTAAACACTTTTCCACTTGCAGCATCTTAGGAATTATTATAAGTGCCACGGCATATTGCACTTGTTTTACTTCCTTGTAAGAAGTGCTGTGATATCCCCTACATTAGCAGAAACAGTGACTTTGTTATTATATGTGAACTCTACGACAGCTGCCAGTGAAGTTGGGAGGCAGCTGGTCGAGCATTATATATATACAGTTCTACAAGCATCCGGAGAGTGTTTTATTGCCTTTTAATCTTATGGATTACAATAAATCAATTATTGCTCAAGATTGCTTACCATGAGGATAGATAACTGTTGTTCCCTGATGCATGACGGGAAATGTTTTCCTAGTGTCTATTGTACTCAACAGATGGCTCTTTTATGTTATTATTTGTTGGCAACTCACATTATGTTTGCTTCACCTTTCCTATACTTTAAAGTATTGAGGAGTTGATATGAGTTTACGTATAGTAACAGTCCAGAACGTTGGTCAGTCACAAGTGTTCCCTGGTGTTGGTAGGACATAAGTTGCATGGTGATTGCGAGAGCTCGTGTAGTCTTCAAGGCGAGTTGGATATCTTTATACAAATTGATGTTACGTGTAGCAGTTATTTTTATTTCCATAAATTTTGAATGTGCTAGAGCGTATTATTTATTTTTAAATAGATGTGCTTTAATAAATCTTTGTACAGAAATTAATTTTCTCAATTTAAAGATACGTAATGATTACATTTTGTTTCTGCTTAACTAAAGAGGGTTCTGTAGTCTTATTTTTGACAGCTCTCCCTTTTTGAGCTCCATGACTCGGAGAACATAACATTCGCTTGTTTAGTCTGAATTCCCTATAAAAAGTCTTAAACCTATTATTTTTCGTATCTACTTTACCAGATGCAGAACAAAATTAGCATGTTGGCCGTTTTGGCTATTACCGTTACTGTGGCAACGGCGCGGGAAATTTCTCCTACTCCTGTTAATGTAACAAAGCTTGACAACTCGACGGACCCGGAAGTTCCCCGCCTAGTGACGGCCAGACAACTTATCCCGCCACAGTTCCCACCTCTTCCAACATTATCGTAAGTTGTCTAACTGGTTTCATAAAATTATCTTGTACAAATGGTCTTGGACAGTCTTATTAAATTAGTTGATTATTGTTGGGTTATTATAACCCTTGAATAAAATTGAACTTGCAACCAGTGGATATGTAGTTTGGAGTTTGTATTTTGGGGGGAGAGGTTGGTCAACCACTGAAACATTAAATTGTTCCAGACTAGGCACTTTGTACTGGTCTCTACCACCACTCAAAATTAGATCACCTTGGTTCGATCACTAACTCTTGGATTTAGCTTCCTTTAGCTTCCTCTTGATACTCTTAATGTTCTTAAATTCTTAATGTTCTTACCAGTGGCTTTTGGTTTATCCTGTTCGTTATGCCAAATTATGGAAAGGGTGTTGTGGTACCAGTGTCTTTTCTCCCTATATCAATGTGTAATTAGCTATTGGTCTCTTAGCAAAAAGACGTCACAACTACAGTTTCGCCATTAGAAGTTTCAAACGCATTCCTGAACTTGAGATTTTCCACAAGTCAGGCAGGACTCTTGCTATTAGTCCTTCCAATTAAATGAAGTGTTGCCTACTTGTACGTGAATATGAATTGGTCCTTACACGCCTGGAACTAGATGGAAAAGTACTAATTATTTTTTTTTCTTTATTAGCCAGAACGTGGCCTTTAGTGTGAGGAAGGCTACTGAAAGTCTCAACGCTGTGGCCCACGTTCACTTTCTGGCAAGTACAATAATAGATGAATAAACTTACTCGGGTGGAATAAAGGTTCATGAAAACCTGCTCTATAAATTTATTCCAAAATTCCCTTAACTACGATATACTACATTAGTGTAATATATAGGTGTATGTAATAAGATTCTCATAATAAATGGAATATTTTTGTCTCTTCTAGGACGTCTTGTCAAATGTTGGCAGCGGATGGGACCCCGCTACCAGCGAATTCACGACTCCATATGATGGTGGCTACTTTTTTATTTTTCATGCAATAGGTGCCAGAAACAGCGACTTTACGTAAGTTACTACAGGGAGCATGGGGAGGGGGGTGGGGGGCTAGTCTGTCCTATGCATATAAAGTTTGCACTAGAGCTTAATTTATTTTCTTTTTTAGAATGGCCTTGACGAGAAATGGAGAGTATCAGGTGACTGCCTACGGTACTAGGCCAACCTTCGAACACGGGTCTAACTCTGTATTCCTGGTGTTGCGTCGCGGCGAAAAGATATCCCTGTTGCTGCAACAGGGCGGCATCTATGAACACCCGGCTAACGAAGCTTACACGACATTCTCCGGCTTCCTACTCTTCCATGTATAAATAACAATGGATAAAATCTTGCTGTCGTTATGTCTTCCAATAAAACTAAGTGCATATCTACTGTATTTAGATTTAATAACTAACTAAAGCTTAAAGCTGGTACGTAACACCCCTACTACCTGGGGTACTCGCAGCCTATATTTCTTAATGCTGGAATGTACCTAGGAATTGAAACTAATCTGGTATTGGTTCTAGACTTGCAATTTTGTCATAACTTGAAGGCATCCTGGTCATAATTTGTCCTAAAAAGCATAATGTATAAAATTCCTGATAATTAAGATGTTATAACTTTCTAATAACTATCAGAAGTCTCTTTTTTTTTTTATTAAACAGAATAAGTAAAATAAGGGCACCAGAGGGGGAAGGGGAGGGGACATTCCTTAAGGACTTTAGCTCTATTGCCCTGTCTAGTTGTCTGCAAACTATTTGAACGTATGGTTAACGCTAGTCTGATGTGGTTCTTGGAACATTATCACCACCCCTCCCCCTTCTCATTTTGGTTCCCGCAAGTGCCGCAGCACAACAGATATCCTGATGAACTTGGTCTACAATCATATTGCTTTTGCTGCAAAGACCTCCGTTGTTGCCGTACTTTTTGACCTGGAAAAGGCTTAAGGCACCACTTGGCGATATCATATTCTGTCCCAACTTTCTTCTTTCCTTTCTTAATTCTGGTGTCTTCTCTGTTGATGCCCCCTCCCCATCCGGCCCTTTGGCGTCGTGAGGGGGCTTCGTGGTCGGCTGCCGGAGTGTGATGCTCCGTGGGACAGTCCTGTCCTTTTATGGCCTTGCACTCTTGCTGCTGTCTTCTCATTATGCCGGATCGCTTTTACTCTTCATAATGTTAAGTTTTTCTCCCTCCCCCCCCCCCCCCCTCTTATGTCTGCTTGTAGTTTTCTGCCGACCTTTTGCTTGTTTTGGATTATTTCTTTGGACTTCTTCTATTTTGACGCCTGGGTGCTTGGAGGCATACTCTTGCACCCGTAGAACTGTTGTTCCCGACGTCGAGAGCGAGGGGAACCTTTTATTGTCAATCCCCCTTTCGTCGCTGAACCCGATCTCGACGGACTGACTGTTCTTCAGGTGGCGTTTGTGGGGCGTATACTCACGACGCACCCCTAAGGGGGCCCCGGCATGATCGGCGATAGCTTCCTGTTGGGTGTCCTGCCTCCAATTGTGGCTCCATGGTGGGGTATGGGGGCACATTCGTGGATGAATTTTTCTGTCTCTGTCGATGAATGTTTCCGTTGTACCCTCTTAGGCTCGTGGGGTTGGCGACCAAGCCCTCGAGTCGGCCTGTATTGGAAGACCAGGCTCTGTAGCTCCCGCTGCGTTGGGCCCCGACCTTGCTCCTCCTTTGACCGTCCTGACTTCTTCCCCCAGCTCCCCTTCCTCTGTGGTTGGGTCGAGCCTCCAGCCCCCAGTGGTGACCACTTCGTCTCCTGGTGCGGCCAAGTCTCTCGTTGTGACTACTGCGCCTTTTGACCCCTCTGGGGGTTCTCGACGCCGTTCGCGCCCCAGCCGCACTCGCTAGATTCCTTCCCGTGCTGACGCGTATCAGGCCTTGTTTGGTCCTGCTTCATGGGGTCAAATACTTTGATCTCCTCCTCTTGATTCTGCGCCTCCTGACGATTTCTCCCTCCATCGGCATCTTGTAGATTCCGTGGATGCGTCTGTTTCAACCCCACTGGTCTCGGTACATGTGTCGTTGCTGCTCCTTCTCAGGATGCAGCTTCCCGCTTGGCTGCCTTATCTTGCCTTGGCGAGATCCCTGTTCGGGTCTCCAAGAACGTTCAGATGAATGCCAGTGTTGGCACTATTCTCCTCCCACCCCATGTTGCAACCGGTGTTCGAAATCTGCAGGACTGCCACGATGATATTCGGCATATCCTTGATGCCCAAGGCCATTCTGTCCTCCAGGTTGACTCGTTCGCTCGTCCCCCTCGTGGTCGTCGCCGTCAACCCCTTCGCCTTGTGAAGATCACCTTCGATGGTAGGACCCTTCCATCCTGCCATTCTTGCTGGTGCCAGGTGCTCTGTCCAAGAGTATATTCCTTCTCCTCGACTTTGTAACAAGTACTGGAGGTTTGGGCATGGTGCCCTCCGCTGCTCTGGGACTGTCTCTCTCTCTGTCCTTTGTGTGGGGGTGAAGGTCACCAAGTAGGAGTGCTCTTCTCCCCAAGCTCGCTGCCTCAACTGCGGTGAGGCCCATCCTACCTTCTTCCGTGCCCGTGTCCATTACAAGCTTGAGGCAGCCGTCCTCAACCTGAAGCACCGGGAGCGTTTATCTTTTCCTGAGGCGAGGCGCCAGGTTCGCCGGCTCCCGCCTTATACTAACGTCTTTTATGCTCGTGTGTTGCGCTCTTCCTCTCCTCGTCCTTCCCTCCTTCCTCAGACTCGCAACCGTTTCCGGGCCTTGGACCCTGATACGCCCACTGCCCCCTCCTGTTCCTTTGCGTTCTGTCCCGAGGGGTCCCCCTCCTGGTCCTCTGTCTGGGGTTCCCCTTCTTTCTACCTGGTCTATCATGTCCCCCTGTGTCTTCTTCCTCGTCTCCCTCCGATCTTCCTTCCCATCCTCTTCCTCCATCTATCGGCTCTCCCCGCCGCCTGTCGGTGCAGGCGGATGTCCATCGCTCTCCTAACGGCCGTCGTGTGTGCTCTCGTTCAGCTTCTGTTGAGACACTGGAATCCGTTGCCCGGTACGTAGTTGCTGGGACACCAATCTCTTTAAGTCAGAAGCGTAAGCCTGGCTCCTCTCCTTCCTCCTCCCCGGCGGGTAAGAAGGCTTCGCTTTCTTCCTCAGCTCCAACTTCTGGCTCTGTTGCTCCTTCCCCTCCCATTTCAGTGATTGCGCCCCCTGTTCCTGCTATGGAGGTTTCTTTGGCCCCTGCTTCCCTTTCGGTTGCTGCTCTTGCTGAGGTACGCTCCCCTCTTTCTACTCCCCCTCTTCCTGCTGCTATCCTTGACTGCTCCTGTCTCCTCCTCTTCCTCCTCCTCCTCCTCCTCCGGACCCCGCCCGCCCACCTCTGATCTGTTCTCCCGTTTCCTTCCCTCTGTCTTTGCTCAGTTTACCCATGCCCCTTAACCCTGACTTTACTGACCCTGATCCCGACCCTGATATTTTTAACGTGCTCTGTTGCTCTTTCGCCTTTGTTTCTTCCTTGTTCTGTTTTTGTCCTTTCTCTTCTCGTCGATGTCCATTCTTCAATGGAACGTTCGAGGTTATTACGCCAATTTCTTCGAACTCCAACTTCTGATTTCGTGGTTTTCGCCCCTTTGTGTCTGTCTCCAGGAGCCAATGCTTGGTGCTCGTCCTGGTCGTTTTCGTGGCTATTCCTTTCTCTTCCCCCCCCCCCCCAGCTGTTGCTGGGGCTTCTAATTCTTCTGCTCTCTTGATTCGTGCTGATGTTCCCTTTGTTCCTTTACTTTTTCCTTCGCCTCTCCGTTGTTCTGCTGCTCGTATCTTTGTGGGGAAATGGTACACAGTTTGTTCCATTTATCTCCCCCCGAGTGTCCCGCTTTCTCTTCCTGATTTGAAACACCACCTAGACTCCTTGCCGGAGCCTGTGCTCCTGCTGGGTGACTTCAATTGTCGTCCATCTCTTTGGGGTGACGTTCTGACGAATACCCGGGGTCTCCTTCTTGAGCCGTTTCTCCTTTCTTCTTCCCTGTCTCTTCTGAATTCTGGTGAGCCCACTCATTTGGACTCTCGGACCTTTTCTTGTCTTGATCTTTCTCTCTGCTCTTCTTCTCTTTACTTAGATTTCATGTGGCAGGTTCTTGACCTCCATGGAAGTGATCATTTCCCCATCCTTGTTTCCTTTTTCTCTTTTCGCCCTTCCCTCTCTTTCCCTAGGTGGCAGTTTACTAAGGCGGACTGGACCCTATTTACCCTCAGTGCTGCTCTCTCTGACCTCTCCCTTCTGCCCCTCTCTCGCGCTCTCCTCCTTTTTCATGACAGTCTTCAACGCTGCCCTCCGCTCTATTCCTCGCTCTTCTCTCGGGGTCCACGAAAGTGCATTCCCTGGTGGAATGCGGACTGTGCTCGGGCTGTCCGCTGTAAGCGTGCAGCCTGGAAGAGGCACCGCCGTAGGCAGACGACCGATTCTTTTCTTTTCTTTCGGAAAGCGAGTGCGGTGGCCCGTAGGGCCATCCGTACGGCTAAACGTGAATGTTGGGCATCTTATGTCTCAACAATTACGTCCGAATTCCCTCTGGCACTCGTCTTCAGCTTCCCTATAATGATCTCTTCTCCCTCTCTGAACTTCGTTCTGCCCTGGCCCTCTGCGGTTCTACGGCGGCGGGCTCCGATGGTATTCATTGAGATGCTTCGCCATCTCCCTCCGTGCACGTCTCAATATTTACCGAGTCTGTTTAATCGGATCTGGAAGTCGTCGTCAGTCCCTGAGGACTGGCTCGATGCCGTTGTCCTCCCTGTTCGCAAACCGGGGTCTCTGGGTACTTCCCCTAAGGACTTTCGCCCTATTGCCCTCACAAGTTGTCTGCAAACTCTTTGAACGTATGGTTAACGTTCGTCTGATGTGGTTCCTGGAACACCATCACCTCCTCTCCCCTTCTCAATTTGGTTTCCGCAAGTGCCGCAGCACGAGAGATGTCCTGGTGAACTTGGAGGTCTATATTCGTACTAATTTTGCTGCGAAGACCTCCGTTGTTGCCGTCCTTTTTGACCTGGAAAAGGCTTACGACACCACTTGGCGGTATCATATTCTATCTCAACTTCATTCTTTTGGCCTTCGTGGTCATCTCCCTCCCTTTCTCCGCAGATTCCCCTCTCGTCGTTTCTTTCGGGTGCGCCTTGGTACCGCTCTCTCTGCCTCTTTTTCAGCAATACGAAGGTGTGCCCCAGGGTAGTGTTCTGAGCACTACTCTTTTTCTGGTTGCCCTTAATGGTCTTCTTTCCTCTCTTTCTTCAGGTGTCTTCTCCGCTCTCTATGTCGATGATCTTACCCTTTGCTGTCAGGGTGATGATTCGCCTCTCCTTCAGCGCCGGCTTCAACTTGCAATTGATGCCGTGTCGTCTTGGGCCACCGATCATGGCTTCAAGTTCTCTACTTCTAAGACTTGTACCATGACTTTTACGCGGAAACGGGTCGTTCTTCGTTCCTCTTTGTCACTTTATGATCATTCCCTTGAGTACAAAGATTCCGCGAAGCTTTTGGGGTTATTCCTTGACACTCGTTTGTCTTGGTCTCCCCATATCTCTTACCTCCGTGTTGAGTGCTCTAAGGCTCTTACCCTCCTTCGGGTCTTGTCCCATACTTCTTGGGGGGCAGATAGGCACGCACTCCTTGCTTTACATTCCTCTCTCGTCCTGTCTAAGCTCGATTATGGTTGCCCTGCTTACGCGTCTGCTTCTCCTCCTACTCTTCGCCGTCTTGATGCTTTGCACCATACTGGGTTGCGCCTCAGTTCTGGTGCCTTTCGTTCGACTCCCGTCCTTAGCCTGTATGTTGACACTGGCTTCCTGTCTCTCCAGGACCGCCGTGATCGCTACTGTCTTCGCTATCTTGCGCGGTCCTTACAACATCCTTCCTGTCGCCTTTGTCGTGCTTTAACTTTTACCCCTCCTGTGGTTCCTGTTCCTCTTCACCACCTCCCTCTTTCTGTCCGGTTGTCTCGCCTCCAGGATTCTCTTCCCGTTCGTATTTCTAATGTTTCTCCTCGTGTTGTTCCTTCTTTGCCGCCATGGAGAGTCTCTCTTCCGCGGTTTTGTACTTCCTTGACCCGTATCACTAAAGCTTTTACCCCTCCTACGGTTCTAAAACGCCTTTTCCTTGAGCACTTTTCTTCTCACTCCCGCTCCATTTCTGTCTTCACCGATGGGTCTAAGTCTGCGGACGGTGTTGGCTACTCTGTTGTTTTTCCTGATCGCACTTATATGTGTCGCTTGCCTCCGGAGACTAGCATCTTTACAGCGGAACTTTCTGCTATTCTCTATGCTCTTCGTCTCCTGCTTTCTCGTTGTCAGTCTTCCTTTGTAGTTGTTGTTGACTCTCGTAGTGCCGTCCTGGCTCTCGGGTCCTTTAATCCGGTTCATCCAGTAGTTGTCGAGATCCAGCATTGGCTGTTTCTTGTTCACAGTACATTTAAGTTGGTTGAGTTTTGTTGGGTTCCCAGCCATATTGGTGTGTCTTTTAATGAGCGTGCGGATGCTGCCGCCAAGGAAGCTGTCCGCTCTTGTCCCATCTCTCGTAAAGGCATTCCGTATTCCAACTTTTACCCGGTTATCCATTCCTCCGTCCTTACCCGTTGGCAGGCTTCTTGGTTGTCTGTTACTGGTAACAAGCTACGTACTCTTCACTGTAGTGTTTCCTCGTGGCCGTCCTCCTTCCACCGTAATCGGCGGTGGGAAACAGCTCTGGCGAGGTTGCATATTGGCCATACTCGCTTAACCCATGGTCACTTGATGGAGCGCCGCCCTGCTCCTTATTGTCCTAGTTGCATTGTCCCTCTTACGGTCGTGCATGTCCTTCTTGAATGTCCTGACTTCCAGGACGAGCGTGTGTCTTGCTTTCCGACCGCCCCTCGCGGTCACCTGTCCCTCAATAGAATTCTTGGTGACTCGGATACTTTTGATATCGTTCGCCTTATGCGTTTTTGTTCTCGTATTGGCATCCTTGGTGATATTTAGCGCCCTCTGATTATTTTGTGCATTTGATGGTGCTACATAGCCTTCCCGGTTTGGTGCCTTCTTTTGATAATTAATTACTTGATCGGCTGCATATATATAAATTTAATATAAACCCCCCTAATGGGTAAGGATCGATTTGTGAAAATATTGCAGAAATATAGTCCGCTAAACATCATACAAATTGCTATGGAAATATATAAATTAATGTATATATAAATTCTATATAAATTTATATAAATTAAATAAATATAAATCTCACAGGTCGGTTCCCACAGATAGACTCACTCTCCTCGCTTTACATTCTTCTCTCGTCCTGTCTGAACTCGATTATGGTTGCCCTGCTTACACATCTGCTTCTTCTACACTTCGCTGTCTTGATGCTTTAAACCATACTGGGTTGCGCCTCAGTTCTGGTCCTTTTCCTTCGACTCCCGTCCTTAGCTTGTATGTTGACACTGGCTTCCTATCTCTCCAGGACCGCCGTGATCCCTACTGTCTTCGCAATCTTGTACAGTCCTTCCAACATCCTTCCTCTCGCCTCTTTCGTGCTTTAACTTTAACCCCTCCTGTGGTTCCTGTTCCTCTTCACCACCTCCCTCTTTCTGTCTAGTTCTCTCGCTTACATGATTCTCTTTCCGTTCGTATTTCTAATATTTCTCCTCGTGTTGTTCCTTTCTGCTCTCGGGGAGAGTCCCCCTTCCGCAGTTTTGTACATTCTAAACCCACTTAACTAAAGCTTATACCCCTCCTTCGGTTCTGAAACGCCTTTTCCTTGAGCACTGTTCTTCACACTCCCGCACCGGTTCCGTCTTTACAGATGGGTCTAAGTCGGCGGACGGTGTAGGCTACTCTGTTATTTTTCCTGACAGCACTTGGATGTGTCGCTTACCTCCGGAGACTAGTATCTTCACAGCGGATTTTATGTTATTCACTATGATCTTCGTCTCCTGCTTTCTCGTTGTCAATCTTCTTTTGTAGTTGTCGTTGACTCTCGTAGTGCCCTCATGGCTCTCGGGTCCTTTAATCCGGTTCATCCAGTGGTTGTCTAGATTCAGGTATGGCTGTTTCATATTCACAGTAAATTTAAGTCAGTTGAGTTTTGCTGGTTTCTCAGCCATATTGGTGTCTCTTTAAATGAGTGTGCGGATGCTGCCGCCAGGGAAGCTGTCCGCTCTTGTCCCATCTCTAGTAAAGGTATTCCTTATTCCGGTAACAAACTGCATACTCTTGAGAGTAGTGTGTCCTCATGGCCGTCCTCCTACCACTGTAACCGGCGACGGGAAATGGCTCTGGCGAGGTTACGTATTGGCCATACTCGGTTAACTCATGATCACTTAATGGAGTGCCACCCTGCTCCTTATTGTCCAAATTGCATTGTCCCTCTTACGGCTGTGCATATTCTTGTTGAATGTCTTGACTTCCAGGACGAGCGTGTCTTGTTTTCCGACCGTTCCCGGCGGTCGCTTGTCCCTCGATAGAATTCTTGGTGATTCGGATACTTTTGACATCGTTCGCCTTATGCGTTTCTGTTCATGTATTGGCATCCTTGGTGATATTTAGCGCCCTCTGATTATTCCGCACATTTGATGGTGCTATGTAGCCTTCTCGGTTTGGTGCCTTCTTTTGATAATTACTTACTTGTATTTGTAGTATGTGGGCGAAACATTTATAGCGTTGTGGTTCGAAGAAAATTCGTCAGTGAAGCACTTGTTCCGGAAGTGTTCGAATGTCATCAGTTAAATCGTGTGTAAAACATTTTCATTCACAAATCCCCCTTTCGAAGTTTTATACATCCTTGACCCGCACCACTGAAGCTTTTACCTCTCCTAAGGTTATGAAACGCCTTTTCCTTGAGTACTTTTCTTCGCACTCCCGCTACATTTTCATCTTCAACGATGGGTCTGTCTGCAGGCGGTGTTGGCTACTCTGTTGTTTTTCCTGACCGCACTTATGTGTCGCCTACCTCCGGAGACTAGCATCTTCACAGCGGAGCTTTAAGCTATACTCTATGCTCTTCGTCTCCTGCTTTCTCGTTGTCATTCTTCCTTTGTGATTGTCGTTGACTCTCGTAGTACCCTCAAGTCTCTTGGGTCCTTTAATCCGATCCCTCCCGTGGTCGTCGAGATTCAACATGGGCTTTCTTATTTCCAGATAATTTAAGTCAGATGAGTTTTCTGGGTTCCCAGCCATATTTCTCTCTTTAAATGAGCGTGCGAACGCTGCCGCCAGGGAAGCTGTCCGCTCATGTCCCATCTCCCGTAAAGGTATTCCTTATTTCGACTTTTACCTAGTTCTCCATTCATTCGTCCTTACCCGTTGGCAGGATTGTTGGTCTTCTGTTACTGGTAACAAACTGACTGCGTACTCTAAAGAGTAGTGTGTCCTCATGGCCATCCTCATACCACCGTAACCGGCGATGGGAAACAGCTCTGGCGAAGTTGCGTATTAGCCATACACGCTTAACTCATGGTCACATAATGGAGCGCCGCCCTGCTCCTTATTGTCCAAATTGCATTGTCCCTCTTACAGTCATGCATATCCTTGTTGAATGTCCTGACTTCCAGGACGAGCGTGTGTCTTGTTTTCTGACTATTTCTCGCGGTCGCTTGTCCCTCGATAGAATTCTTGGTGAATCGGATACTTTTGATATCGTTCGCCTTATGCGTTTTTGTTCTCGTATTGGCATCCTTTGTGATATTTAGCGCCCTCTGATTATTCCGCACATTTAATGGTGCCACATAACCTTCCGGGTTTGGTGCCTTCTTTTGATAAACATTACTTCCGGATCACCTACGGTCATTTACTTGCCACTGTCCAATCCCCAAGTGACCACACGGCAGCTCGCTACTGCTGGGTCTGTCATCACCTCTTTGTCCGCATCCTTTCACATACCTCTTAACTCAAATTATTCTTGGTTCACCAATATTTGGTATTTTGATGGCTCTGCCGTCCTCGATTACATTTTATATATAAGCACTTCACATTGGTGCGGTAGATTTGTTTAATCACCGTCACCGCTAGCCTGGTGCGCTAGTTATATAATATCATTAGAGATACTGGTGACTACCTAGCCGGCGCCTCGTACATTGGCAAGTTCCAGGTTTGGGCCTCCTAGTGTGCAGTTGGCAGAGGGCGTAAAGCCGAGGAATTAAATTATTCTAGAGAAGGAGTACCGTAATTGCGGTGGGGTTATGAACGCATATATTTGCAAGATATTCAGTTACAGTTGATCAGTACATGCAACCCTCTCTTACCCTCGTATGCATCAGCCGAAAGAACCCATAGCAGGCAGGTGAACTAAATCTTTCTCTAGGCCTATATTAACCTTAGATACTTATTTACCCTAGGATTGGTTGGGTTTTCTTGGTCAGTTACTGTTCTAGTTTTTTTTTTTAGTTGCAATCTGCCAGTCTGTAATTTAAAATGGTTGAAAGTGAGATTTTTTTATAAAATACTTTCGATCAAAGGTTGTCATCAGAACTATTATTTTTAGTGAATGGGTTGGCTCTTTTATTGTTAACTGTTGCCCTGACCACTATGAATTGAATTGAAGATGAGGTATATAGCAGGGTTTTTTCCTTGTATTAAATACATCATTTGACGTCATCACTGTACCTGCCTAGTGAGCACACTCAAAAACCGGAGTTAGTCCGATGTTAAATCAACGTTGATGACGTTGATTTGGCGTCGAATTGGCGTTGCTCATTGACATTATACCTACTGAACATCCGCTCATGCGTCTTCGAAACACTTGGAAAAAAATTATATAACATGATAATTACGCCAGAAAAATGGCCAACAATTGAATGGGATCTGGACTATACAAAACATTCAAGGACGTGACATCTGTAAAGTGTGCCTGGGAGAATGGTCGCAGTCTCCTCGGGGAAATTTCCTAATTAAAGCCTGGAGCAGGAGTCATCCATCAGTGTCCTCCCCCATCATCAATCTTGCTCCGGGAACCTTTTACTCTGTTTACACCTCAAAATTTCTCCCTTTATCACTGGTATTATATGTCAAGACGCGACTGCATGACCAAGGACTGTGACATAATATTAGTTTTCTAAGCTTTAGTGGTAAAGCATTTTCAGAAATTCTAAGTGTACATGTATATATAAGTGCACACACACACCACACATACACAGTCGGGTGTATGTGTGGTGTGTGACATTTGAGTGATACAGAGGAAAATCATTGTGTAGTGATATTACAAAGTGAAATACACAGGATAGGAAATATCGGTTTCATTGTCTGTGTCTGATAGTCTTAAGATGTCAATCAAAGGCATCAGTGCCATGAAGGAGGAAACCTGGCACCTGGCAGCAGTGCGAGCATAAACAAGGCCTACAGGGAACGCTTCATAACTCACCTTGCTTGTGTTTGGGGGTTGAAGTGGCCTGTAAGTCAACACAGTGTACAGTGTCCTTTTAGTGTAACAGTTAGTCTTGGGCATAAACTAAGAAACGTAAACGAATCTAGACGATATACGGCTCATTTGGAACTGGTTCTCTCACCTACACTCAGGGCAGGAAACTTGTCATACATCAGTGCGAAGGTCAAGGGACCACCTAGACCAAGCACTTTCCCACTCCCTCACTCTCCATAAACACCCCCTCCCCTTCCCCCCTACGTGTAAACTGGCCACCATAGATTGAGTAACATAAGATCTCCACTAGCACCCACATCTACCATTCTCCCTCCTCTCCCACATCTTCCCCTCTCTCTTGCCCTCTCCCTCTCTCACTCTCTCACCCTCTCTCTCACCACCCTCTCACTAACCACCCTTACTCTCACCACTCACTCTCTCACCATCCTCTCTCTCTCTCTCTCTCTCTCTCTCTCTCTCTCTCTCTTCTCTCTCTCTCCCTCTCTTCTTCCCTCTACGTATTTCTCTTTCTCTCTCTCTCTCTCTCCCTCTCTTTCTCTCTCATAGGGAACAAACATGACAAGCAGGCAAACACAGGGAGACGAACGCAGAGAGACAAACACGGCAGGAACAAACTCAGAGGAAGGTGAGGAGCAAGATGACTAGATTAAGGAAGCAATCACCCAAATGTGGAGTCGTATCAGTGAAGAACTTAAGGAAATAAGGGAGAAAGTAACCAACCTGCAGGATGAGCTGAAGGCAGCAAAGGAAGAAATAAAAAGCCTGAAAGAGAATGCGCCTCAATAACAGATACGAACTATCCCTCAGAGATATGGATTTGTTCCTGTGGAAGTGGACTTCTGCAATACAACCCTCATTTGCAGATTTGTTTAAAAGAACATTGAAGCTATGGCTGCATCCGGCTGGTAGAGTGAAAAAGAGCAGTAGTTGTAGTAGGAATTAGGGAACAAAGAGGGACCAGTCCAGAGGAGTGGAGAGACAAGGACAAAAGCACAGTTAGAGATCCTTAAAGGGGTAAAGATGAAGAGGGCTGACCAGAACATTGAAAAGGTTTTCTGGCTTGGACAGTACAACAAGGTCAGACACCGATTAATGGAGGTGGTATTCATGAGCGAGAACAAAAAAGAGGACCTGTTTGCAAGAAGGAGCACAGGAGTAAATGTACCAAAGTTAAAAACAGTATTCCTGCAGAGGAATATGACATGAGAAGAGAGAATGAGGGCAGCAGCCGTGAGGACGGAGTGCAGGGTGAGAGAAATGTATCATAGAACCACAACCCCCGAACCGTGCAATCCCAGAGGGGAAGGGAACCCTACACAAGCCGTTCAACAGCCCCAGTGACAGGAGCACCACCCCCAACTTCCACCCAAAAGAAGTACTATCTACCCCAACCCCTGTTAGCCCCCTACGAAGTGTCCATCTGGGGGCACCCTCCCCCCACTCTCCCCTCTCCCCAGGACCTCACTTTTTTCCCCACCCCAAGCCCTATCTTCTACAAATTCTCCCCCACAAGCCACTTCCTTCTCCCCCACCCCCCTCTAGCCCTCTCTTCTCCCCCATGCCTCCTTCTCCCCCAAACCCTCCCTTCTCCCCAACCCCTCCCTTCTCCGCCAACCCCAAGCCCTCCATTCTCCCTCACCACCCTAAGCTCTCCATTCTCCCCCACCCCCTCTAGCCCTCCCTTCTCCCCCCCTCCCCTAAGCCTTCTATTCTCCCTCACCCCCTTAAGCCCTCCCCCCTCTTCTGTTCCCCAATGCAGCGTCAAGGAGATGGTCATCCCGGGCTGCGAGGGGTTCAGAGACTACATAACAGGCACCATGACGGTGGGATGATCAAGAGTAGTTGTAGCAGTGATATATAATCCTCCACCAAATGACAGAAGACCCAGGCAAGAGAATGACAACAACAACAACATGGCCGTTAACACTATAATTGAGGGGGCAGCCTCAACTGCCTGTGGAAAAAGATCCCATCTGCTCATCATGGGGGACTTCCATCACGGAAGGATTGACTTGGAGAACAAGGAACCACATGGAGGTGAGGATACATGGAGAGCTAAGCTATTGGAGGTGGCGAATAAAAAACGTTTTAAGCCAGCATTTCTGGGAACCCAGAAGAATGAGAGGTAACGATAAACCAGCGAGACTCGACCTAGTCTTCACCCTGAATGACTCCGACATAAGGAAAATCAGTTTCGAGGCCCCAGTAGGAATGAGCAATCACAGTGTACTGACGTTTGAGTATTTGGTCGAAGAAGGGTTAATGAACTCAAGGAAGGAAACTGAAAACAAAATGCTCGCATTCCGAAAGGGAAACTATAAGGATATGAGAAAGTTCCTAACAGATATAACGTGGGGAAACAGAGCACAGGGAAAAGATGGCCAAAAACATGATGGACTACATCACGCAGAAGTGTAAGGTGGCAGCAGACACGTTCGTCCCGGTTCAAAAGAAAAAAAATACAGATGAGAAACCCATGGTTAAACAGAGATGTAGGCTAGCTAAGCAGCAAAGTAAAAGGGCGCAGAGAAACTATGGAAATAACAGTACACTTGAGATCAGAGAAAGATACCAGAGTGCCAGGAATAAATATGTCAGGTTGAGAAGAGAGGCAGAAAGACAATACGAAAATGACACCGCAAGCAAGGCAAAGACTCAACCTTAATTGCTGTACAACCACATCAGGAAAAAAAAAAACAGTAGAGAAACTAGTAATGAAAATGAGGATAGAGGTAGACAGATTCACTAGAAACGACATGGAAGTGTGCGAGGAACTGAATAAGAAATTCCACGAGGTCTTCACATTAGAGCTAGGAGACGTTCCCAAGATAAGAGAGGGAATAGTTAACCAGGCACCACTAGAAGTGTTTGGGATTAACAGAGGGGATGTATGGATGCTCTTGCTAGAGTTGGATGTGATAAAGGCTATAGGCTCGGATGGAATCTACCCTTGAATCCTAAATTAAGGAGCAGAAGCACTGTGCCTGCCACTCTCCATAGTGTATAACAAATCACTGGTTACAGGAAAACTGCCAGAAATTTGGAAGACTGCTAATGTATTCCCGATGAACAAGAAGGGAGATAGACAGAAGGCACTGAACTACACGCCAGTGTCCCTAACTTGCATACAATGCAAGTTGATGGAGAAGATTGTGCGAAAAAAGCTAGTGAAACATCTGGGGCGAAAGAACTTTGTAACACACCACTAACATAGGATGGCAAGTCCTGCCTCACATGATTAATTGAATTCTATGACCAGACAACAAAAATCAGACAAGAAAGAGAGGGGTGAACACACTGCAAATTTTTGGATTGCCAGAAAGCTTTTAACACAGTACCACACAAGAGGCTAGTGTGAAAGCTGGAGATGCAGGCAGGAGTGAAAGGGAAGGTACTCCACTTGATAAGGGAGTACCTAAGCAACAGAAGACAGCGAGTCACTGTGAGGGGTGAGGTCATTGATTGGCGAGGCGTCACCAGTGGAGAACCTCAGGGTTCAGCCCTTGGACCTATACTGTTTCCAACTCGTCCTCCAAACAATGACGCAACAGTGATTCCATGCACCAGCCAAACCCGTTGTTTATGAATAAAAACAGTTTACACACGACTCACAACTGAATTCGTTGGAACACTTCCGGAACAAGTGCTTCACTGACGAACTTTGTTCGAACCACAACGCTATAAATGCTCCACCCACGTACTACAAATACAAATAATCGCCAACAGAACCTAAACACCTTACCTAACCTAACCTATTTCAATATATATGAACAATATGCCAATATATTATAATATTAATTTATTTTTGAGAAAATTCCCGTTTTGAATGAATTAGCATGTAAAAATTTACGAATGCATCTTTGGGGTCGACCGCTGGATGTAATGGACGGATTGACTGTTTCTGATATATGTAAATGAGTTCCCAGAGGGTATAGAATCGTTCCTCTCATTGTTTGCTGATGATGCAAAAATTATGAGGAGTATTAAAACAGAGGATGATAGTAGGAGGCTACAAGATGACCTAGACAGACTGAATGAATGGTCCAACAAATGTCGACTAAAGCTCAATTCGAGTAAATGTAAGGTAATGAAACAAGGCGGTAGAAACAGGAGGCCAGACACAGGATACAGAATGGGAGATGAAGTACTTCATGAAATGAACAGAGAGAAGATCTAGGGGTTGATACCTCACCAAACCTGTCTCCTGAAGCCCACATAAAAAGAATAGCTTCTGCTGCGTATGCGAAGCTGGCTAACATCAGAACTACATTCAGAAACGTGTATAAGGAATCATTCATAACCTTGTATACCACATATGTAAGACCAATCCTGGAGTATGCGGCCCCAGCATGGAGCCCGTACCTTATCAAGCACAAGACGAAGCAGAAGAAAGTTCATAAGTATGCCACTAGGCTAGTCCCAGAACTAAGAGGCATGAGTTACGGTTGAAATGCACCTCACGACATTGGAAGACAGAAGAGTGAAAGGAGACAGGATCTCTACCTTCAAAATTCTCAGAGGAATTGGCAAGGTAGATAGGGATAAACTGTTTAACACAGGGGTTACGCGAACGAGGGAACACTGGTGGAAACTGAGCACACAAATGAGCCACAGGAACGTTAAAAAGAACTTTTTTAATCTCAGAGTAGTTAACAGATGGAATGCATTAGGCAGTGATGAGGTGGAGGCAGACCCCATACACAGTTTCAAATGTAGATATGTTAGAGCCTAGAAAGCTCAGGAATCTGTACACCAATTGATTGACAGTTGAGAGGCGAGACCAAAGAGCCAGAGCTCAACCCCTTCCCGCAAGCACAACTAGGTGAGTACAACTAGTTGAGTATACACACACGACAAATCAGGCAAGATAGAGAGGGCTGGGCAGACTGCATATTTTTGATTTGACTGAAAGCCTTTGACACAGTATCCCACAAGAGACTAGTGCACAGACTGGAGATGCAGGCGGGAGTGAAAGGGAAGGTACTTGATTGGATAAGGGAGTACTCAAGCAACAGAAGACAGCGAGTCACTTTGAGGGGTGAGGTCTAAGAGTGGCGAGATGTCCCCAGAGGAGACCCACAGGGTTCAGTCCAAGAACCTGTACAGTTTCTGATATATGTAAATAATCTCACAGAGGTTATAGACTCGTTCCTCTCATTGTTTGCTGATTATGCAAAAATTGAAGAGGATTAAGACAGGAAAAGATAGTATGAAGCTACAAGATGACCTAGACAAACTGAAGGAATGGTCCAACGGAATAGCTATTAAAGGGATGGCTATTAAAGTTCAACACAAGTAAATGTAAGGTGATGAAACTAGGTGGAGGAAATAGAAGTCCAGACACTGGATTCCGAATGGGAAAGGAAGTCCTTCACGTAACGAACAGAGAAAGATCTAGAATTTGATATCACGCCAAACCTCATGAAGGCCACATCAAAAGAATAACATCGGCGGTGTATGCGAGGCTGACTGAAATCAGAAATTACCTCAGAAACCTGTGAAAGAAATCATTCAGAGTCTTGTATACCACATATGTAAGGCCAATCCTCGAGTATGCAGCCCCAGCATGGAGCCCATACCTGGCCTAGTACACGAAGAAGCTGGAAAAAGTTCAGAGGTATGCCACTCGGCTAGTCCCAGATCTAAGAGGCATGAATTACGAGAAATGGCTGCGTGAACTGTACCTCACGTCGCTGGAAGACTGAAGAGCTCGGGGAGAGATGATCACCACATACAAAATTCTCATGGGAATTACAGGGTAGACAAGGATGGATTATTTAACACGGGTGGTACACGAACAAGGTATCACAGGTGGAAGCTGAGTACCTAAGTAAGCCCTAGAGACATTATAAAGAACTTTTTCAGTGTCAGAGTAGTTAGTAAATAGAATGCACTAGGAAATGATTTGGTGGAGGCTGACTCCATACACAGTTTGAAATGTAGATACGATAGAGCTTGAGATGGTCAGGAATCTGAACACCAGTATGTTGACGGTTGATAGACGGGACCAAAGAGCCATAGCTCAACCCCGGAAAGCACAACTAGGTGAGTACACTCCCGTACGTACACACAGGATATTTGTATTTCGTTCAAAAAGATTCGAGGTATGTAAATTCTAAGGAGTTCTAATAATTATTTCACCAACGGCATTTCCCACAGGTTACCATCAAGATACGTGAGGCTTTCATGGAACCAAGTATATGTATGTATACAAATAATAATTTTTACATTTAAAAGTACATTGATACCTTTGACTTCGTCACTGTATCATGTAAGAACTGGAAAATATATAGTCTCTAATACACAGCGTTAAGGGCATATATGAGGAGCAATAATTGGTTGTGTATTACCTGCCTCTGAACACAAGGGAATCATTCATGGAGAAAAGTGAACCCATTACAATTTGGAAAGACAGTGTCATGATAATAAAAATATAATGTTGAGGCTAGCTTTACCCTGGTGCTTGTGGAGTTCTAGCTCAGCTTTACCCAGGTGCTTGTGCAGTTCTAGCTCAGCTTTACCCTGGTGCTTGTGGAGTTCTAGCTCAGCTTTACCCTGGTGCTTGTGGAGTTCTAGCTCAGCTTTACCCAGGTGCTTGTGCAGTTCTAGCTCAGCTTTACCCTGGTGCTTGTGGAGTTCTAGCTCAGCTTTACCCTGGTGCTTGTGGAGTTCTAGCTCAGCTTTACCCAGGTGCTTGTGCAGTTCTAGCTCAGCTTTACCCTGGTGCTTGTGGAGTTCTAGCTCAGCTTTACCCAGGTGCTTGTGCAGTTCTAGCTCAGCTTTACCCTGGTGCTTGTGGAGTTCTAGCTCAGCTTTACCCAGGTGCTTGTGGAGTTCTAGCTCAGCTTTACCCAGGTGCTTGTGCAGTTCTAGCTCAGCTTTACCCTGGTGCTTGTGGAGTTCTAGCTCAGCTTTACCCAGGTGCTTGTGGAGTCTTAGCTCAGCTTTACCCTGGTGCTTGTGCAGTTCTAGCTCAGCTTTACCCTGGTGCTTGTGCAGTTCTAGCTCAGCTTTACCCTGGTGCTTGTGGAGTTCTAGCTCAGCTTTACCCTGGTGCTTGTGCAGTTCTAGCTCAGCTTTACCCTGGTGCTTGTGGAGTTCTAGCTCAGCTTTACCCTGGTGCTTGTGCAGTTCTAGCTCAGCTTTACCCTGGTGCTTGTGGAGTCCTAGCTCAGCTTTACCCTGGTGCTTGTGCAGTTCTAGCTCAGCTTTACCCTGGTGCTTGTGGAGTTCTAGCTCAGCTTTACCCTGGTGCTTGTGGAGTTCTAGCTCAGCTTTACCCAGGTGCTTGTGGAGTTCTAGCTCAGCTTTACCCTGGTGCTTGTGGAGTTCTAGCTCAGCTTTACCCTGGTGCTTGTGGAGTTCTAGCTCAGCTTTACCCTGGTGCTTGTGGAGTTCTAGCTCAGCTTTACCCAGGTGCTTGTGGAGTTCTAGCTCAGCTTTACCCTGGTGCTTGTGGAGTTCTAGCTCAGCTTTACGCTGGTGCTTGTGGAGTTCTAGCTCAGCTTTACCCAGGTGCTTGTGCAGTTCTAGATCAGCTTTACCCTGGTGCTTGTGGAGTTCTAGCTCAGCTTTACCCAGGTGCTTGTGGAGTCCTAGCTCAGCTTTACCCTGGTGCTTGTGGAGTCCTAGCTCAGCTTTACCCTGGTGCTTGTGGAGTCCTAGCTCAGCTTTACCCAGGTGCTTGTGGAGTCCTAGCTCAGCTTTACCCAGGTGCTTGTGGTAGTCCTAGCTCACGCTTTACCCTGGTTGCTTGTGGAGTCCTAGCTCACCTTTACCCAGGTGCTTGTGGAGTCCTAGCTCAGCTTTACCCTGGTGCTTGTGGGAGTCCTAGCTCACCTTTACCAGGTGCTTGTGGAGTCTAGCTCAGCTTTACCCAGGTGCTTGTGGAGTCCTAGCTCAGCTTTACCTGGTGCTTGTGGAGTCCTAGCTCAGCTTTACCCAGGTGCTTGTGGAGTCCTAGCTCAGCTTTACCCAGGTGCTTGTGGAGTCCTAGCTCAGCTTTACCCTGGTGCTTGTGGAGTCCTAGCTCGGCTTTACCCTGGTGCTTGTGAGTCCTAGCTCAGCTTTACCCAGGTGCTTGTGGAGTCCTAGCTCAGCTTTACCCTGGTGCTTGTGGAGTCCTAGCTCAGCTTTACCCTGGTGCTTGTGAAGTCCTAGCTCGGCTTTACCCTGGGCTTGTGGAGTCTTAGCTAGCTTTACCTTGGTGCTTGTGGAGTCCTAGCTCAGCTTTACCCTGGTGCTTGTGGAGTCCTAGCTCAGCTTTACCCTGGTGCTTGTGGAGTCCTAGCTCAGCTTTACCCTGGTGCTTGTGGAGTCCTAGCTCAGCTTTACCTGGTGCTTGTGGAGTCCTAGCTCAGCTTTACCCTGGTGCTTGTGGAGTCCTAGCTCAGCTTTACCCTGGTGCTTGTGGAGTCCTAGCTCAGCTTTACCCTGGTGCTTGTGGAGTCCTAGCTCAGCTTTACCCTGGTGCTTGTGGAGTCCTAGCTCAGCTTTACCCTGGTGCTTGTGGATCCTAGCTCAGCTTTACCCAGGTGCTTGTGGAGTCCTAGCTCTCAGACTTTACCCTGGTGCTTGTGGAGAGTCCTAGCTCAGCTTTTACCCTGGTGCCTTGTGGAGTCCTAGCTCAGCTTTACCCAGGTGCTTGTGGAGTCCTAGCTCAGCTTTACCCTGGTGCTTGTGGAGTCCTAGCTCTGCTTTACCCTGGTGCTTGTGG